>NC_056725.1:748199034-748471534 GCF_019279795.1 Protopterus annectens | reverse complement strand
GTGCTTTGGCCTTGCAAGGCTATAATGTCTTTGAAACAAACAGACAGCAAATGGAAATTGTGTGAACTAAGGCGGGACTACAGTTTAACATACATTGGACATGCTGGAGGAACAGAAACATCTGTTTAAGGTGGACTCTCCTCTGCAGTAGGCCTCACATCCATATCAAGCAGAGCACCTCCATTACCCGGTTAAAGGGCAGGCTGTGTGAATTGCTGTGAAAATGTTATCTAGCATGGATCACTGCTGCTGTGGACCATGCTAGACAAACCTTGGACATCTATTTCATCTGTCATTGAACATAATATTGTAATGCAACAGCTATGCTCCTAATCACCATCACGTCTCTGCCCTACTCCTATCCTATGAACCTCAGAACCCAAGGCATAATATATGAAAAACTGAACTGATTGGTCTGGTTGCTGTTCAAGGCATCTACATGGAAAAGATTACAACAAGCCTACAGACCCTTGTATCATCTGGGATAAGACTGCAGATCATCAAACAGGCTGTGGCCTGCTTCTTATCTTGGGATTGGTGTTAGCATTTTGCTTCTGGTGAGAGAAGAAGCAAAGGAGCATTGTATCCCAGCAGAGTGAAGTTGTGGTGAGACCAGCACTAGTAGTAGCCATGCAGCAGCCATACATGCAACTACCCTCTTTTCATCATTCTTGACAAGCTAATTCTTTGTTTTCAGTAAATACTGCTTGATTTGTTTCTGACTTCAGAAGACCTGCCTAAATACTTCATCCTTAAATTTTCAGGGCCTACGTATTAGTTTTCCCTCAAGGGTTTGGCAGTGTTCTGTACAGACTCAGACACATTGAGTGACATTTTTCCTGTAAAAACACAATTGAAATTTCTCTAATACCCAGTTGCTCATAGGAAAACTAGCCTGCAGTGACAAGCACAGTCCACATAGTTGCAAACTGGATACTTGTGACATTGACTGATATTCTCACTACAACTGTCTAATCAATAAAAAAAGAGTCTGTTGCCATGGATATGAACTTTCCTACTGTGCCCATTACCAGCTTGGTGGATATGGGCATGCTTAGGCAATGCAGAAATTGCCTCATGTTTACTGACAGACAGTTAATTGTCAAAAAACTGATAAGGTATGTGAAAAATGTATTTACACAATGTCACTGGAGGCAAAGCTCTCACATAAAAATGCTCCTAATGTCAAAAAGGTTGTCAGTAGTATACACGCTGCACCCATCACATACAATTCAAAGAAGACATGCTAAGGCACTTAAATGTAACCTTCCTAAACCACAAAGGCCACTAGATGAAGTACAGGTAACAAATACCCTCAGCAGCCCCAAATGTACGTTTTCAAAACAACACCCACATCAGCACATAGAGTTGCATCAAATGGAGGCTCTACCTCTAAGTCCATAAGCCAAGCTACCACACAATTCAACATTTTAGTAATTGGAGACTCCATCGTGAGACACACTGATGTCTCTCTCATCAAGCTGAGTAAGGCAAAAGGCATTACACATGCACTCATGTCATTGGACCACAAGTACAAATATGACCAGTCATACTCCATGTGGTAGTACATGACCTGAGATATTCTTCCCTAGACTATATGAAGAGAGACATATTGGATTATGTGTCTCAGGTTGGTATGAGCCTTGCAGTGAGCAGCATTTTACCTTCTCCAAGGATGATGCCTCAATATGAACAAAAGATGATTGACTTTAATAATTGTCTTCATTTCTGGTATCATTCTAAGGGGATGCAATATTTGTCGACATGGAAGGAGATGGTCAACAGACCGTGCTGCTTTGCTAGGGATGGTCTGCACCTCTCCCCTCTAGGCTTTCAAATATAAGCTAAAATGTTGTCTTCCCTCATAGTGCTTTTTTAGGCAATGCCAGACTGAAAGTACTTCTGACATAGCAAGTCAAAACCAAAAAAATCCATAGGTACTACTGCTCAATGCTAGAAGTCTAAACAAAAAACTCCACTTTCTAGAAGCTCTCTTTACCCTAGAGAATGCTGACATCTGTGTGGTTACTGAGACATGGTTTAAAGCCATGGGCAACACACCAACAGTGCAAGCTTGGAATGCCTTCCACACATTTAGACCAGCTACTTCACAGGCAGTAACTAAAGGTGGTGGAGTCTCTATTTACATCAAAAATAAATATACTTCAAGGCTGGTCAAACAAGACAATGCACTTGAGCTGCTTCATGTTCAAATTACCATAGGCAAAATCCAATCCTACTTCCTTGTAAGCTATAGGTCCCCTCTGTGACCCAGGAAACCCATACCATGTATTTAAACTTATTAGAAACACTAAACGTACAACACAATACACCTTAATTACCCTACTATTAACTGGGAATCCTATATGACACCAAACATACAAGCACAGAGATTTCTGGATCTTGTAAACACAAACTTCCTGGACCAGATAGTCGATACACCAACCTGGGGTGCAACCATACTGTATCTGGTCCTCAGTAATATGGGAGAGTGCTGCACATCCACTACTATAATGTGTTCCCTGGTAAGGTGAGACCACAAAATGGTCTCCTTTGACGTGAAAATAAAACTTGGACCCCCAGCTAACCCTATAATATTCAGGAACTAATCTAAGGCTAACCTCCTGCTATTAAGTGATAACCTGGCAAAATTTCAATCACCCATAAACCCTGGGAACACTGCTGCCTATGCAGAACTGTACACAGAAAACCTGTACAATCATGTTAATAGCTGCATAGAGGCGACTGTAACCACAAGGAAGAAGTACAGAGCTAACTCAAAAACAAGTCACCCTGGTGGAATCACAAAATCAATAGGCTGTATAACAAAAGGAAGAAAATCATGGCAAAATTTAGGAGGTACAGTACACAGTAGGATAAAAGCACTCTCATTAAACTAAACAAACAACTCAGAGGACAAATAACATCTACCAAAGCCAGATTTGAGGTAAGTTTGTCATGCCAGGCCAAGGACAACCACAAACCATACTATAGCTATGTCCACAACCTCAAAGGCAATACACAATTGTTTGCAAAGCTCATTATAAATGAAGCCACCTGCAATGAGCCAGAATATATAGCAAACCTCCTGGTAATATATTCAGCTCCAACTTTACCCTCTCTCCTCCTTAACCTTCTCTCAGAAAATACCATCAAATATAACTCCCCCTACTATCACTAGGGAACAGGTACTTAATGATCTCTCTAAGACCAAGAACACTGCATCAATGGGTCCAGACAATATCCCAGGATGCCTTCTAAATAGCATGAAACATGACCTATCAGAGCCTCTGAAATTACTATTTAACTGTAGCCTTCAAACAGGCTTGGTGCCTCATGAATGGAGAATAGCAACAGTCATCCCTCTGCACAAAAGTGGGCCATCTACAGATCCTGGAAACTGCAGACCCATAAGTCTCACTAGTTTTATATGTAAAGCCATGGAAAGAATTATCATGGAAAAGATCATTAGAGATATAGTAAACCTCCAGACACTGAACCCAGCCCGATCTGTTTTTTTCAAGGGCAGATCACGCCTACTCAACTTGGTGGACTTCTTTGAGAAGGTATCCAAAGCAATAGATGAGGGAAAAAATGGTTCACACTGCCTACCTTGATCTGGCCAAGGCATTTGACACTATACCCCAATCAGGCATTGTTGACAAACTCAGGAGGTTAGGTACACACTCATATGTCACCTGATGTATAGCCAACTGGCTCACTGACAGGACCCAGGAAGTTAGAATTGGGGAGTCCACCTCTACAAAGAGGCCAGTCACAAGTGGAGTCTGTCAGGGATCAGTCCTTGGACTGCTGCTTTTTGGCATTTACTTCTCTGACGTCAAGGCCAATATCAATGGTCTCTTGTTGACTAAATTTGTAGATGATAGAAAATTTGGAGCTGTCATTGAACCCCACACTGACACAAATGTTCTCCAGGAGGGGCTGACACAGACAAACACCTGGTGTCAGAGCCATGGACTAAAACTAAATGCCAACAAATGTGCAATAGTATCCTTCGGGAAGTCAGCCACCCTGGAAACTATCATATTGACAGCACACCTCTTACAGTTGACCCAATAGTCAGGGGCTTGGGGCACACATAGATAGTAATCTAACCTTTAACCATCATGTGTCTACAGTACTGAAGGAATCATTCTATAATTTATTTTCTTATAAACAAAGGTTTGGCATCTATGTCCAAGGAAGTCATTGTTCCACTGTATTCAGCATTCATCAGACCTATAACTGAGTACAATTCCCCTTTAGTACATACCTAGCCAGGCATATCCAACAACTAAAACGTCCACAAAGGTTCCTCACTAAATGAATACAGGGCATAAGTAAAATGTCCTGTGCAGACCATGTCAAGGCCTTAACCCTGTAATCTGACTCCTACAGGCTTTTGAGGGAGATCTATGCCTGGCATACAGGGCACTGTCAGACCCCACTCTGATGGACCTCCTAGATATCCACAAAAAAAAAAAAAAAAAAAAAAAAAAAAAACAGCACCAGAATTACCTGTTCTAAAGACTTAAACTTTGCCTGTAATATAAACAGGACCTGCTGGAGAGACAGATATGTATCCCAGAGACTACTCCGTGTATGGAACAGGCTCCCATCCATATGAAGCAGAGTTCCTCCCTAACTCAATTCAAGTGCAACTTGGACAATTGGATGGGGAACAGGAAATTCTGGCACCTCTGTCTCTAATGGACACAGGAAACCTGTAAATGGTTCATCTCCCAGGACCCTGCTCATAAATGTTTCATCTCCCACACCCCTGCTTACACTTATCAAGGGTATCAGAACTTGCCAGAGATTTGGGATGCATGGCTAAGCTTAAAAAAGCCCTTGTGGTCATTAGACTAGTAAACACCTATGAACCTATGAATCTATGAACCTATAAACCTATACAGCATTACTGTTCTGATGACATTTGTCTTCTCTGCTGACATACAATTCTGTGCTCTGACGCTGATTTGTTGATTGTAGATGTGTACCCATAGGTGTGTACTACACAATCCTGAAAGAGAAAAGTAGATATTTCCATGAAACACATTTCATTGTGTGACTTCACAGCCCTTACAACAGCATCCATTTTAACACAGGCAAATTATTATGCTATCCACAGTATAAATGGCAGAGTACAATATCTGTAAATGACCAGTCCAAGTAGCATGTCAACAGCACCAATGGATGAAAGGAATTCATACTAATGTAGTCACCATGTGCATCAGACGCATAACTTTATTTCCCTGCATCCATGAGAAAGATTATAGGGATGTGGCACAGTTATCATCAGTTGCACAGGGTGTTGTGTGGGAGTGCAGGAGGCCTAGGCAGACCAACAGGTTGGCAAGAGTAAGCAAGGAAAGTAGGCAAGATGGATCATATAAGTGTGTGTGTGTGTGTGTGTGTGTGTGTGTGTGTGTGTGTGTGTGTGTGTGTGTGTGTGTGTGTGTGTGTGTGTGTGTGTGTGTGTAGGTGCCCTCAATGTGACATTGGTGTGTGAGTGTCTAAATGAACACAGCCAAGCTTAGTGCAATCCCTGTGTGTCTGTATGTTGGATAGCTATGAGCTGTGCATGGTACAGCTAACAGTTTATCGTCTCTGCCCCTGAACATGAGGACTGGCTCTACCAGGAGTTTTACTGGCACCTCCATGTCCAGGTTCGGATGCTGTGCTACTACCTGAAGGTGACTGATGTCTGCTGGGCATATGTCCTTACGGTAACACCCAGGATCATGACCCCATGGACTACTACATCTTGGAGTGGACAACATACTCCCCTCTAGAGCACTGGCTGTACTGCCACTACAGGAGTGTTATTGGGCATGGCCATATTGACTCTCAGCAGATGTAGTTGCTGATCTATATCCACGAGGCCAATGCTCAACTCCAATCAGACATTTCATCACGGACAATGTGTGTTCCATGACATATGGTCTGCAATTTGTCTCAGACCTATCTCTTTCCACTGTGTCAGTCAAGCTATCTAGGGTATCAGCAACATGGTGGAGGCAGTCAAGGATGTCAGACTGTGCTGCATCCATAACCCTGAGCATTCATTGGGAGTTCCTTTCTGAATGTGCCTGTACCTCCATGACAGCCTGACACATACACGGAGTAGCAAGTGATGAGACACCTGCAACAGGTGGTAGAGCAATAGCAGGCATCCTATGAGCACCCCTATCTATCTGCCTATGTGGAACCTCACCAACAGTTTGGATATGGCCAGTGTCGACAGTCACTGAAGCCACAGTAGTCACACTTCCCTGTTCAATGTCCCCACCCTTCAACTGTCCAATATCTGTGGCCTCAGGGGACTGGGTATGCATAGGCATACTGGCTGTGCACAGTGATAATGAGGATGGAAGTGGGATGTAAACCTCTGTGCCTGATTCAGCCTCTGCAGCCCCCAGCTGTGCCTCAGTTTGGCCACCATCATCATCAGAGTCTGAAGAGATACTGACATCAGGTGTTGTAGGAGACAAAGACCAACCTCCCTCATCACCTGTGATAAAAAGGAAAAAACAGTACATTAATACTTGCACCACTATGCTCTGCACTACTATGGTGCAATATATGTTAAGCCGTATACACTGCTTTCACTATTACAGACTTTATACATCACAACCTTAGAGAGTAAGACATGTGGACATTTTCTAACCCCAATCTGTAATGACTTACAAATAATTAGTCAGGTCAGAAAACAGCAATTTTATCCAAAAAAAAAAAAGCAATTAATGATGTACACTGTGAACATTCTACAAAAATCTGTACTGTTGACAGTTATGGTAGTCATTGGTGTCCTGACAATGGTTTTCAAGTCAATCACTATGGCCATACCTATGAGATAGAGGTATAAACTGTGGACATTCAGAAAATATCTGTACAGTTGACAGTTATGCAGACAGTACATCAATCCAGCCAGCAGGCCTGGGATGACACTTGAGCTACTACATTGAAATATATCTACATTTCTGATAGAACAGTATTCTGCTTACCAGCAGCAGGAGCATGGCCCCTTCCAAATCCTGACGTTCCTGAAAAATGTTGGGGAGAGGTAATAGCAACAGCACCACATGTTAAAGTATAACAGAAGTAATGCATCCAATAATCTCATATCTAAAGAAACTGGAATGTTAAAAGGTATGTGGATGACAATTTCTAGATGAGCTTAATGCAACTAACTTATTTCCCCTTCAAAGAAAAAACACCTGACACCCCTGTAAAACTGCATGCATCTTTGACAGGATGAATGCAACAGTATTCTACTGCTGATCTAACTAAGCATACCTGGAAGCTCCTCTTGTGGGGAATGGGTGGCACCCATGTCCACAACATATTAGCTGATGGATGTCTGGGAGCTGTTCTGTGCAGCAAGGTTTGCCAGGAATTCCTCTATGGCTGTGAGAGGAGGTTCTGCTTCAGGCCTACCACCAGTGACCTGACGATCCCTGGCCAAGTCAGCTGACTGCCTCCTTGCTGCATGGATCATGTCTGTGGTACAGTGAGGTACCATAGCTACGATTTTGATGACCCATGGCACTTATGTTGTGCACCAGTTCATCCCACAGGGCTGCACATTCTGACCTATTTGCCCTCCCTCGGGACAGCATGACTTGATAATGTTGTTGCACCGGCTCAATGATGAGGTTGTTTTCCACCACAGAAAATGGTGGCCTGTGACATATATGCATAGTTTATACTGAAATACAAATAAATGAAAACACATATAAGGGTCACATACATACAAGTAAACTATGTAGAGATACAGCAGTAAAGGAAGGCTCTCCTTATTCACCACTTGATTGCACATCTTATATTCAACTGTGGGCCAAAAATACAAAAGGTGTAGATGCAACTAGGGTCTATATCATATGACCGAATCGCACAAATTGCAAATTCTCATAATATCGAACGTACCAGACCTTGAAGTGCTTTTTCTGAGATTGCGGTACAATGAAGAATGGGATATTTTCCCTTTCCTCTCTGTAGTGCAATCTCATAGTTGTAATATATATTTAGCGGGGGGTGTGGGGGGCACAGCCCCCCCACAATAGGAAGTTTGAGGTCCGGTATGTTCGATATTATGAGCGTTCGCAATTTGTGTGATTCGCTCATATGATATAGACCCATGCAACTAGGATAGTAGCAATAGTGACGTATTCCTGTTTGTGCCATGACAGATATTCATGTATGTTCACACACCCAACACAGCAGTCCATTGCAGTCTGCCCTATAGCAGGATATATATCCCCAAAAAAATAATAATAAACAATAGTGCCAACAAAACAGCAGTGTACTATTATAACTGGTATCAAAGGAAGTACCAAAGAGACCTGTGTACCTAGATTGTCTGTACGTGTAACAGGGTTGGAGATCAATGCCATGTCATCAGTACAGTTGTAACAAAGGCTTACTGATGTAATCCACATTCTTCCTATGTATATTCAAACATATGCATCATGTAGGAAACAAAATGGATGCATACCTAATGGAGTACAATGCTCCTTTGTTGAAAGATACTGATCTACAAGAATGTGCCAACCAGTTAGACATAAGAAGTAACTCTCATCCACATTGTTTTTCCTAGCTACAAATCTGCCTTCTTCATTCGTAGTTGATTGCATCTGAACCAATCTGTGCTTCAGAATTGTTAAATGCAGCCTACATATATATATATATATATATATACACACATATATATATATATATATATATATACACACATATATATATATATATATATATATATATATATATATATATATATATATATATATATATATACACATATCTCTCTCTCTCTCTCTCTCTCTCTGTCTCTCTCTCTCTCTCTATATATATATATATATATATATAGATATATATATACATATCTATCTATATCTATCTATCTATATATATATATATATATATATATATATATATATATATAGAGCGGTATAATCCACCAATTCCATGCAAATATTCAACAAGATATAAGGCATCAAGGTAGATTCCATCCCCTTTCTAATATGTTGGGGTGAAAATTAGTGGGGTTAAGATACAGTGCCAGCACAGAGAGAATGCTGGTAGCAGCTACTTTTTACATACAGATGTGTGTGCTACAGGCTGAAGCTGTAGGGTGAAGACTTTGCAGATGACAAATCAGCAGAGTAACTGTGGGACCTGTGGCATCCTTGATTAACAGCCAGACCCAGACTGAGGAAACTCATACCACTGCAAATTAAGGTATGTGTTTAAGCTAAGTATGTTAGCCACAGGTATCATTAACAGAGTAAAGGTAACATGCTTGGTGTGTCCTAGAACAAGGTATGGGGTACATTAACCATAATGTCAACCACTCATACAACTGCCAAGTCATGTGTAATGTCATGGTAGTCATCTGGAATGTGTGTGCTGGCAACCCATGCTTCTAGCATGACTTCCATATATGTCTGCTACGTTTACACCTCTGGTTGTCTGGAATATCACTGGCAAATCATTGAGGACTGCAGGGTAGAATTACTGGGCTACATTTGAATTACATACTTCAAATTCCTCTGGTAATTCGTGCTAGTGCATAACCTGCCGTTCTAGGCACTTCCTAGGGTTGTAATAGTAATATTTAAAATGTGTTCCTATCTGAAGGCCTCTGACCTCCATTATTTAGTAGCACACATTCCATCTGTACTGCACTGGGGGATAAATAGGTGATGACACAGTCATACATATCACAATTTATAATGCTGATGTACACATACATGTATTTTAAATGCTAGACACAGCGGTATTTGAACCCAGGTCCATGCAAACCAAAAAAAAAAAAAAAAAAATCAAAGTTTTTAAAGCATTTCTCAGCTTGAACTACAGAGCCAGTGATAGTAGGTGTGTTTTTACATGTTGTATAGATAATTGCACACTGAGCTGTTGTTCCATACCTCACTTACATCTATTGCAATGTGTATGGCTTTATAGTGATGCATTTCTCTACCAAATTCCCAGTTAAATATCTATTTTTTCATTAATGTTTTAGCAGATTTGTGGCACAATGCAGTGTGATGTGCAGCATCGCAGAAACATGCTTAATGATGAAAAAATGACAAATACAATGCTTTGCTTACAATGCATGTAGTAATTAACTGGCTGTGTGGCTTGGTAGGTTGCTCCACTATTGCACAAGTCTGATGGAACTGGGTTCAAAATAGGGTGTAGGTGAACTTTTTGAACGTGATTATTAAGCTATGACATACAGGTAATGATATACCGCCATTTAGCTTAGCAACACCGCATATAGCACAGCATCTCGCATATTTTCTTTAAAGAAAAGAAAATTGGAGAGATAGGAAAGTGGTAAAATGGGGTGCAAGCAGGGGGAAAAACATAATGAAAGGCAGATAGGAATGTGCAAGAAGGGTATAGGAAAGAACCACAGCTATCCATTCCTTCAACAGTAACAATTGTGCACTTGCAAAGATTTTCAGCTGAATTTCGACTGTCACCCTCAAAGAGGGGTTGACGACAACATAAGTGCGTTGCCAAGCCTATTGGATTAAATTAAGTGTGCCCAGTGGACACGTGTTCAAAATAGAGAACTATGTAAGAGACGATTTTTTTGTTTCAGGAGAGGTACTTTTTATTTTTTTTTTTTCTTAAGGAGAGAGTGGAATTTTGGGGAAGGGACATAATTATGTGTGGGGAAGGTAAGTTGGTCAGGTGAGGAAGCATTTGCAGACAGACAAGACATACAAGACAACATACAGGGCTGGTGAGAGACAAGAGGAGGGTGAATACTTCAGTTGGAGAGGGGGTGGGGGGATCCAGGTCCCATAGGTGTCAGACACGGTAACAGTGTGACTCAAGTCCTCACCCATGGGACTGTCACCACTGCACCTTCACTGCTCCTGTGGACGCAGTGACTGACACCAGCACCTGTGGCCAGCCTGCCACACCATGATGGACAGCATGTTCTCCATCCGGCATAGGATTGTGCCCACAGTCTGCTGCACAAGCCAATGCACCATGCCTGGCAGTCGTCCATGTAGGCTTTATTGAATTCTCCCTTAAATCTAGATGTATCCTTCCTAACTCAAAATTCTAAATGTCTAATAAAACAAAAAATGCCAACTCATAAATGAAATCACTTGTTTTATTAAAAGATTAAGTGCTTTCCTTCTGCGTTAAATCAGAACATCTTCAGAATCTAAAAAGGTCACTTCCTCTTGAACTTACATAGCTTTCAAGGTGGAAGTTCACTAATAATATATCAAACATCCAGTCTCCAAACCAGTCATAAAAACAATAATCATAGCAACATTTCATCCAGAAAAAACTAACAATGCATGATTTGATATAGATGGATGCAATTTTATATGTAACAATAAATATTTCTTCCTAAGAATGCATATGCAAACTCCTCTGGTAGGGTGGTCATTCATCTTTATCTAGAACAATTAACTTTATCCCTGTACATATATGATATTTATAAATAAACTCCTATTGTTAAAACATCTTTAAAAATGTATAACAATTTTTATTAGTAATGTCATCTGTAATCATAATTTTATAGCCCTTTAGGATAACACACTACCTACAGATACCTTATCACTGAGATCAGGTAGAACTGTGGCATTTAATAATAGTTGCTTGTACAGTTCCTGATATTCCAGTGTTATTTCTTATATGCCTCTGCTAATAGTATGTATTTCTTTATATGACTACTTTCAGTCTGTATATATAATTTCCCTATTTGACTGTCTTTTAGTTGAAAAGGATCTCCCACTTACCAACTTATTAAATAAATCAATAAAACAAATCACAATATTGATCATCGAAGAGCATAAAAAAAATTCATCAAACTCCATCTTGTTCTTGCATTCTACTTGATTGCTGCCACACCTGCCCCTATACTTTGCTTGTGTGTTGAGCAGAAAAAAATGGCTACTTGCAGGCTAAGCCTGAATGGGATATTTGGGTCACACAGCTACCAGCTGCCTACCTGTCAACATCACTTCCAGAATGTCTCCAGGAATGAGTCTCCATGGCTCTGCTTCAGGCTAGGTTTTGGCGAGAAAAGCTGCTGCATTGTATAGTTGCTACTGCTATACAAACTTCAGAAGCATTTGAATTGGTGTTTCTGAGATAACTGCAAGCAATTGTTTATGCCAAAGTGTCTTTTTTCAGACTCCCTGATCTTGTGGTTACGTTATAAACACTGATATGAGTCATTATCTTCATGAGTCATTATCTTCATCAGCTCTACATGGAGTTAGGGTGTTGTTTTAACTGTTGCTACCCCCATGATTGAGTGCCACTCTCAGGAATGCTTGACTGTCACAGGTCTTCTCCCTTATGCAAGTTATCCATCTGTTGCAGGATCTCCTCATTTCCTCTTGCCTTCGTCATGCCTCTTCCATTTCTTCTTCTTCTTCCCCAACAAATTATCTCCTGCTTTCTGCATGTTTTTTCTTCCTGCTCTTCTGTGTAGTTGGGGCTGCCTTCACTTCTGCTCTGATGTCCTCATTTCTTCATCTGTCCCACAGTTGTGTATCCTACTACTCATCTCAAGCACTTCATCTCCATCACCTCAACTTTCTTTTGCTGCTCTGCCTTCACTGCCCAGACTTCTGTACTGTACAGAACCACTGGTCACACTTCCATTTTGTACACCTTACAATTTTTTTGGCATTCTTCTGTCACACACACACTACTCCCAACACTCTGTGCTAGTTGTTTGCAATACTTCTGATTTTAGTTTTGACCTCATCATTCAGACTTCCCTTCTCTTCAACTACTCATCCCAAATACTTCAAGTTATTAACCTTTTTCAGTATTTTCCTTTCTGTCTCAGTTTTCAGGTCCTCTGATTCCCCCGTCTTACAAATCTATACTTGCTTTTATCCTATGTAGCTTCAGTTTTGCATTCCAGTTCCCTAAAATTTGCTGAAGGTCTTGTTCAGGATTTGCTTCTAATGCCACATTGTCTGCACAAAACAGAGTTCTTGATTTGTCCTCATACCTCTCAGCTGTACAGATTTTCGTACAATGTCCAGATTTTTGCCTTATATTTTTGGTCTGTTTTACATACAATTAGGGCTTTCTGGCAAATTAGTGGCAAATCATTAAAGACTGAAGTTAGAAAATAATGACAGACATTTGAGTTTTAGACTTCATACCCTTCAGAAAATTCATGCAAATGCAAAACCTGTTATTCTATCAACTTTCTAAGTTTGTAAAAGCACTATTTCAAAATTGTCCCTATTTGTACCACTTTTTTATGGCTTCCTCCAGACTTCTTATTCTAAGAGGTTGAGAGATATGTCTGTCCTCCTTGACCTGTTTGCTAATGTAATCCTCAGAATTATGCACATTGGACTTAAAACTGAACCCTGATGCATACCCCCACTCCCACTGAGAACATCTGTGTGAGTGTGCTTCTACTTGTGTGAGTGGATCCTTGTACACAGCCTGCAATAATTCTACCAATTTTTCTGGGACACTGAAGAATTGCAGGATTGCCCAAATCAACTTTCTTGAGACCATACATGTGCTTTTTCCAATTCTAGGAATGTCCAGTTGGACTCTTTCCTCACCTCTAGTTTATTTTCAATTATCTGTCTCACTGCAAACATCAGTTTAGGTGTGCTGCATCATGATCTGAATCCAAACTGCTCATCTCCAATCATACTTTTTTCTAATCTGCATACTTATTTATCAGTCACCCTCTCCAGCACTTTCATGCAGTGTGATAAGAGTTTGATACCGCTATACTGGCCGTAGTTGTGGATGTCCCCTTTGTTCTTGTGCACTGACCCTAGTATGCTTATTCCCCAGTTATTTGGGATACCCCTTTCTCTCCACACTGCTATAAGTACCCTCAGGAGCCATTTCTCCCCATCTTGCCTAATATCTTTATCATGCTGCAGTGACTTCATCTCAGCCTGCTGCTTTCCCTCAGTTCATTTTCCTTAGTGCTGTTCTTACTTCTTCTAGGGTGGGTTATTCTTTCATCATATGCAGTACTTTGGTCCATACAGTTTATGTGGGTTTTCCTATATTTGAAAACTGCTGGAAGCACCCTTTCATCTGCCTTTAATGTCTTCTGCACTGGTGAGCAGATTGTTGCTGGCATCAGTCATGGGTGGGGTTTGATGACTATTTTTTTCTACCTGATGAAGTTTCTTTGTGCCATCTGACGAGTTACTATCAAGAAGCTGTTAGAGTTTCTCTGATGTCTTGTTTTAACCATTGTGACTGTTCTGTTAGCCTCTTTGCTATCCAGCCAAGATTCCTTCATAGCCTAGTCCATTATTTCTTTGTTTCCTGCTTCCAGTATTCCTTCTCTTTTCTGATAACTTCTTGGACATCTTCATTCCACCACCAGCTTTCCATATGTACCTTTTTTCTATACCTGGCTCAGCCATATATCTGTTTTATAGTCCTCACACATGCTGTTTTGAGAAGCCACCATTCTTCTTCAACTCCAGCTATTTCTTCTTCTTCATGAAGTGCTAAAACTCCACTGCTTTCACTCCAGTCAACTACCTTGTCTCCTCCCTAGTCACTGCTGACCTTAGAGCCTTCTCTGTTCACTGCTTGTATTGTGGTCATATGATTTATGATGGGGGACAACAGTAAAATTGGGTTTGACTTTGAAATCTCTGATTTTATCCCTAGAAGAAGTCTACCTTAGTAGCATGTCAACCACTCTTGCATGTGACCTTGTAATTGTCTGAGTTGGCAAACCATGACGGCTACCATCAATACATGTGCCAGGCAGAAGTCAGTCTCCTTCTGTATTCCTCTAATTCCATCCATGTGGACCTAGGCAGTCTTCATATATTGTTCTGTATGTCCCTTTCAGGTACCCCGTTATCAACCACAACTCATTTTGTCTCACCTTATATAGTAGGCCCCACAGCTGCTGCCTGCATGCACTCTTTCCAAGCTACATCCCCTCAGTGAATCTAGTGCAGCTCATTTTTGCAAGTAGAATGCTTTTATGTCTACATTTCACTCAACAGAGCTCTCCCAAGTAACCTAGCCCTGGCAACTGGACATTGACCAGCTAGTAGCTTATTAAGCCAAGCAGAAGCACACTGGTGCCAGTGGTGCAATGAATAACGCACCGGACTGCAGGTCAGAAGACTGTAGGTTCGACTCCTGCCTTGCTCGATTGACACATTTTTTTGTGTGACCAGATAGCAAAGTGGTTAAGGTGTTCCCCTCCCATGCACAAAGTGCAAGGTTTTACCCTGACCTTCGGCTAATGCATTATCTCTGCCCATTGCATTATCTTGGGCAGTGCAGTGGTTAGTGTTATCATCTCCCAACAAGAGGTTCTCCAGTTTGATTCTTGGCTGGGGAACCTTCTGTGTGGAGTCTGCATATCCCTCTTACAGCTCATTTGGCCTAGTGCTGTGTTGTTCTGCCTATGATGTAGAGGATCCTGGGTTCAATACTTGTTGTAGGTATAAATTTGGAGTGGGAGGGTGGCCTGATGGTTAAGGTGTTTGCCTAACAAACACAAGGTACAGGGTTTGAGTCTCACAAGGAATAATTAGCTAGGTGTAAAATGGCTTGTAAGGGCAATTAGCCTAGTGCTAATCTATGAACTGGCTAATATAGGCAAATAGTCACCTCCCACTATTAGCATGGATCAGTGCATTAACCTATTTAGCACCAGAAAATACCTCTGCCCATTTTTGGAGGCATTAGTTGGTATGAACAATCCCCTAAAACCAATTTTTACACCACTGAGTGACTAGTCCAAATGCAGTCAGTGCTGATAAACTCTTTTGGCATACTTTAAGTTCAGCTGGGAAGGCTGGATTTGAGGAGGAAACGCCTAGTATGTTTTTGTGTGGTGGAAAGAACTCCACACGGACATGGGGGGAACTTGCAACTTCACACAGATAGTGACTGCAAGACAGGATTTAACCCTATACCTTGTGACTTTATGGTGAAGTCATTAATCATTATGCCACCTGTGTTTCTGCATAACCAGGTGTTATTATTTTATCAGTAATGTTGGTCCCTCAAGAAGCATGGGGACCTGGAAAATTGCCTAGCTTGCTTCTCATACCGGGACATTTAATATCTTACCTGTAAATGATGTGGGATATAGAGCAGAATATGAAACATTCAGGCTGTCCTCCACAACTTGGAATGCATGGCAAGCCTACTGATCGCTGACTGTGCAGGCAGCAACCACTCTTTGTTCACATTCTCTCATTTCTTTCACACAAAGAGCAGTTTCCTAATCTTATCTAGGAGAGCTTTTTTTAATCTGTCCTTTAGGTAGGTGGTCTCTGCAATGTTTGCAAAATAGTTTCCAGGGAGTTGAATCTTTGATTAACAAATTACCTGTTTGAAAATGCACCCTGAGCACCTCAGCATGATCCAAGGCCAAATATACTTCTATCCAGTTGTTTGCAAAATTTCCAGAAATGGTTAAAAGTAATAGTTGTGCATTTTTGACCCTTGATCATATGGTTATAAGGGAATTAAATTTGTTGTGCATGTGTGCCAATCTACAAATTAAAATATCTAATTTTTCTATTTTAGACTTTAGAAATTGTGTTTGACGCGTGTATTCTACAGTCTTAGGTGACTATGGCTACTATCATATCAGCTACCAGTTTATAATTTTCTCCATAATAAAAATGCATTCAATGACCTCTAATATACTGTTGAAAAATATATATTTTTTTCGCATGTGAGAAAAGTGAGGATAAGATCACACCTATAATAATTTTGGCTAAGCTCCTAGTGCCAACTGGTAAGGAGCAATATGACTTTGTATCTCTAATATCCATTATGTTTCTATCTGTATTCCTCCTGTATTAGAAAATACCTGATTCTTCTCACATTTGCAATGAATCACTTACTTCTTTGTATTAACATGAAAATAGCCCTTGCTTAACACTGATATGCACTATTTTGAGCAGTTTTTCTTTTCCTTGATGTTGTATGACCATGGAGCTGTTACATACAAGTTAAAGGGTGCTAATTTTTTTTTCAGATGTGTTTTGATATGTTGTGATCACTCAAGGACTTTCCACACAATCATGTGCTGTTCTTATAGTGGAAGCCTACAATATAACATATAGAATGAGCAAGAATGTGATTTTGCAAATTTTGGGGATGGCTCAATTCCATATTCAGATATTTATTCACATTTGAAGGGTGCTTTGTACTACACACCTAAGACACCAATACTGATTTTCACCATATGTGCAGTCTTGCATAATGTAATAACTAATTAACTAATCATGGTAGTCTTCTAGTCTAAGGAGAAGGAGCCTTACACTAAGTACACCAGACATCAGACTATGACCACCCATGAGACGATGACCAATATGATAAAAAAAACACAGCAGAAGGAGAATCATGTATAAGATGTAAACACATGTAATGTGCCCACTTAGGAACATTAAGGCAATGTTTACCTAAATATATGCCATGACATGCCACAGTTGCAGGCTCTCCACAGAAAGTACAATGCCCACAGAACTTTCAGTAATGTCAAGGACCAAGCAGAAGAGCCTGTTTGTCACTTCTCTGATAATATATAAAACATTTCCTTAGCTAGAAGAGGTAGCATTAATTAATTTTCTGCAGCTAATAAGTTTAATGTGCTCTTTTTTGTACTTTAAGTGATGAAGGAAAGCAAAGGAGTTACAAACTAGCCAGTGAGACAGGGAGAGAGAGAGAGAGAAAGAGAGAGAGAGGGGGAGAGAGAGAGAGAGAAAAAGAGATAGGGTACTAAGTGTGGTGAAGCAGTTTAAAATGGCAAGCTCAGCACAAATCTCATCGACTGAGGAAGGTGGGCAAAACTATTACTTTTAAGTATGTTTTTTCTTGAAGTATGCAAAGAATGTCTAGACTTGAAAACTATGTGAAAGAAACTAATAGACACATTAGTGATGTTACTGGGGTTGTAAATGAACAAACTGATATCCTGCAAAATTTAATTCAGGAAAATAAGGGTCTAAAAGCCAGGGTTGCTCCATGAGAGGCAAAGATGGAGCTTCTCAAGTCTATTGCTATTGATTTGGAAGATCATGCAAAGAGAAAGTACCTCAGAGTATGTGGGGGTCCCAAAGGTTATTGAAGAAACTAGTACAGTGAACTCAGATCCCTGAATCAGAGATGCATGAGGGGTAAGCATACCACACTTTTTGAGTATCAATGGCTGCTGCTCATTGATCGCCACAGCCTTTGTCCAATTTCTACTTATTTACCCAAAAAGGGGTATTGGATACTGTATGGAGACCAAAGGCAAGGTATACACAGGCTTGAGGGTTTACTTTGATCAGATTATTCAGCAGCTAAATTCAGGAAATAAGCTGTATTTATCCCTGTATTAAGGTCTTACAAAATAAAAGGCTGCCACTTCAAGCTCCTGTACCATGCAACTATCAGGATTTCTCTCTCTCGGAGGGGATGATATCTTTTAAAACTCCAAAAAAGGTGCTAAGAGTTTTAGATGGGGTTTCCTTATCAGAGAAATCAAGGTCTGTGAGCGCTGGGGAACAGACACAAATAGCTGACCAGCAGAAGGACCCTAATGCTAAAGACAGTAGGTGTCAACATCTGTTCTTTTTAAAAACTTGAAGATTTTAATACAAAGAAGAGGCGTAAACAAAGAGCAGCAAAGGGCTAAGTTTTTGGGGTTAGCATGTAAATACTATGGGTGGCTCACTCAGGTAAGATTCTTTGCCTTAAATTGTTTTGAACTAATATTGGCTCATTGATTTATGTTCCTTACTCTCCTTTGTGGTGCTATGCAAATTGATATTTGGGTTATGAACTGTCTTTGTTTCTTTATTTTCCACATGCTTTAGATGTGCATTGTTAGAATATAATAATTTTCAAAGGTCGTAATTTGTTTAGCTGTTTAGGTATACTGACTTAAAATTTGAGAGAATGAACATGCTCCAGTTAGAAATATTCTCAGACTGAAGCAAAGGAGTAGTGGCAGCCTCAGAGGGCTGATGGAATGAGCAATACCACTTCACAAGGGGTGACTGGTGGACCAACAGTTGTATAATATGATTCAGTTGTGTATGAAAACTATGATACTAGTCTGCAAGAATTTTTACCAGCGAGTTTTTTCTTGAAAATCACGATCATATGATTTTGGGATTGTGTCTATGTATGACCATATATAATGTGTGTGCCTTGTGGACACACTTTTGTGAATTTTTCCATGGTCCTACACTGATGATTTATTGTAGGCATGCATGGTCATTGTCTTTATGTCGTGTTGCATCCTGCCTTACTGATCTGTCCCCCCTACCATCAGCCACCCTTTGTTTGTCCATCATCCTTCCTTGTTTTCTTGCCACCTCTCTCATGCCCTCCCCATTTCTTGGCTTTGCACTTCCCTGCCTTGCTGTTTTGTTGCCTATCCCATATTTTCATGTGATTTCTGCACCAATCCGTGTCAGTATGAAAATATTATGTCCCTCCATATCCAGACAGAAGGCCCTCAGACATTACTCCATGCCATTCCTCAACATTATTGCTGCCCACATTCTTTCCTCTTTCTTGTTTTTCTCTTCTAGTGTTGGCTGTACATTGCTTTCTGTTTTTTCCCACCTACACTTGGGCACAGCACCATAAAATTCTTCAGCATCTATTTCACTGTGTTGAATAGTGGTTTGTGGCCTACATAAGCCACATATTGTCATTTTCATTTGTTTTTTGTGGTCTTGTGTTTATCATTGTTGAGTGACAGCTTTTGATTTATGTAGTGATCTGTTATTAATATTATCTTATATTCATTTGTGCTCTATACATTGTACTTTCTGCTACTTTTATTCAGGTTAGCTTAGGGAAAGTCTGATTTTACAAGTTTTTTGACATTATATGGGCATACCTTCATTGAAGGTTGTGCGTTAGGCCCAGCAAGCCTACTGCCAATCATTAGCGGACCAGAGTTCCGCTGTGGCGACCCCTAACCGGGAAAAGCCGAAAAACACACAAACAATTAGATATTCCCTGGATTTTGTAGTCAAGTGCTGTGTTGCTTTTTAACTCTTCATGGTCCTTTGGAATCTAACCTTGAATAAGCTCCACCAGGATAGATTTTAAAATTTATTTTGTTAATATACATTTCTCTTGGATATGTACTGTTTGGGTGAGAAAGATCAGTTCAGATACCATTGAATATGTCACATTTTACTGGGGTTGTCACACCTTTAAAGTTCTGAAACACTAAAAAGTCCAGTTGTTTACATCAGACTGAGCTTTAGTGTTGTACTGTGGGTTAAAGAGGTTTTGACCTTCATCTACAGTTTCAACATATTCCTTGAAACAGGGAACATTAGATCCCTGTTTATCTAATTCTAGCCAGTCTTTTTTTTTTGTAATACTACTTTGCTGTATCTATTATCCACGTGTCCTCAGATAATTGTGTTATATAGTGAATACTAATACTGTACAAAGAGACTCTCTTGTCTTAAGTCATCTTTCCCTATGAATATGAAATGTGATTAAATATAAAACAAATAGAATTAAGCGTTTAATATAGTATTTATACAGTAGTACCAGATGAGTATAATTTTCAACTGCAGGAAAAAAAGAGACTTCCGAGGAGTGAAAGGGCTCAGAGGTAATCATTGCCTAAGTTCCAAAGAGACTGCAGTTGGGAAGGTTGTAGTGATCTTACACTCATGTGAAATGAAGAAAGCTTTACTTTTCTCCTGTGAAACTTGTCAAAAGGGAGCTGTAAAGTCTTGAACTATATCAGATGCACCTGCTGTATGCTTCTTGACAGTCACATGTCTCTGATTGGTATAGCACACATTTTCTTTGTAAGCTACAGTCTTTATGTAACCTTTCTAATCAGTATGACATATAGTAGTGTCATGCAGTATCTCGCTAACTTTATAATTTTAGAACCATTAACAAATTAGTTACAGGATATACATCTTGTGTTTCTCACAATAAAAGGAGCAGGTTACCTTAGCATTAATAATACTCTTTTTAATATCTGCCATTCCAGACTACCAAAAATTACAAGTTACTCAGAAACTATTAAACTTCAGGTATTGAGACAGCTCTTATTTAGTGTCTTATTATTAAAATTAAAAAGTTAGAGGAATGTTATGATGATAGAGAGGATTGTAAACATTGGAGTTATAAAAGGAAAGGTAAAAACAGAGAATAAAATGGAGAGTAGAAAAATACTTAAAAAGAGGATTTGCCTGAATTTTTCTGTGTATAATCAAAATTTGTAAGCTGTAGTCAATTCCAATTAATGCTTATTTATCTAAATAATTGGAAGGAAAAGGTCCCTAAGGTGATGTAGAAATAATATGGAGAAACTTTTTTGCTGTGCATTTGTATACCTCCATTTAGTTCTCCTTAAGTTACCCTGAAATTATTTCATTAATTTGATCATCATTCTCTAATATCTAGTTTATGTATTCAGTGGCTAGGGAGAGTCGGACCCTATTACTATATTTAGTAGGCTTAAAGTAGACAACTAATCCAGGTTAGGATGCCAACCCATCACAGTGCCTTGGGTCACTTTTCATGAATATGAAGATGTTGTCCTACAGATTAGGGCTGATGTGCGACAGAATTACATACAGAAGCTTTTTGTGATTCATAAAGACTGTTACACAATAAGGTAAGACAAAGTATGTGATCTTATCCCATTGTGTAGTCACATGCAAATCCTCCTCCCCTTAGGATCTTACACAATTGAAGAACACTACACTAACTGCATATGGGCTGGTTCCAACTACCTAAGTTATGAAACCACAACTACATACCTATAGTTAGTTTATTACCCGTGACTGCATTGTTTCCCCTTCCCTATGGATGTGTTGCTTAGCATGCAGGGCTCAGTATCAGCATCAGCATGTAAGTAAAAAAAAAAAAACACTTCTTTGCACAGATGTCTATGTGGTACAGGCAAACCTGCTGCCATAATCATACTCTCCTCCCCAAACAATGATGCTGAAAGGCTTCTGCCAATAGAAGTTGTCACAGCACTAGATTCCTTCTTTACCATAATAAAGTTATGACCCTAGCTCCTCTAAAATGTCTAAAGAACAGGAAAATATTCTGAATCGTTGAGTAGCAAGACACACGGTGGTGCCACAAAGATGCAGTCTGAGATGGAGAAGCATAGCTGGCTCTACCAGTGCCCTGTGTCAGTACCATGAAACAGCACCCAGCTCCCTAAACTCTTCAAGTGAAGAGCAAAAAAAGAAAAAGCACCCTATAAAGCTGATTGCTACATTGTACTGATCTGCTTATTACAGTTAGATGCACATCCACACCCCAGTTCTTCTACTGCAGAGCAAAAAAAAAAAAAAAGGGGCGTTTCTTCTACTGGCACACCAGCCAGGTGGCCAGATGCATGACACATCCCCCTCTCTTCCTGCCCCAGCCATTCATGTCTCATTTTTGTGCCCTGTCCCCAGCCATCCTTAAATATATTTTATTTTAAAAAATCAGTTCTTCTTTTAAATTGTTTTAAACTGTAGCAAATTGCTACAAATGTAACTGACAATTGTTACAGTTTATACCATCCCTGCATGTAGTACTGCAATACTCAGGTTTTAATTAAAAAAAAGGATTTGCTTTTTTTTTTGTGTGTGTGTTCTTTTAAACTGCAGCATGGATAGAGCATTGCAGTACTCATTTTAAACTGTAGCAAACTACTTGTTACAATGTAGCAAGCAACTGCTACAACTTACACCACACACAGAATACTACAGTGCTCAGGTTTGACCACAAATGCAAAATCGGCTTTTAAAAGCTGGTATTGTTTTAAAGAGAGATCAGGACTGGCTGATGACATGCCCAAAGACTTTGTCCCCTTGTCCTGTTCAAGCTTGAAAAAATGCCTTACTGGGAAATGTGTCAGGTAGAGGTAAGTAAAGAGAGATGCAGAGGAATACATATAATTTGGCAAATAAAATGGATTGGAGTAAATGAAAGACATAGCTTACTTAATATAGTATAAAACCAAGTAAAAAAATAATGTGTGGTTGGACAGTGCCAGAGCAAAACATCAGTGATACATAACTGGCATAAAGTTATTCCCCCGGATTTAATAAACTCCATGTAGGAATCATGTTATTCCTACATGGAGTGAATGGTGTCCATGCCCGCATCTCCCTCTTGCCAGCGCACCTTGCATATTAATGAAGACACACTACTGAGGGGGAGCCATGTACATGGATACTGAATCAGTGCTGGGGGTGTGTTACAGTGCTCACATATCTGTAACATGCCCCCCTGCACTCTCAAAGTACCGTACGGCACTTTACAGTAAAGAAAGTGTCCTTGGACACTTAAATGAATAAATGGAAGTGAATGTCATGTAGGAGTGTGTTACAGTATCCGTAACACACCCCCTGCACTCTCAAGGTGTCATACGGCACTTTACAATAAAGAAAGTGTCCTCAGACACTTAAATTAATAAATGGAAGTGAATGTCATGTAGGTGGTGTGTTACAGTACCCGTAACCCAGCCCCCTGCATTGTAAAAGTGCTGTATTGCCTAAATAAATGAAGAAAGTGTCCTTGGACACTTAAGTAATACTGTGAACTGTAATGTCATGTAGAAGGTATGTTACAGTATGTGTAAAACACCCCATGCATTGTAAAAGTGCTGTACAGCACTAAAACAAAAAAGAAAGTGTCTTCAGACACTTATCTAATAACTGTTAGTGTAATGTTTGATTTATAATAAATGATTCATTTTTTATTTCATTTTCTTTTAAGTTTAAGTGTAGCTGAGTGGGTTTGTGTGGTATGGCACTTTGCTCAGCACTGCATAAACTTTTGGAGAAGCTATATAGAAATGTATAGCTGAATTTTTCACAGCCAGGTTAGATGAATGGTTAGAGTCATTGCTTTGTGTGCAGTAGGTGCATGGTTTGAATCACAAGACAAGCCATTCTGCTTATACATAGGAAAGCTTTTTTATATTAATTTTATTTTATTTATTGATGTAGTTACTGATATTTGTTTACGTAGTGTAGCTGGTCCATAATCATAGTTTCAGTGGAGATATGAGATGAAAACCATCATTTCAATGCAAGTGTCCGATACAGTGCAGTCACACCCCAAGGTAATGTAATGAAGGCACATAGGGAGGTCATGTAAAGTAAAATATCTATACTCAATAATAATGTATCAATAATGAGTAATTAATAGCCAATTCCTATTTTTAAATGAAAAATCTTGTTTGCCCTTAGCTCAGTTTTGCTAAGCACTGCTAAGCCAAGTTAAGCAATGCTTAAACAGGACCTGTCTGAGAAATCCTTAGCAGTGCTTAGCTCCACTTAGCTGGTTTGAGCATTGCTAAGAAGACTCATTCTAAGCAGTATTCAGCTCAGCTAAGCAGATTTGTTCTCTGCTAAGCACTGCTCAGTATTTGCCACTTTAAGCACTGCTCAACTCGGTTTAATGGGTTTGTGCACTGCTGAGCTTTGCTCAGCATTTTTAAAAATGATCCAATGATAGCAAATGGTGGGAATATGGCCTTATTTAAACTACAGGTGGGAATACAGGCAGAACCTGATTGAGTTTGTTCCCTGTAGGAACTATGGCAAGTGCAATTTATCCTTGTAGTAGATGTATAACATGCCAATATGTTAGTAAAACATTTAAATATATTAATGGGCTACCTTTTCAGTCCAATGCCATGTTTTCATGCAATACAGAAGGCATTATATATGCACTTAAATGCCCTTGTGGTATGTTCTATATAGGTGAAAGCAAGACGGGCTTTAAGTCTAGGATTCAGGAACATATTAGGGATATTAAAAATGTAAAATTAGAGAGCCCTCTTGCTGTGCATTTCAAAAGATATCATAATAGTAACTCTCTGGGTTTGTTGGGTACAATTTTAGAAAAAAGAAAATTGCCTGAATCCCCTTGTGTCTGACTGTGATTCTCAAACATTTTGGAAATATAGAGTATATTGTAGGGCATTTATTAAAACTGTATTTGCCTTAATATTGCTACAACTCAAGTTCTCTAGGTTGCACTGCATCTGAATTGTTTTAGTGCTGTTTTAGCTGCTTTTCTGTATATACAGACTTTTCAGTATATGTAGACTAGCTACTTATTCTACTGTATTACTGCCTCTTAAATCATTTTTCAGTTGTGCACTTGCCTTAGTTCATTTAAAAAGTTTTAAATTGCTAATTTTGTAGAGTTTTAATTGCATTTACTGTTTAGAGTTACACACTCAAGTGTGTTAGCCTTTTCTGTGTTTATTTACTGTATTATTGCATTGTTTAGCCTGTTTTAACCAAAAAAATGCTTTTCTTGTTTGCTTGTTTCCCAGCTTTCCAAGCTAGTATATTCCAGATCCCAGGCTTTGCTGGTTACTGGACTTTATTTTCTCTGTTCAGAGCTATCCAGACCTTGGTGTGGTAGAGGGAAGTCCTACTGCTTACCAACGGGAGTGGTGAGCACTGTACTGCCTAACACAAGAGGAGTGGTTTCCAGCTCTGATATTGTAATTTATTAGCCATTTTGGGCTGATTTCTATCCCTTTCAACTTTCTGGCTTAAAAACCGCATGTGTTTGCACATTTTTTTGCATTGTGGAGCACTATGTGGCTACGGTTAAACTATTCCAGGTGCCAGAAAGTCTGCTCTTCAAAATTTCCCTTAGAGCTAGCTGGTTTATCAGTAGTAGCACTAAAATCTGACCCCTGTGACTAGCACTTGCTCTAGAACCTGCAAGAAAGCACTAGGAAGCCTTAAACTGATACAAGCAATCAACTCTCCATAGTAATAAGGAGAAATTAATTGTAGGCACTAAACAGCCTATAATTGCAAAGTACCTTGCAAAGGTAAGAGAAAACAGCTCTTGTACTTTACAAAAAAAGCACCTAAACAGGCATGTCCAAGGGTCAGCTTCCAGAGATTTCTCCTGTCCACCCAGTGAATCTGGGCATACTGGGCAATACAGCAACTGCCTCATGTGCACCGACAGCCCTCTCCTCCTACCACCCAACACTACAACCTGCGAGAGATGCACTTACATAGCCAAACTGGAAGCAAAGCTCTCTCCAGCCAAGACAGTCAAGAGCAGAAGGTTAACACCTGCACTACACCTCAAACAACACATAGCCCTTCAAAACCCACACCATCAACACCCACACATAGCAACACTAAACCCACATATGCAGAGGCACTTAACATTAACCTGCCCAAGCAACAAGGACCTCCGAAGCTGAAATGCAAACAAACACCAATCACAATCAAAGTGGCACATAGCTCACAACACCAGTGTGCCACGCAAAAACAGACCCTAAGGCAAGACAACGTACCCAGCACTTTAGTCATGGGTGACTCTGTAGTCAGGCACACTGATATCCCACTCACCAGGCTGAACAAGGGGAAAATTACAGTCAGCTGCCTGTTGGGTGCCAGGATCCACCACATAATGCATGCACTCAAGTCACTCCACAACAAGTACAAATATGAATCTGTCATTGTCCATGTTGGATTGAATGACTTGAGATGTACCTCCCTGGACTACATGAAAAGAGACATGGAAGAGCTATCAGATCATGTGGCCCAGGCAGGTATGACCCTAGCCCTGAGTAGCATCCTGCCTTCCCCCAGAATGATACCACAGTATAAGGACAAAATGATTGACTTCAACAATTGGCTAAGCTTCTGGTGTCATTCAAAGGGGATCCAGTATCTGTCTGCCTGGGAAGACATGATCGACAAACCACTATGCTTTGCCAGAGATGGTCTGCACCTGTTGCCCCTGGGATTCATGTTACTGGCTAAAGCTCTTGCCACCCCTATAGTGCCTTTTTTAGGCAAGGTTCAAAGGACAAAACCACCACCATAACAGATACAAGCATGCAAAATCTGAAGGTAATGCTACTCAATGCTAGAATTCTAAACCTCAAAATGCACTCTCTCAAGGCACTCCTAAAAATGGAGAACATTGATATCTGTGCAGTAACTGAGACCTGGTTCAAGGCACCAGAGAGCACACCTGCAATACCATGCTACAACTCCTGCCAAACATTTCGGCCACCAAACCAAGACCGAAACATTAAAGGTAGAGGAGTGTCCATATTCACCAAGGACACTCACACCTCCAGGCTAGTTGCCCAACACAATGCATCTGAAATTCTCCAGGTGCAACTAATACTGGGTAAGACTGCAATCCAAATTGTAGCTTGCTACAGATCCCCCACCATGCCCCAAGATTCTCATTACACCTTTCTAAACATACTGGAAAACATTAAGATACAACCAAATACCCTAATATGGGTGATTTCAACTACCCTGCCATTAACTGGGAAAACTACTCGGGTACCAACACCTTTTCCCAACGGTTCTTGGAATTCATAAATTCCAACACCCTGGATCAACTAATCCATTGTCCTACCAGGGGCTCCAATATCCTAGACCTGGTCATTACCAACATGGGAGATAGATGCTCCACACCAGTGGTCACCCCCTCATTGGTCAGGTCTGACTATAAGCTAATCACCCTTGACATCCACATCCCACCCCCACCTCCCAGTAAGAAAACCTCTGTAAAAAACTTCTCCAAAGCCAACTTCATGCTACTCAAGTCAGAAGTGACAAACTTCATCACACCCATGCAGAAGGGAGCTGAAAGTTCGATTGCTGAATCCTACACTAAGGCACTGTATGAGCACATCCATTCGTGCATGAATCGTGCCATCCCAAATAGAACCATAACACTCTCCTCCAAAAAAAGGAAGCCAATCTGGTGGTCCTCTGCCATAAACAAACTATACAACAGAAGGAAGAAACTGTTGCAGAAAAGAGGAAAATCCGAGGATGCAAAAAACTCCCTTACCAGCCTCAGTAAGAAGCTGAGATCCCTCATAAAATCCTCCAAACCTAGTTACAAAAATAAAATTGTCAAGGATTCCAAAGATAACCACAAGGCATTCTATAGTTATGTCAAGAATCTAAATGGCAATGCTCAGATCTTCTCTTAGCTGCAACAGAATGGAATTAAATATACTGATCCCAAGGATATTGCCAATATCCTGGCAGATCGATTTAGTGCCAACTTCACCCCCCTCTCACCCTCTAAAGGGCCCATCTCAATACCAAAAAATTGCCAAATTCCGGTAATCATGGCCACACAGGTAGAAACTGCACTCTCCAAAGCTAAGAATACAGCATCCATGGGATCAAATGACATCCCGGGCTGTGTACTACATGAACTACAAAATGAACTGGCACCTCACCTAAGTGCCATGTTTAATCATAGCCTCACCTCAGGCTTCATGCCTACTGAGTGGCACACAGCTACAGTTATCCCACTCCACAAGGGGGGATCCATCTTGGATCCTGGGGACTACCGTCCCATCAGTCTGACGAGCCTGATCTGTAAGGGCATGGAACGCATTATCATGGAACTTATAAACAAAGACATTGGCAACCTTCAAACACTGGACTCCACCCAGTTTGGGTTTGTGAAGGGCCGATCATGTCTCCTGAACCTGATTGACTTCTTCGAATCAGTCTCCAGAGCAGTGGATGAGGGTAAGGCGGTCCACACAGCCTATCTGGACCTCGCCAAGGCCTTTGACACCATCCCCCACTTTGGAATCATAGATAAACTTACTAAGCTGGGCATAAACCCTACGTCACTTGATGGGTTTCCAACTGGCTTACTGACAGAACCCAGACTGTAAAAGTAGCCAACTCGAAATCCAGCTCCAGACAAAAGACAAGTGGAGTACCTCAGGGTTCAGTCCTGGGACTGATCTTGTTTGCCATCTACTTCTCTGAAGTAAAGGCCAACACTAAGGGACTCTGGCTAACAAAGTTCGCAGATAACTGCAAACTGGGAGCCATTATTGAATCCCCAAATTATGTGGATATTCTACAAAAGGGCCTTACAGAAACAGATGCTTAGTGCCAGAGCCATGGGCTCAAGCTTAATACCAGGAAATGTATAGTTATCCCCTTTGGGAAAAAACATGTACCCATGAATTACCACATAGGTGGCAGTACACTAAACACTGAAAGTGTGATGAGAGACTTAGGGACACAGGTGGACAGTGGTCTCACCTTTGATAACCACATCACCACAACAGTCAGAAAATCCTTCTATGTGGCACACCTCATTACTAAGGGCTTTTCATCCAGAAAAAAGGAGGTCATTGTCCCACTGTACTCATCCCTCATTAGACCCATTATAGAATACAATGCCCCGTTTGGTATGTATCTCACAAGACATCTGCAACAGCTGAAAATGCCACAGAAATACCTCACTAAAAGAATCACAGGCCTAAAGCAGATGCTCTATGCTGACCATCTAAAATAACTCCAGCTATACTCTGTCGCATATCGTCTACTCAAAGGCGATCTCTGCTTAACATACAAGGCCATGTCAAACCCTGAGCTGTTAGACATGCTCCACTTAAAGAAATCTCAATCCCTCAAAGCCACATGCTCCAGGGATCTAAACCTTGTCATCACAATGAACAAAACATGCTGGAGGGATAGGTTCCTGACCCAGAGACTCCCCATACTCTGGAATAGACTGCCCATACATGTCAAGCAGAGCGCCTCCTTGGCCCTCTTCAAAAGGAACCTTGACGATTGGATGGGAGATAGAAAATTCACCCTGGGGATCACGTCAGTTGCCCTGCTAGACAGGGGTCCAGGGAAGTAAATACTGTGGGAAGAAATATCCAGGGAATTGTTATGGCTAGGCTTGTATAGGCCCTAGGGCCAATAGCCTAGTACCAACCTATGAACCTATGAACATATTCCTACTAATAAATATGGTACTGACTTTAAGAAAAAACGTTTGTATAAAGAAACACTTTTTCTATTTAAATATGGTACATTAGCCCCTGGTGGCATTAATGCAGAATGTAATTGGAGAGTTCTCATTTAAGCTTAAGTGTTTTTAAATTGTTTAATTGTTTAATTAATTTTATTATATAAATGTGTGCTTTAATACTATTTTGTATTCTCCTTGGAAGGCTATTGCCAAGATGCTAGAGGTTCGATTAAATTATTTGACTGGTGGATCCTGGTTTCTCTGGTCGTTTGTTTCTTATTTTTTATGCTTTATTGGTTGTTTTTGGGAATACAGGCAGAACCTGTTTGAGTTTGATCCCTGTAGGAACTATGGCAGGTGCAGGAGAGGGAGCACACTTTCTGACGCAGTGCTGGGGCATGTTGGAGTCCAGGGTCATGGCTGGGCTCCGCATAAAGAACCATGATAACAGACTGCTGCAGGGCCAGTACCAGGGTTCAGAATACAAGTCTGAGGCCTGGGACTATCTGGCATGTGAGCTCACCAATGCCACTGGCATCCCCTGCACTGGTGAGCAGGTCTGTCATCATTATTGTAATATGAAATGGAGGAAGGGAGTGCTCTTGGCCCAATGGATCTAAAATGTTCGGGCCCAGAATACCCCAGAAGTTTGTAAGTATATCAATTGTTGCTTTATCAAATTGTAGTATGAATATCTGATAGGCAGGTATGCATAATGGTGTGTTTCTCCCCCACAGCTGCAGAGGAGATGGCTCGTATCATTGACACCCACACTAGATGACTGGCGAGGCTGCGCCAACAGTGTGGTGAGTACAGATGTAACTTGCAATATATATAGTCCAGTAAATAAGAAAGTGTAATTGTTTACTGTCATTAGGTATAGTGTGTTCTGAGCATGCTGAATAATGTGTTGTTAGACCAACATTAATATAAGTGACTAATGCCAGGTACTATGTAATACAGATGAAGGCAGCTAACAAGCTACTATTGATGAAAGGAACCCAAAATCGTAGTAATACTGTGTATGAATGAATCTGTTAATAAAGTATACTGTGCATGATACTGTGAAAGTAATAACTGACATACATTCATCATCTACAGGATATGCAGTACAACTGAATTTAGAATTTTGAATATAATAAATCACTGTGTCATGTCACCCTAAATCAAGCTTATTCCCACAAACTGTTGTGTTTAATCTGGTCTGTTGTTGAAGAAATACAAGTGTATAGGTGTTACACAGCAAATATGGCTATGAGAGCATGAAGTCACTGAGGTTTGTCTGCTAAGTAGCTGTTATGCCAAACTGTAGATGTGGAGCTGTAAAACAAAATACAATGAAAATTGATATATGTTCTGCACTAAGATCTGAACTTTGAATAGTAATGTGTAATGTACTATAGTGTATTTCCTGCAGCATTGTCTTGTGTTAACCTTTGCATTTCAGCTACATGTATTCATGAATGTAGGTATGCTGATGCAGACATGTATGAGACTGTAATAGGTGGAGACTGCAAATATATGATGTGCAATTGTGTATGAGTCAGGTATGCAACCCAGCAGCCTGCTATGGCCTGTGCAGATCACACATAATCACATCAACTAGGGGTTAAATGTGTACACCTGCATTTAAAGTATTAATTCAGAGTTCATTAACTATATATCATGCATGACACTGTGACACTCCACTTATATGACAAGGTCACAATTTGTAACCAAGTTAGTTTTAGGCACAAATCAGTTAAGCAGCAGACAGCAGTACCCCCACTAGCTCAGTGTAATAAGAAATAAATATGTTATTCATTTTTGCACACACAGACCATGGTTTGAATCCAGAGACTGGTGCTAAGATGTGTCTATCTTTACACACAAGTAATCCTGCATATTTGTAGAAACAGTCAGGTAGTGTTAACAGATATTGTCTCCACAGGGCTCACAGGTAAAGAAATGTTTGTATTAGCTGTATGAAGGGTATACTAAAACTGTGTACAAATGTTCCAGTCTCCAACCCCATGGCTACAAATGACAGCAGGACAGCTATATACAGCATGCAATTTTCCCGATACATGTCTCTCAAGTGTCATACTGTCACAGCTACTAATCACTGTTGCCAATAACCTTGTGCACAGATATAAATCCAGTAGAAGTATGCCATTAGCACACTCACACAACATCAGTGCAAGGTACTCCTTGTTAGTCATATATTTAACCCTGACATGTTTGAGTCCCCTCTAGTCATGTACCTAGAGTTGTTACAGCTTGCCCCATAGCATTCCAGGTCAACAGATTAACAGGTATGTATGTACTACAGTAGCTATAGGCCTCAGGAAGATGTAAAGTGAGGGCAGACCTGCAGAGTATTGAGCAGTACTGTTGTGTAAAATATAGCTTATACAGTTGGTAATGGACTGTGTTTCTCACCCCCCCCACCCCTTATCTGCATCAATAATTATTATTCACATACTATGGGTATGTTGTTCTCAAAACCTAATGTTGGGACTTGGGTTCTATTGTTGTTCATATGTTTAAATGGTTGCATACTAACATACCTTGTTGAAATTCCATTGTTGGTGGCCTGTTGCCATAACTGTTACTGGCATGCTGTTACACAAATGACTGTCATTCCATTTATGCATGTGTTCTGTTTGCTATGGAATTTTTTCAGTTCTATTGTTCTGTTTTTCTGGGCTAATTGGAACACCCATGCATGCTGTTAGAACTAATGTTGAAATGTTTTGTTGATGACTAACCAATACACTTTGACAAACCTTAACACCATAGCACATGTGGGTAGGCAGATCACAGCTGATCTGCCTGTCCTACCTCATCTGGCCACTGCACCGGGTCCCAGCATGTATGGGACCCAACCTCAAGCTGAATCCTCCACTGGTCCTGCACCACTCTCGGGTGGAACTGTCTCAGGGGATGGGGCCACGTGGGCACAGAGAGGACCCTGTCACCCAACACCACTTCAGAGGTATGGTGCATAGGGTCATCGAGCAGGATTGAGGGCAGAATGTTGCACCTTGAGGGGCAGGCTGGCCCCGTCATCCAGCCCCCAGCACAGCCACCTTCCAGGCCATGAAGGAGCAGTGGTGACTGCCCATTGGTGGGGACCTCAGTGCCACTGTTTCCATCTGGGGGCACATTGTCCTCTGATTCCCAACCACCCTCCCCATCCAAGGTGTTTACCCCCCTCATGTGTCACACACCATGACTGTCTACTGTCTTGTCTGTCTTGTCTGTCTTGTCTGTCTGCAAAAGCAACCTCTTCTACCCAACTTACCTCCCAAAACTTACCTACAACCCTTCCCCAACATCCCACTCTCACCTTAAAAAAAAAAAAACTCTTGTCCCATACATAGCTCTCTATTTCACCCCCATGTACACTGACATTAATCAATTTACCCATGAATCACTCTACAAATGTATGTCACCCACACCCCTCCCTGTAAGGTGTGAGGCTCTAAATTCCAAATTGTCTACATCATTCACAGCTGTTGCTGCACAAGAAATGGAGAGTTATTGTCCTTTCTTACACTCGTCCTACACATCCCTAGCTGCCTTTCATAATGTTTTCCCCCTGCTTGCCCCCATTTCACCACTTTCCTATCACCCCTTTTTTCTTTTCTTTTCTTGGAATTAGTGCAGGTTTAAGCTGGAGTAAGCACCACTAAGCGAAGCTAAGGGAACCTAAACATCTCTTGGCATCATTAGCATCATGCAAAACTGCATAAACCCACTTAAAACTGCTTTAATTGCTCTATCTCAATCAGCCACTGTTCTGCCTAGCAATGAAATAGCCATCCCTGTCAAGTTTTGATCCCAGGACCCTGTCCATTAGGAGTCAGAACAGTGCACCACTAGACCAAATCAGCTGTAGGAATTGGTAATGCTTTTGTAAATATATCATGCATTACAGTCATTTAACATTAGAGAAAAAAAAATCACTGCCAAGGCCCAAACACAGAACTCTGTGCACTACAGTCACAGCAATGCACCATGAAGCCAAACCAGCTCTGGGGAGTTAGCTCTGCTTTTGTAAATTTATCATGCAGTGCAGTCATGTAAGAGGAAAAAAAGACAAAGCTGCCAAGGATTGAATGCAGGACCTACTGAGCTACAGTCAGAACAATGCACCACTACACCAAATACACCCAGGAGAATTGCTGATGCTTTTGTAAATATATCATGCACTATAGTGATGTAACTTTAGGGAAAAAAGACACCACTGCCAAATTTTGGACCCAGAATCATCTGAACTGCAGTCAGAGGAACATACTAGTAAGCCAACTGACTTCTGGAGTATAACAACTGATTTTACAAACATATCCTGATTGCCAGTTCCACACTACTCTCATATATACTGGGCCAAATCTCAGTGTACTTGGGCTTCTGGCACAAACACCAAACCAGTACACAGACAAATAAATGCTGCTGGATGTACGGGTGGCCTACAATATCTGGTAGAGATAACAACTGCACAGAGTGTTGCTGAATATCCACAGTTGTGCCCCCTATTTATGGCAAGGTCGTCATAAAACCTACTCTGTGTTCTGACATACTGGCAAGGTAGTGCAGATTGGGGTTACAAAATCATGGCAGACAGCTCAGTATCACATGTCATACCCATCAGAACACCAATCCATGCTAATCCTGTGTTACACACTGTATGCATACACATATGTCTTACAAATACACCTGCCATAATAATGACTTGGTAGCTCTATCTGTTACATTTCTAGCAGCTGTCACATCTAGACACCCACAGTCCTGGCCCACAGCCCAGTCTGTGGCATGACAACTACATCCATGTCACTACAACAATGGAATAACTGAGGCCTGCAATGTCCATCAATACTGGTTTCTCCTACCGCAGTCACTGCCACCCACAGTAGCATGTTAAAAGTCTGCAGGGTGGGACACATTTCACAATTATGAATATGTGTACTAAATGGTGCCTACCACTCTCTGGATGGCACTATTATGTAACATATGCACCACAGGCACATGCCTCACCTGGACTGTTGTCGGTACCCTCAACCAGCCCATGTTGTGATACAACAGCTGACACTGCACCCTCACTGACAGTAACAGCTTGCTCTCCCCCAATGTCTTCACAATCCCTAGTCTGACTCCTGGCCAGAATGCAGCAGCTGTATAACGGTATGTTCAGCTAACTGCTACAGACCCAACATTGCTCCCAAACACCTAGAGCAGGGCATCCACACAACAGCCAAACATAAAGGGTTGGGGGAAATGTTGAGGTTTTAAGGGACATGTCTCACAGTCTGCCTGTACAAACATACACAGCTGATAGACCAGTATCAACTGTAGCAGCATGCACAGTCATATAGAAAAGGATCTATGACACTCACATCTGCCTGTCTCCTTACTCACCCCAACACAAATTTACACAGTACATTGCTACAGAATCTGAAAGTCTGTTAACAAAGGCCAGACATAGCATGCAAAACTGTGGACATACATCAATCCAAACAGTGGACAGTATTTCCACCTACCCTCTGTGATGCTGTAGCTCCCACACCTTGATAATGTCCTCCTCACAGGCCAGGAAAAGGGGCAAGACCCATAGGAAGTCCTTAATTATAACACTGTGTTGTCATGCCATTGGCTAATGGTAAAGCAACACAGTTGTTCTGGATGCAATTAGCAAGTGGGACTCACAGATTGGTACACAGGCTATCACCTGTTCATGAGCATTACCTACAAAAGGCAAGCTGCTGCCTATGCCAAAGAGGTCTGATACTTTTTTTATGAAGACAGACTGTGATTCTTTACAACACTACAAGTGGATTTATTCTGACAAAGGAATACAGCACTATACCAGGTATGTCATACAACTAAGCATGTAATGGAATGCAGATGGGAGGATGCAGTCATGGGAAATAGGAATTTAAAATGTAGGTCTCAACAACACTTCCACCTACAGTCATCCTGATGGCTCTGTCTGCAGTGACATAGATCACAACTCTGCCCCCTGAGTCACCCCATCAATGGTCAGCTCACATATGACTATTACTGGATTGTCTGTTGTACAATACTGACTATGACACTGCCAGCCCAACTAACTGGGGCATTGTAAATAATCATATGTCATTTGTGAAAATTAATATGATACATATGCTTGTCTTACAAATGTAAGAGAACTATATATGTTATGTGGATATTAAACAACTGGTGCAGAAGTGTGTGTTGAAGTGTATGTTATGCACTGAGCTCATACCTCTCAACTGTCCAGATTTTTTGCAGACTGGCCACGTGTTTGCCTCATATTTTTTAGTCATTTTCTCATACATTTGTGTTTTTTCTGGCAAATCACTGGCAAGTCATTAAAAACTGAAGTCATAAAATAATACCACACATTTGAATGTCAGACGTCATATCTTTCAGAAAATTCATGCGAATGCAAAACCTGTTATTCTATCAACTGTCTAAGTTTGTAAGCGCAATATTTAAAAAGTGTCACTATCTTTGGGCCTTTGTCCCCCCTTTATTTGTGCCTTTGTCTGGATGTCTTGCTCAAATAGATTGAGAAGTATGACTGAGCTCCAAGAGTGTAACCACAGTGTACCGTACTGGCAAGAAACAGAAATGTATATAAAATATTACCTGTGCAAATGTATGCATTAATAGTAGAAACTGGTAGCCTCAAACATGCAAACATAAGTTGCAAAACTTCAAGCAAATAAACTGAACTTGTTTTACGAATGTGTTATCTCAGTTTCAGTGCAGCAAGCCGGCATAAATGTCTACAGATAGAGGTTTCTGTATTGTCTTGAAACATAAATAAGTGCTATGTTGAAAATATAAAAGTGTTTAACTGTGTTATGACTTCCAGTTCTGCAGAAACATCAGACAGATATGTACTTCTGATGCAGAGATGTTAAAATGTATGTTAGCTGCTGTTAGCCTGGGAACTGAAGGCAGGTGACGAGTGCTGATTTAATCTGAGCTAACTCAGCAGTAATGTTGATTATTACTTTCAGACCTGTCTCAGAGAAAGATCTTTGTATTTTGTATTTGTCTTTGTATCTGACAACATCCGCTCATCTGCATTTGCCTTGCTAATAGTAAGGAACTAGGAAATGTAAATGTGTTTACGTATAGATGGGAATATAGTAAAGATTACTTTAGATGTTTGCTGTATTTATTTCAGTCTGTCCTGCAATGTTGCCTTAAAATATTCACTGTGGGTCTGAACTCTGTACTTACTGTGTTGAATGAGTATCATCTTGTTCATTTATTAGTTATTATTAAATATAGTTAAACCTTGAAATTGTGGCTGGTCTGTATAGAACTAAGTAAGCTCTTACAGTACTTGCATATGTATTTGGTGACACTGTATAGCCCACTCCAATAGCCTTGGTCTTGGTCACACTTTCCATTTGTCTAATAGGCATGTCACACAGTAGGATTCATCACCCTTTGGTAAGGGCCTTAGAGTAGCTGATAAAGATCTGGATTGTGGCAGTCAGAATTACCTTTAAGTCTGGGCAGAAGGGGCCATAGCTAGTAAACCTGTGCCAGCCTTTCCCAGGAGTCTGTGTGTGTGTGTGATTTATAAATCAAATTACAAAGTGTGTGTCAGCTACTTGGGCAGGACACAAAGCACTGGTCAGACAGAGAGGGTGATGGAGGGTTTTGGCTTGACCGCTCTGCTGAAATGTTAACCATATAGCTGTGCCAGTGGGGAGTCTTATTGGAGATCTGGAGAGAGAGGGAGTAACCAGCCCCAGACTGACTGTGATCTCTATGTGCTCTGAAGGGTAATTGTACTTTATTGTGTGTGTACTTGTCATCCTCACATTGTGTACATCTCTCACTGTTGGTAGTGGTGATGATTGAGGCTTCTTCATTACTGGGCCAGTGCAGGGCCATTACACTGACAGTACATACTGGTGGATACAGCTAGCATATCACATCATGTAAGCCCCTCTCAGTCTGCCAATGTCATACAGGATTATTTCACAGATTGTCCAGGTCTCCCTGACCATTCCTCGTGTAGTCTGGCTAGGTCAGTGTGGACTCCATACCTGTATCTGATTGTATGACACCTATTGCTAGCATACCTGGTGAGCTCTTGCAGCAGGACAACAGGTTATAGGTGCTAGTAGTGGGGGATGCTGGCTCTGGCTCAGTAGCACTGTGTACATACTGAGCATACAATATAAGGGAATGGATATGGTAACAGATATCCATGTACCATTAGTGTGTCCCCAGGGGACTGGCATGTCACAGACACATTCTCCAAACTCTGTGGATAACCATTAAGTATTGTCCAACTGGTGTCCGAAAATACACATTTGCCTGATGGGGGGGTTCTACATCTATCAGGCACATGTACACATTCTGCAAACATCTGGGTACTGCAGATCTCAGCGCCTACACATATGCATTGCTCTCTGTTATTTTGTAGCTCAGATGTTCCAGGAATGTCCACATGCACCTGTAGTAGTACTCACATATTTGTGGGATGTAGGCTGGATGACATGGTACTGTCATGCTGCCCATAGGAGACACCCAGCAGTCGATGGCAGTGATGTGTGTGGACACATAACAACACAGTCTGTCACAGCAGTTAGACCATTTCTGGTATTCCTGGTACCATACGAGGTTACTAGGCTATGGGCCCTGAGCAGTCATATGCCTAGGTCACATGTTAGTCCATGTGTGTGCAAAGCAGCAGCTGCTGTCCCCATCTAACAGGGACACAGGTGGTATCCCAAGGGTGTATGTGCTGTTAACCATCCAGTTGACTAAGTTACACCTGCAAAGGTGTAGGTAGCTATCCTGCCTGATGTTGACAGGGTGCCCATTCCACCACAGGAGCTGCCAACAAGGCCAGTTCAGGTCACTCACCAGGAGGCGGTTGTGTGTGTGTGTGTGTGTGTGTGTGTGTGTGTGTGTGTGTGTGTGTGTGTGTGTGTGTGTGTGTGTGTTAACAGAGTACTCATGCAGCAATCCCAGCAATGTGGAATCCATGATTGCCTGTCATGCCAGTGAGAGGTCACTACTGAGGAGTATGTATGTATGAAACCAGGTAGAGGGTTTGCCTTATAGCCTATATATGTACAGTAGATGTTTGATGGCCTGACATTCCCTGGTGGGGAACCTCTGTCATGTCACCAGCTGCTGCCCTGTGTGATGTGAATGATGAACAGAGAATTATGCACATTAATGGTCCTCATTGGGGGGAACATGAAACATCAGGATCAGGTAGCCATTGCATGCTGTAATGCCCAGTATGTTGCTGATACCCACACACATACTGTGCTGATAGATGGCAGGGGTATTATGTGGGTGTTAGCAGTGGATAGTGCTGGCAAAAGTGGATGTGTAGGGTCTGTACATAATGGTGGCCAATGTATGCGGTCCTGTGATGTGTTCCCCTGTTCATGTCTTTCAGGTGTGATGTACCGAAGATGGAACCCGGCATTCCCAGAAGCAGAGACCTCTGTAATCATTTATGCCCTCAAACTTCATCACTGGGTACTGTTGGGAAGGAGCCAACAAAACCTGCAACAATACACTGCCCTGTGGGCAGAACTGTTAGAAACAGTCAACAATGTGGGCCACCAGGACAGGAGCTACGAACAGGTCCAACACCATACCACTGACCTCATACACAATGCATGGCAAAGGGCTGCAGCTATGGCCAGGGATCATGCTGGAACAGGTTGAGGGCCTGCTACTCAAGCACCACTCTCAGCCACTGAAGAGTTCCTTGCAAACCTTTGTTCAGCCACTGTCCCCCAGGAAACCATGACTATGTCGTGGAGGTGGGTGGCACAGATTCCACAGCTGAGGAGTGCCCAGGTAAGGTCCCAGTGGGTATCACATTAATACTGTAGCACTCATAGTGTCAGCCGTTGCATACCTGTATGCATATGTCAGGTCAATCTGCATTTGTGTGTAGGGATTTGTAATGCACACATGTGCACGCATATTGTGAATGTCAGCAATTTGGGTTGTATCACAGCTTGTAGCGTACATGTTCATAAATGCACATATTATCCTGTACCAATGCCACATGTGTGTGTGCTGAAAATAACTCTCCCCAACAACCCCATAGGTCCCTCTGGTGTGGCTGAGGGACTTCAACCTGAAGCCGGTGAGTGTGGAACTGTCATGTTGTGCCTCACCTATTCCATAAGCATGTTAAGGGCAGCCAGTTTCCCATGCACACAACTGTTAAGCTTAGACATATTGCAATATATGCGTATTCACTTGTGATGGGGTTCACTGCAGTGCATCACATTGTTCATTGGAGGAGCCTATTTGCAGGAGCTGCAACATATTGGCACATACTTTTGTGTAGGTGTAGCCACTGTGCTATACAGAGGTACATTAGTAGGGTGTACATGGGTGCACTGTGTGTTAGATGAAGGTCCATCACATGCCCTCACTTCTCGTGTATCTCACAGGTGTATAGTAGTAGCAACATTAACTGGATGTAGCTGCACTGCATGTTGTTGAGGGCCTGTTCAGAGTGTGTCTGTTGTGGTCTGATTGTGTGTCGTACATGGCATCAGTCAGAAGGTGTGGTCTGTATAATGCCTTTGTGACACCCCACCTGTATTTGTGTGTGTGTGTGTGTGTGTGTGTGATTGTGTGTGTGTGTGTGTGTGTGTGTGTGTGTGTGTGTGTGTGTGTGTGTGTGTGTGTGTGTGTGTGTGTGTGTGTGTGGATCAGCAAACATTATAGTGCAGGAAGTAATTTACCTATGTTGTCTTCCCCTCACAGTTGACTATGGAGGCTGGGGTCTCTCCCCCTCACAACCTGATGGTAGTGTCTCATCAGACTCTGATAATGATGGTGGTCATAGTGAGGCACAGGAGAGGTCGTTGAATCTGTACCATTGATTAACATCCTACTTCCACCTCAAATGTCCCTGCACACGGTCAGTATGCCCGCACACACCCAATCCCCAGCAACCACAGATATTGAACAGTCAGAGGGTGGTGGCATCAAACAGAGTAGTGTGGTGACTATGACATCTGTGACTGTAGACACTAGCCCATATCCAGAGAGATGATGAGGTCTCACACAAGGAGATTGACAGGGTGCTCGAAGGAGGACTGCTGCCCATCCTGCCCCTGTCAGAGGTGTCACAGCACGTCACCCAATGCATGTTTTGGTCCATCATGGAGGCACATTGTGAATGGTACTCCAGACAGATGCTCAGGATCATGGATGCAACACTTCCTGGCATGCATGACTCTCCACGACATTGGTGATGCCATACGTCATTTCACTGATGTCATGGATATATGGTGGGGTGAGACATTGTCAGCCCTTAACCATGCAATGTGTGTGCTTGAACATGTGGTGGGAGTAGGGCATCAGCCACGTGGCTATAGGTCAGCAACAATATCAGCTGAGACCCCATGTGGCCATGCACATTTACACTCCTGTAGTGGCAGTACCACCAGCACTACCAAAGGGAGGGTGCTGTCCACACCACAACATAGCAGGCCAAGGGTTCTTGGAATTCATAAATTCCAACGCCCTGGATCAACTAATCTTTAGTCCCAATTAATTATTAATTAACATTAATAAACAACTTTATGAAATATTTGTTGTACTACACTCTCGGGACCTCTGTATTGTTTCAGTTGTCATCAGAGGTCACACCTTGCCAAACATGGACTGCAACCTGCAGGGTGGTACAGATGGTGGACATACCTCTGATCTCTACATATGTCTGCAGAATGTCCTAATGTTTGCCACATATTTTTTTTCCGTTTGTCATAACATTGTGGTTTTCTGGCAAATTGTTGGAAAATCATGACAGGCTAACATTACAGATTAATGACAGATATTGTCATGTCACAACACATGCCTTTTGGAAAGTGCATTCAAATGCATAACCTGTTCTGTTATCTACTTTCCATGCATGTCGCAGCAATATGTGAAGTTTGTGCTCAATGTTTGGTCTTTGCCTCTTTTCCATATGACTTTAACCAGATATTTTTTCTGTGAGGGGTTGAGAGGTATGCTGTTGGCTGTAACACAGTTAGACTGCTGCATATGCATACATACACACACACACACACACACACACACACACACACACACACACACACACACACACATACCCTCATGACCTGCCCTTGTTGATAGTAGAACCTCTACCTGCCTAGTTTTATATACGATACTGCTATATACATAACGCAAGCACCACAGAGCTACTATAGTGTTGCAGTGTCTTCCACTACTATTCAGGTGGGTGACAATTGCAGGGTTTGTTAGGATTGGCAATGGTGGGGGGTTCACAGGCCCTTAACATGGTAGAGCCATCACAAACACATACACATGGCTGCATGGGGACATGCATTGAAACACACATGCACACAGAGTTGACACTTCTCTGATTAGAAAACCTACCTATCTTGTTATGTACACTACAGACTGCCATGACTATTGCACACACCACAGTGCCTTTGTGTTTGAAAATGTGTAACTGTGCTTCAAAGGTGGATGACATCTGTAGGGGTCCTGACTAGTTTGGCAATGGGGAAGTTAACAAGGTGGAGCAGGCACACAAAATTGTATCACCATCACATACATACAGGCAAGACAGCCATGGGGGATATGCATACAGAAACATATACACTCCCACAGTTTTCAGTAGTCAGATTAGAACAACTACCTAATTATTTGTATGTACCATAGTGTTGCATACATATTGCATGCACCATAGAGATTATGTGACCAGGACATAACTCACAACCTCTTACGGCAATTAATCTTGGGAAGGCCTTCATGAATGGTGGGATAAACCACCCAAAATAGGGACTGTTCTCTCATATTGCTCTTACAAACCTAGATAAGTGATAGGGTAATAGATTTTGCATCAGCATGATGTTTCAGACAGGTATGACATTTGAAGCTGACATGTCTGTCACTACAGCAACTGTCACATATTTGCCAATGATTTGTCATAATACCCCATTGTTATGAGACACAAGCCACCTATATGTTGCAAACATCTGGACATTCTGTATACATCTATACAGATGACTGGTATGGCCTGTATAATTTGACATGGTGCATCTAAGGTGGATGACATCAACAGGCTTTTTAAAGTAGTGCTATTAGGAGGGGGTCAACTGCCTACTTATTGCATGCACCACGGAGCTTATATGCCTCAACAGTGTCCAACAGTGGAAATAAGGTGGATGACATGAACAGGCCCTGTAAAGTTATGCAATGGGGGGTCACCAAAGTGGAACATGCCTCATAATGGTGTAACCAACACACACACAGGGGATATGGTTAACACATGCACAGTATCAGGATTAGAACCCCTACCTATCCAATTTTCTGTACGATAGTGCTATGCAGTTGTCACATGCACCACAGAGCTTATACAGCTAAAGGGTGCCCAAAGGTGCTTCTAAGGTGAATGACATCAGCAGGTCTTGTAAATTAGGCAATGGTAAGTTTACTGGGTGGAAAAGGACTCATAATGCTTTAACCTACAAACACGCACACTATCACAGTTGCCACTGATGAGATTAGAACCCCTATCAATTTACTGGGTGGAAAATGACTCACAATGCTTTAACCTACAAACACACACAATATCACAGTTGCCACTGATGTTGTTAGAACCCCTACCTATCTAGCTTTTAGTATTATAGTGCTACATAGTTATTGTGTGCACCACAGATCTTATATGGTTGAAGGGTGTCCAAAGGTGCTTCTAAGGTGAATGGCATCAACAGGCCTTGTAAGGTAGGGCAATGGGAGGTTTACTGGGTGGAAAAGGCCTCAAAATACTTTAACCTACAAACATGCACACTGTTGCCACTGCTGAGATTAGAACCCCTAGCTATCAATTATAGTGCTACATAGTTAGCGCATGTGCCACAGAGCTTGCATGGCTGAAGGGTGTCCAAAGGTGTTTCTAAAATAAATGACATCAGCAGGTCTTGTAAAGTAGAGCAATGTGAAGTTTACTGGGTGGAAAGGGCCTCAAAGTATTTTAACCTTCGAACACTCACAGTTGCCAATGCTGAGATTAGAACCCCTAACTATCTAATTATGTGTACTATAGTGCTATGTACTTATCCCGTGCAGCACAGAGCTTATAGGGCTAAAGACTGTCCAAAGGTACTTCTAAGGTGAATGACATCAGCAGGCCTTGTAAAGTAGGGCAATGGGAGGTTTACTGGGTAGAAAAGGTCTCAAAATACTTTAACCAACAAACGTACACACACACACACACACACACACACACACACACACACACACACACACACACACACACACACACAGAGCAGGTGATGTGAGATTACAACCCCCACCTCACTACTATTAACAATGCAGCTCACCTTTGTACTGGTTACAATTGGTATGCAAATATCTGCATCAGGACATCACTCTATGCCTTTCAGGGTGTCTGTTTCTCTATGCCTCTCTGTCTGTCTCTCTCTCTCTCTCTCTGTCTGTCTCTCTATCTGCCTCTGTCTGTCTCTCCCTCCTCCTTTCTCTGCCTGTCTATAGTTGCTATATTTGTATATGTTACCTATATATATGTACATCTATCACACTCAACAGATGCAGATATATCACATATGTGCCACCTCCAGATAGCTGCAGGTAATTCTGTTTGATGGGGTTGGGGGAGACAGTTAAGGTGTATATAGCTACTTATATGCAAAGACATATTTAGACAACAGAGCTGTATAGTCAGATGTGGGTTTAAACATAGACTGTAATTCTCTAAGTGTTGAAGCATGCCCAGTATGACCTTCAATACTAAGAGTTTGACTCCATTCCAGAGCTAGCTGATTTTGTGTGCTACAGCCGATTGGCTGATGAACCTGTGTAAACAGTCCAGAACCTCAGTGATATACTGTGTGAAGAATACCTTGGCTGTGTGCTGTCCTTATTAATGGAGTCATATCCTGGTGTGGGTACAGAGTACATTAGACTGAGCTGAGTTTTCCATAATATGTGTGATATAGTCTACATAGCACTGTGATTTCCTGGTATGTCAGTGGCAGATCAGTATAGATTAATGTGAGGGAGCACTGACAGACATTTGTTTACTGACCCCATACACTGCAAGGAATTATGTTACAACACAAATTGTTCTACTGTGCACATTCTATGTTTGCCTGCTCAGTGGTTCCCCTTCACATTATATGTGTCTCTTTGTCTTTCTACATTCCAGTCACAGTCTTTGTCCACAGTTGCTGCTGTTATGTATTTGTAGCTATGGTGTTAGTTGAGAAGAAGTTGTAACATCACACACAGGGTTACAGACCTCATACCTCTGACTGTACCTGTTTAGCAGGTTGTCCATCATTGTGCCCCATACATCTGCTGTGGTCCTCAGGCAATTTATGTTGCACTATTATAAGACTACAGGTTGGCCATAGCTCTCAAACTCTTACAGACAGACATCTGGACAGGCCCACATATAACAGTGTGACACAGGCCCAGACATGGGGGTAGGCACTTAATGCTCTTTGGAATGTACACAGTTGGTAGAACAGTTTTCTTTTAGCTTGCATTTACTTATGGGTATGACATCTGCATCTCAACTGTCTGTCATTGCTGTTTTCACATCAACCTTTATTGGTTTGCCAATAGTTTGGCAGGCAAATGCAATGTTATGACAAGCAGAAGAGATATATGAGGCATACGTGTGGACATTCTGTGACACCCTGTCATTTCAGGGGTATGGATGGTCCCACTGACTTGTTGTCAGTACTGACACAGTGACGTGGCAGCCTTTATATCCTGGCACTCAAGTGACTTGTCACAACCTGTAATAGGCACTGTGTAGGTTACTCAGACCTGTATACTGTCCATATATGTGGCCCTCTGTCCCTCCATTGTCCAGCTTTTCTACAGTAGCAAATATTGAGTTCTGGCCAGTGTGAAAAACTCCTATTGTTGGTGTAGCTGATATGAAAAACAGTTGCCATGGCCAGTCTCAAAACATGGACCCTAGCAATTACAGTACTGTACTTAGACCACTAAGCTACAGCAGACACCAGTAAGTGCTGTCTACTTGCTGATACTATTAACCACAAACATACATAGCACATTGATCCCTGCATATTGTAGAAATGGAACAAGTTATCAAGTTGATTGTGACAACCCTGGGAATGTGTGGCCTGCTGCTATCACCTTACAGACATGAATATTACTGCAGTTCTATGTGGACATAGGTGTGTTGAGGGAAGGGGGAATACTTCTCAACTGTGCACATCTTCACAGACTGTGCAGATGTTTAGCTCATATTTTGGGTCCATTTTTCATACAAATGTGGTTGTGTGGCAAATAATAGTGAAATCATTAAAGACTGAAGTTAGAAAGTAATGACAGATATTTCAGTTTCAGACTTCTAGACCTTCAGAGAATTCATGCTACTGCAACAGCTGTTATTCTATTAACGTTCTATGCTTGTAAGAGCAATATTTATGACTTGTCCTTGTTTTTGGGCCTTTGCCCCACAGTTGTTTTATGTTTGTACAGATGACTTGCTGTAAGAGGTTTAGAGCTATGTATGGGACTCCAACATTTACATCCATGCATTTGTCCTTTAACCCTGCTGTTTGTAAGTCCCTCGCATAGTGCAGTGGATTTTGCTGGCTTAGGCCCTACTGCATACTGTGAGTCAGCCAGTATTTGGGTGAGAGTTCCTGTTGTCCCACAAAGCTGTCCATTGTCTGTTGCTATCCTGGTAACCCACTCCATTCCCAGGCATACATGCAGTAATACCATACATATACTACCACAGTCTACTACCCCATTCATTTATTGTTAATAAGAATGACTTACCTTGTACCAGCAGCAGTTGAGAGGACAGTGCTTCAGGGCTGACTCTCTCAGATGCAGGCATTATATGGCCTATACATGGTAAGGTATAGGTAGTGTGATGTGGCTGGCATCCATTTTACTGTGTGCATGTGAGTCAGAGTAAGTTGTCAGTCCCTAGGCCCTTAGGGTGTCAGTGTATGTGCTATGCATTGCCTCTTTGCCAAGGCCAGGGTGTACTGGGCACACCTACATCTGCCTACAGGGACAGGCTGATGGGTTCCTCCTCTGAGTTAGCCTGTGCCTGTGGAGACCTTGGCAATGGTGGAGGGCTGTGTCCCCTTTCCCTGTGATGTTCCTGCCACAGCTGTTTCCACAGGATCATATTGTGTAGCATGGCAGATACTATGGACATGTGTGCACATGTAGCTGGAGAGTACAGCAGGGCTCCACCAGATATGTCAAGGCAGTGGAACCATGACTTGACCAGCCCAAACACATGTTCTAGCATGTGTGCCTCATTATGGCATTCTTCAGTGGGTGTGTGTGCATTACTGATAGGTGTCATCATACACGGCTCCAGTGCATAACCAGCATCCCCCACTAGATGGCCGTATAGGATGTCCCCCCTGGCAAATACCTGGTACAGCTGTGAGGTGTGCCAGATGTGGGAGTCATGATAACTGCCAGGGCTCCAAACACAGAAATGCCATCGAGAGCTTGTAGCTGAAAAAAGAAGCCCAAAAGAACTCACAAAAATAAAAGTTTATTCAACAATAACCACTGTCAAGTGCTTTTGTCCTGAACACCAGGACTTTTTCAGAACAGTTGATTATTTAATTGACACTCATTAAATCACACTTTTAAAACTTTCCAACCAATCACAAAATTTAAAAATGCTTACCACTTAAAATTAAAGAAGTACACATCCAGCCTTGTATGTTTACTTTATAAAACCAAAGCCCTATATTTGAGAATAGGCATAAGGGAGCAACAATCATTAATACCAGCTGCTACCATTGCATTAATCCTATGCTGCCAATAGTGTTCTGCTCTTTCCAGTTTATTTTCCCAAAACCCCCCCTCTAAGATCCCTTTCTACAATCTCTAAAATTTCAAACTGGAACCTTTTACAAGAGGGATACTTTTTGACATGTCTAAAGAGGGCATTGTTCTCATCCTCCTAATAGCATATAGATGTTCATAAATTTATTTTCTAAAACCCCCCTCCATTTTGCCCACATAATAGTGTAGGCATTCTTGGCAAATAGCCAAATATACAAATCCACTAAGGGGGTTCACCTACTACTACAATCCTCACTTGTAAGATACACTTACAGTATCTACAGGATCCACACATTACTGTTCCCTTATTAATCCTTCTCTGGGAAGGGGGGTTATTGGGTGTTGTAAAAGAAATGTTAAATTCAAATTGGTCCTGTATAGAAAGGTAGGTATGTTATCCACTGTCTCACAATAGTCTCCATTACCTTGGAACAAAACTACATTTTTATTCAAAATATCTCTTATTTTACACTTAATTCTCCATAGGTCAAAACCATGGAAGTGACATGAGTAACATTACTATTACAAGCTTTGTCAATTACTATGGGAACCCCCTAATAGGAGGTTATATCTGATCCCCCATCCCCCTATCACTGATCACAAATATTGAGTACTAACTGGGAAGGGTACTCTCTCTCCATAAAAAAATCTAACCAAGGTACCCATTTCTCTTTTACATACCTCAATATCTGAGCACATCATAGCTATTCTGATCATCTGGCCTTTAACTATATTCTTCTTAATAAAAGACGGATGACAACTACTATAATCCAAGTAGTCATTTGAAAACATTGGTTTCCTATAATTTTTTGAAGAAAAACATCCCTTAACATTGTCCTTCATTAATGTAACATCTAAATAGTTTATACTCAAATTAGAATGTGACAAAGTAAATTGAAAATAACTACAAATCCCATTAATAAATTCGCTAAACTCAGCTTGCTTCTGTGTTTTTGCACAAAATAAAAATGTCATCCAAAATTCTTAAATAACACGACCAGTGATTACTTTCAGTACAATACAGTGAGTACTTTCAAGAATGTGTCTCCTCAACCAATCATACATAACTAAATTGGCAATCAATGGTGCACAGCTAGCACCTATTGCCACTCCTCGAGTCTGTCTAAAATACTCCTCCTCAAAAATAAATTATTCTTCAAAATAATTTCCATTAAAACCATTACAAAATTTATCATTGTACCACTTAAGGATGTCCGTTCAACCAAAACTTCATAAAAAAGGGTCAATCCTTCATTATGTGGGATGGAGGTAAACAAGTCTACTATATCTATAGTAGAAAAAACAACAATTATTGGTATACAATTCATGTTTAATTCTGGAGAGAAAATCCCATGAATCTCTTAGTATATGGTCAATAGGAAGTAAAGCATTCCTTAATAACCTATCTACAAATATACCCAAGGGGTATGTTGCACTGTTATGTGATGTCACTATAAGCCGGCAAGGGGAATTCAGTATATTTTTATGAGTTTTGGAATCATAAAATGGGATGGTATCAAGGGGTGGTCATTAGCTAGAAAATTAAACACTTCCTCATTAATATTATCCTGAAATAATGACTCTTCTAACACCAACTGAATCTTCCTATGAGCTATGTTTGTCTCGTTCCAAGACACTACATCATATTTCTCTTCATTATGTAACATGGTAAAAATGTGACTATTATAGTCTGTTTTATCTACTATGACCACCCCCACCCCACCCCCATGTCAGGTTTCATAAATCTCAAATTAGGATTAGCCCTCAGATCTATTAAAACCTGCTTTCATCTTTAGTCAGATTATAAAACCCAGGTTTAGGTTTTCTGAATAGCTCAAAAATCTCTTGAGTACAAACTCTTTCAAAAGTTGCTATTATAGGATGCAATGGGGGGGTTAAAACAAAATTTTCTCTTAAAATTCTTACCCCTCTCATTTGTATATTCCTTCCATCTTTAAACATATACTGCAAGTTTAATTTGCAGGTAAACATTTTTAGTTCCATAAGGGTTTGTGCTACATCCCTCTTTCTTGCTGGCACAAATTTAATACACTTTTTTAACAAAGAGAAAAAAATTCTCATCAACCTCCATATTGGCATAATTAAAAATGTAGGAGCTACCAGCACACACATGATGATAATGCCCTGGGCATTGCACATGACCTAGCAGTTGATGGAGTGACAGCCCTTGCGGTTGACATACACTCTACCCTCCTCACCAGATGGTGCCTTGATGTGCACATGAGTGAAGTCTATGGCACCCAGTACCTCTGGCTAGTGTGCTGCATGGTTAAAGAGATGCATATTGGTGGTTCTCATCTCAGGGGTGTTGGGGAAATAAATGTGCTCACTAGCATGTCTGTCCAGGAACTGATGGAGTACCCTGGATGCAGATGCCTGTGAGATCCCCTTGATGTTCCCAGTAGGTCTTTGGAAAATATCTGTAGCTAGTATTCTTCAGGCTACACATACCTTTGTTTCCACTGGGATGGGTTCCCCTCTGTTGGCTCTGGGTCTGACTTGAGGCTGGCAAAGCTTGGTGAGTTGCTGTAGTATGCCCTGTCCACCCAGTAGCACTCTACTATCTCCAGCTCATGGCAGCCCCTGAAAGGTTACCCTGGGTCTGAACACTGTTCTCCTCCTCAGTCTGGGCTGGTTGCCAGTATAATCCTTATCACTGACCTCAGCCTGTAGCATGTAGAGATGTAGCAATGCAGCAGCAGCCCTTATCATTTTTTTTTCAGTTAAAATGCCCAAATGTGTACTCCAATGGTGCAGAGTATGTGGGAAAATCAGATTGCAGGGTGTTTGCATACTTTATAATAGTGTGCTGCAGATGCAATCTATGTGGTTAGCTGACTATGATACATTCTACCTGCCAGCTACATTATTGAGGAGTTTGAATGGGCCACTGTGAGTGACAGAGGGCTTATTAGTCATTTATAGTTGATTATCTTTTCTCAGCTATTTCTTTTTAATTATTTATTTATTTTATTTTCAATTTCCTCCACTTCTAAGCCCTGCAGCACTCTGCACAAACCCGTGGAGTTGGTGTAAACATTGCAGAGTAGAAAGGGCCCTCTCCTGTACATGAGCACAGTCAGCATTTCTTTAACAAGCACAGCTTAGCAGCCTCAGACACCGCCCCCCCGCTTAGCTGTGCTTAGCTGAGTGCAAACAGAAACCACTGAGCTCCAATGTGCTTACACAAAGCATGACACACACCCTTTTCATGTTAGCTGCCTCTTCTGCTTACGCTACCATGTTGTAGCCCTTACATGGATAGGTACCTGTGGACACAGTGACCCATTTTGCTATTCAATAAACTTAGCTCATTTACATACAGCTAACTGCATATACCCTAGTTACTGCACTACACCAGAGTCTATGTCCTTAACAACTACTATAACCTGTCATTGCATGACTCTGCCTACTAGCCAATATAATGTGAAAATTCAATATACCTTTATATCTCATATTTTACTATTTTAATTTTTATTTTACAGTCTATTATGTTTGCACGTCGCTGCGCACCACTTAAACATGCCATGTGTTAAAAAAAAACTTTGATTTTTCATTAAATGCATCACTTTTAAATGTCAGTGGCCATAGTTTTGGCCATTAGCATGCCTACTGCATCTAATACATGCTTTTATCTGAGTTGTCGCAGCCCCATTTTTATTTTTACATTCCAGTACATGGTTAGTAACTGCATACATTTTTCCTGCAGACACAGCTCCTACACGGATGCCTGTCTGCTTCCTGGATCTCAAATTCACCGCATTTGCATGTTTTTCACCAGTAAAGGAAGTGATTTGCATTATGTGGTCACTTCTGTGTATGAACAGTGCTGGGAGGCTTGTGCATGCCCCCAGTTTTGTTTCCTGGATCGCCTGGCCTCCTGAATTTGTGTTTGGCCTGTGGCACTATTCTTACATGGAGAATTGCTCCATATAGAGCTTATTGAATTACCCCCATTAAGTACTATACAAAATATGTACAACTGCTAGCAGTTTCTACCTGAACTTTCAGCTGCATGTTGAGCATCATGTGCAGTTCAAACACTTTCCTTCCAATAGTGCTCTTCTTGTAATCACTGCAACCCATACTTATAAATTGTGCTAATGACAGGCTGCATAATAAATATGGTACAAAGACTGCATTTCTGTACCTGCACTCCATGTTTATGAATAACCCAGCCCGAGTTCTTCTGTCTGACAAATGTTTTGTACCATTTTTATTCAGTCTTTAATTTGGCTGCTTTTAAATATGTGAAATGTTTGCTTGTATTTCATGGTTCACAACTATAATAATGCAGTGTAAATTCATAAAATTATTTTCTGCAGAGGAAAGTGATAGAATATAACCAGTATCATGTAGCATTACTAAATGCAATGACCACTGAAAGAAATGAACAAATCATGCTAATCTTCTGACCAGGGAATGGATCCTCATATAACATGTGAAGACTATCCCCTAAATTCAATAAACCCTACACGGTCCATTACTACCATGTGCGTGTTGCAGTAGCGCACCATTTTGGATTCAGTAAGCACCATATAGAGGTGTGCACCACTGCTCAAACAAGGTAAACACTGCAACATGCTAATTGCAGTATAAGCAGCTGAATTGCATGCCAATTAACCAATGCAACATGATGGAGCTATTCAACAAGCTATAAAGCAACTGTGTAGACTGAAGGATGGTTTTCCCTGTGAATTCCAAAACCTTTTGGATACAGCCACAAAAAAGTGTACATGGAAAGAATTTTAGGGGCTGCTGCTGCTTTAATTCATTTGTATGTGCTACAGGCTGAAGCTTGTGCTGCTGCTGCTGATAGACCCAGACCAAGAAGGAGAAGAGTTTTCAAGCCACATTTAACTTTTCACAACCTACACTATGTGGAAATTGTAGAGCGCTACAGGGTGGATAGGGACATACTACAGGAACTCTGAAACCTCCATCATCCTCAACTCAGAGCCAGGACCAACTGAACCCATCCCAGTGGAGACAAAGATATGTGTAGCAATTAGAATCTTAGCTACAGGTACCTTTCAGAGACCAGCAGGGGATATGCTGGGGGTGCCACAGGCATCAGCATTCAGGATCCTCCGTCAATTCCTGAATGCAATGCTCCAACATGCCAGTGACTACATATATTTTCCCTGTATTCCTGAGGCCAGAGCCAGAAATATGAAGGAGTTCTAACATGTAGCACACTACCCTGAAGTACTTGGTGCCATAGATTGCACACATATAGACAATAAGGCACCACCCAAGTGTGTACCTTTAACCCCTAGTGGGCGTGGCTTCAGCATTTAAAAATTTAAGTTATCACCTTACATTTTTAACAAATACCCATTGACAGAGGTCATATATCAATACAATTGTGTTTGCTATCATGTATGCTTCAAGATAAAATTTTCCAATACCTTGTATGTAACATGGTTTTGGAATTATTAATGCAAATATGAACAGGCAATATTTGATGCCTAGAGGAGCAGTAGAGTGTAACTGCAGAAATGCCTGGAGATGTCACTCGGCTGTAGAAGTACTACTTTCTTGCCTAATAGTACAGCGACTGTTATAGCCTTTTTACAGTTATGTGAGAATGATGTTTATGATCTGTTTTTTAATGGATAATCATCCAGTTTTCGCAACTTGAATGTTAGTGAAAGAAAACTATTAATGGATTTAGTTAAAAGGAGTGATATTATACTGAAACCAGCTGATAAAGGTTTGAAAACAGTTATATTTAATGTGCAACAGTATCAAGAACTGATGTATGAATTCTTAAATGACAGTGCAACATTTAAGGTTATAAATGTTATAGACCTGAATAGACTGATTTATATGATTAAAACTGAATTGTATGACTATTTTCTGCAATTAGCGATTACTCCTGAACAATATAATTATTTTTATATAGAACATCCTGTTTGCCCTGTCATATATGGGTTGCCCAAGCTTCATAAGAACTTGCTTCACTCCCCAATGAGACCCATCGTCTCAGGAAAACAATGGGCTACTACAGCAATCTCAAAATATTTAGACCAGCAACTTAAATCTTTATTGAAACATAATATGTCCTATATAAAGGACACTGGTGAATTTTTAGAGTCATTGAGAAGATTTTTGGATATAAATATGACAAATGTACTGTTTGTAACTATGGATATTAAGTCCTTATTTACGGTCATTCCTAACAATATAAGTATTGAATATCTTAGAGAATTTCTAGTTAAGCACAGTACTTTTACATCAAACAAAATTTCACTGCTATGCTCTCTAATGGAGATTGTTTTGCAAAATAATGTTTTCCTGTTTGGGGATGATGTCTATCATTAGACCTCAGGAGTAGCTATGGGCACACCTGTAGCCAACAGCCATGCTGACATAGTGTTGGCTAGATGGGAAGAATATACTATTTTTGATTCTAATAAAAATGAATACCACAATAGTGATTTAATTCATTACAAACACTTTGTAGATGACATAGTATTGTTGTGGGGAGGTAATAGGGAGGCATTGGAGCTATTTGTTGAACATCCACAAAATAGCACCAGCTTCCTTAAGTTTGAAATGTCTTGTTCAGTAGAGGAAATCACCTTTTTGGATGTTAAATTGATGAATGTTGATGGTAGAATTCACACATCTATATATAGGAAAGAAGTACAAGCAACTAGTTATGTACATAACTCCAGTATGCACCCCACCCACATTTATAAAGGTGTAGTGAAAAGTCAATTCTTGAGAGCCAGTAGGTCAAATACTACTGAAGAGGGGTTTGCAGCTAAAATGAATACTATGACACAGGACTTTTTGACAAGAGGTTATAATAGAGGTTTATTAACTAAGAATGCAACATATATTAGCTCTGAAAGGCCTAGTGTGGCCAAACCTTATTTACTTAGAGAAGGCAATAATGCCCAGAATAATAGCTCTGTGAGAGAAGCTGGATGTAATAAACTAGAATAGATGATGAAGTACAACAGACATTCTAGACAGATTCAGTCCATAATTAAAATAAACTGGACTGTTCTTAGTTCTGATGTTAATGTTTGGAAACTAGTAGGATAAAGCCCTTATTTTGTATATAAAAAAGAGAAGAATCTTAAACAACTTCTCTTCTATAATGATTTTGGTAGAAATGAAGAGCTATATAGATTTAACAGGGGGACAGTCCCCTGTTATAACTGCATATTTTGTAAATTCATTAATATGGAAACAGAATTTATAATCCCATAACACAAGCCAATTTTATTTTTAAGGCATCTGGGACATCCAATAGTGAAAAATTAGTTTAGTTGGCTAATTGTGAGAAATGTTTATGATTTTATATTGGAAAAACCAACTGCACATAAAAGGAGAGAATTGCCTCCCATTTATCTAACATAAGAAGAGGGGTTGAGACAATTGCACTTAGCAAGCGTATTCTACATTGTGGAAATGAGCATGCTTTTAAATTTAGGATACTGCAGAGAGTTTGCAAGAATAAGGGGGGGGTCGCATTCTGAATGCCACAGAGAAAGCAGAATACAAATGGATAAACTATTTTAAATCTGATGTCTACCCAGGGCTTAATAAAACTAACAGTATTGAACACATTTTAAAATGAAAACAAGCATATGTCAGTTAGAACACTAAATAACTTTTTTAGGTTGGAATGAAGTATTTTAGTCCATTATTAAGTTGATTATTGTCTTTAATGAAGTTTTCTAACAAATTAGGTTTAGTTAGTTATATTAATTATATTATTTATACAAATTGCGTAATTATATAATGTGTTTATGAGTATGTTATGTGATTGGCTGTTGTTGTATATTTATTCTGTGATTTTAATGTATTGATTCATTCTTGAAAAAGAGTTTCAACTCAAAAGCTTGATGAAAAAGAGTTTCAACTCAAAAGCTTGATGTAATAAACCCTGTTTTATATGGAAGGGTGTGCTGTGCCTTTTGTTACTGAAGATAACAAGAGATATAATTACTAATACAGTACAATAATTACTAGAACATGTACTAATAACAGTTATGTGGTTTCATATTACTGCAGATGATGTTGCAGTTAATTGTGTGCAGAATGATTTAGTTCCTTGCAGCACAGCTGTCTGTGTGGCAAAAAAGGATAAGGCACCCATTCTGTTCTGAAGGTTCATTTTAGTGAGAATTCAAATCCAGATCTATGTAGACATATCGCATGTGAACCATCATATTTAGTATGTATGTCATAGATTGAGTTTTCCTCATTTCAACTACTTGTCCTTTTTTTCTTTTCTGACTTGTTTTTGTAATTATTGTTCTTTTTTTTTTTTTTTTTTTTTTTTTTTGGGCCAGTGTTTGTACAATAAGTTACATAGTGTAATCACTGGAAAGGAGGAAATGCATGGCAGGTTTGGCTGTGCTTATCACATTAGCGTGAAGAATGACAGTGCACAAACTCGGCAACTGGAGCACCCAGTAAGCAGACAGAGCCAGACAGCCAAAAATAGAAACAGGATTCTGTTGGTCACCATGCAAACCCTTTAAGAGGCATTGCATGGGAGTTAACACAGACACCTTAAGAATGATTAGTAAATTTGGGAAAGTCATGCAATTAGTCTTGTGGCAGCAGATGTAAGCATAGGGCTAGAGTACAGATGGTTCTGGGTTCTAGTACAGCGTGTGCAACCTTTTTTTTACTGTTGTGATAATGCAGTTTATAGCAATGAACTGAAACATGAACAAGTATACTTTAACCTTTTTTATGGCAACAGGTATAAGTGTAAGACTGCCATGCACATGGTCCTGGGTCCTGATACAGGATATTCCATACATTTTTAATGTTGTTCCACTTACCATTATATTCACTCTCAGTTATAACACTTTAGATAGTTGAGATGTTATTAATTATATGTATGAGGGATGACAAACTATTATTGTTTTTCATTTTATTTATGTATTATCAAATTTATTATCAGATGTATGACTGAGGGTATACTGTGTACTATATTTCTGTAAGTATAATTCTGCTATCTGGACTTGCACGGCCTTCACATTTGTTTAAGACACCTACACAACTGCCTCTATATCCAATAACCTTTTCAGGTCACACACATACATGTGTAGCAGCTCATACTGTCACCTGCATTTATGTATGATGCCTGACTATGTTGGCATACCACGTCTTCTGTGGAAAAGATGAAAAATCAACACTGTGGAAGTAAATGTTTTACCCCTTATGCCTAGGTTCCACAGTGTAAAAATAAATGTTCTCATTCTTCACTGCTTAGCACTGCTGCTGTCTGTGCAGTATTATGCAAACATGTTATGCAGTTGTGCGCAGTCTAGTAAACACAATTACTGGAATTGGCAGGAAAGCATCAGTCTCGATTGCTCTAGATCCACTGCTAGATAGGCATGTCAGGCATCAGTGTGGAAGGTGCCAGGTTTAAGGCACAGAGGTGAGGTGTCCAGGAGTCTAGGATATTCAATGGATTCCTAGTAAAGCACCACAGTGGAATGCTTCTGCAGAGAGACTATTCTGGCTTCCGGTACAAGTCTGAGGTGTGGGATAGTTTAGCCCCAGGCTGTATCCAGTGCCACTGGTATCCCGTGCACTAGACAGCAATGTAGGCATCATTTTATTGACTTACAGAGGAGGAAGAGGGATACTCTCGACTGTTGGATTGAGGAATTTAGGACTGAGGATATCACATATCTGTGTAAGTATCAATTAAGAAAGTACTTGTAAGACTTAACAAGTTGAATATAGGCAAGACTGGTATGCATAACGGTCTTCTGTTCTTTTGCATTTTTCCCCATCTGCCAGAGATCGGGAGTTCAAAGTATGGGCCACGGGGCTAGGTTGGAGAAAATGAGCGGGAGCAAATGGTATGCAGCAGAACAGAAGTGTTATTGTAGTATTAAAAGTTTAGAGATTTTATAGAGGGCTGTCAAATTGAGCATGCATATCCCAACTGTAAATGCAAGTATGCATGTATTAGCCTGTAGTACAAACCGATTGTAAGAATCCAATATTTGAATTTAGTCAGAGGTTTTGGGTTCAAATGCCACAGTTCATGACTATACCATGCTGTTATTTCTGCAATAATATTTACATTAAATTAAAACCTCTATACCAGTAGCACAAATGCCCTGCTGTTAACTGTAATCTGTATAACTGGAACACGCACATATGCAATATATGCACATTTCAAGGATAACTTGCAGCAATCTGTAGTATAGTGTGTATCTGTTAGGAGGTAGACTTAAATTTAAAACTTAAGATAATAGAGTTGTATAATTGCATTAATGCATTTTATGTCACATATGAGGGTACTAATCTTATCTCTTTTTTTCTCACCCCACCCCTTATCTCTCTTTTTTATTTTCTTTATTTTTATTTTATTTTTAAAAATATTTTTTATTTTATTTTATTTTATCATTTTTTATTTGTATTTAAATCATTTTTGTGCTCTTTTTATTTTATTAAAATTTAATTTATTATGTTCTTTTTTATTTTTATTACATGTCATCAAAATGTGTCCATATCAATCATGTGTACCACATCACTAAACTCTCCACAGCACAGCAAGATAGGCTAGCCCCATTGGATCAGGCTGCTCCTGCTCCACCAGCTGAATCACAATTTCCCAGCATGTCTGAGAACCAACCTGACAGCACTACCTCTGCTGTACCTGCTCTACCTGCACCCTCAGGTAGTACTGCCCTGGAGGCTGGTCCAGAGGTATCCTTCAGAGGCAGTGACAGAGGTGGTAATTTCATCACCTGCAGTGAGTTTCTAGGGATGTTGCATAGGGTGGTGTGCCACACCACTGCTGCACACCTACACTGGCTGGAGAGGCTGCTCTCAGTCATGTTGCATACTAGGAGGAGAAGAGGACATCTAAGCATTCCAGCCACCTGTGCAGTAAGGTGACAATGATGACAGTCCAGTGGGTGAGGACTCAATTCTCACTGTCACCAAGCTTGACGGCCATGGGATAGGTTGTCCCCACCCTCACCCCAATTATGGTGTCCGCCAACCTTTTGTGCCCATCACCATCCCTGTCTCTTATCTTGTTGGTCTTGTCTGTCTGCAATGGCTTCCTCATTTATACAACTTACCTGACTCAGACATACCTACATCCCTTCCCCAACATTCCTCTATCTCTCTCTCTCTCTCTCTCTCTCAAATACAAAATAAATGGGCACCTGTCCCACAAAAATATCATCCCATATATAACTTTCCATTTTGCACATGTCTTCTTTCACACTTCATTTGGTCCACTTAGTTAATATTTTGCACATATTTTCAGTTTACACTGTAAAGTAAATGGATAGCTATGGCTCTTTCCTGCCTCCCTCCTGCACATTCTTGTCCTGTATTCCCCTTGTTCTTCCTCCTGCTTACTCCCTGTTTCACCACTTTCTATCTACCCCATTTTTACCACTTTAATCTGGGCAAAAATTAGAATCACACAAAACACATAAGTTGCTGCAACAGCAATGGATACCTTCACGTTTTGGGTTACATGTTTGCATAGAGGTGCACATCTCACACCAATGCACAGCAACAGTGAGCAGTGGTAAAATGGTGCAGTTACCTTTATGTAATGCTGCTTAACCCCACTGTTTTATGCCAACACACAGTTACACATTTACTATAAAGAATTCATGTTATTGCATTATCAATGTTTAAATAAAAGTATTTAAAGTATCCCATAGACCTGGATTCAAACCAAGTACCACCTGGGTCCAAAAAGGAATGTATCAATGCATTAACATAAGGTGCCACAGAGTCAGTTAAGCAGCAGGTTTGTTGCATAGACTCAATACTAACTGTCAGACTTTAGCACAGCAGCTTGCATTTGTGCACTGCTTAGCTACACACACAAGCATGTGTATCTCGCATGCATATACACTTTGCCAAACATTGCACAAACCCACTGCCTGCTGCGCTATGAAAAAATAAATATTATTATGTATTACTGCTGTTTACTGTCCATTTCCTGTCTATAATATGAAACTACATGTGGAAACATTATGAAATGAAGACCCTATCTAACAATATATCACATATTTATAATACAGCCATGCATTGCCACCCGACCACCTCTGTAACCCTGGTGTCTCAGTACTTTTTCCATACATATATCACCTACACTACAGAAAGTAATTTCAAATGTTGTGTGATATGCAATGCAAATCAGTCTGGTAAAAGCCTTATCTGCAAGGCTAGGGAAGGAATCAGCATGAACCTTATCCACAGGGACATAGGTGACCTTCAACACACTTGACCCGACCCATTCTGTTTTTGTCAAGGGTAGATCTTGCTTACTGAACCTTGTGGTCTTCTTTGATACTGACCCCAAAGACCTGGATGAGGGATAACAGGACATACCACCTATTTTGAGTTAGCCAAGGCCTTTGACACTATCCTCCATTCACATCTCATAGTGAAGATCTCCTGTCTGGGAATTAGGTCATACAGTACTAGATGGATAGCTAACTGGCTCACCGACAGAACACACACTCTCAAAGTTGGGAACTGTGCCTCCACCACTAGCCCACTTACCAGTGGAATACCACAGGGATCTGTGCTGGGCCCTCAACTGTTTGGAAACTTCCCTGAAGTACAGGTAACAGTAGATGACCTTTGGTTTACCAAGTTTGTAGATGATTGTTAACTGGATGCACTCTATATAGAGTCTCCCATTGATGGTAACATATTACAGAAGTGGCTGACATAGCAAATGATTGATGCCAAACTCATAGACTGAACCTTAAAACAAACAATGTCTCATTGTCTCCTTTGGCAATGAAGTACCCCTGCTAATTATGATATACATAGCACCCCTCTAAGCTCAAACACAATTTTGTGAGACTTGAGAACACATGTTGACAGCAATATACACTTTCATCCCTATGTGTCCATAGTGGCGAGACATTCTGCATTGCGCACCTCATACATATGGACATCACATCCAAGACCAAGGAGTCATAGCTCTGCTGTACTCTACCCTTATCAAGCCACTAATTGAGTACAATGCTCCCTTCTGTCTGTACCTTACCAGACACCTGCAGCAATTGGAAGAAGCACAGGGTTTTGTGACTGGGAGAATCCAGGGCCTCCAAACATGACATACATGGAAACACTGAAAGACCTGTAACTATACTCAGTATCACACAGGTTGCTGACAGGTGATATATGTCTGACCTACAGAGCAGTTTCAGACCCTGCCTTACTGCAAATGCTGGACATCTGCAAATCAAATGGGGCAAGAATAACTTGTTCCAGGGTTCTCAACCTAGCATGTGACATAAACAGAACATGACAGGGACACAGCTATATCCCCCAGTGATTGACCCCTCTGTAATAGGTTCCCAGTGTGTGTGAAGCAGTGCTTCTCAATGACCCTGTTCAAGTGCAACCTTTCAGCTGACTGGGTGATTGTAAAGTCATCTCTGAGGTGGTACCTATGTCCCTCATAGACAGGGCCAGTCGGTGCTGTTCACAAAATCAATCTGCTAACAATGACTATCTAACTATGCTCAATAAGGGTACTTGTGATTTTACACAGCTAGGCTTGTAAATACCCTATTGCAATTGCTAGACCTATGAAGGCCTCTTAACACCTTGTCTCACACATTGCTTGCTGATGTCATCTACTATAAGGTGACCAGCACTGGTGTAAGCCGTGACACTTGCATAAAGTGCTGTGTTCTGTAATCTGTATACTTAGATAGGTAGGCGGTTCTGTTTTCACTGGAGTCAACTTGGTGTGTGTGTGTGTGTGTGTGTGTGTGTGTGTGTGTGTGTGTGTGTGTGTGTGTGTGTATGTGTGTGTGTGCATGTGTGTCTCTAGACAGAAGAGCAGAAGTGTGTATCCTACACTTATTGTCCAGTGACATGGATTGACAGTATTTTTATGCTTGCACATGCCTACACATCCATTTCATGCAGGCCTTCCAAACTTTTGTCTTTCACATGGCCTACTGATATCATCTAGTATAAGCTGACTAGCGCTCTTATAAACATCACACTTGGGCCATGGCACTTGTGCAAAATATTTTGTTCTGCAGTCTGTGTACTTAGGGGTTCTGTTCTCACTGCAATCAATTTGCTGTGTGTGCATGTGTCTAGACAGAAAAGCAGAAGTGTATATCTTACAGTTACTGCTCCAATTCCATGGACTGACAGTATTTTGTTACTTGAACATGCCTACGCATCCATTTCATGCAGACCTCGCAACCTCTTTTCCTCCCACATGGCCTGCTGATGTATTCTACGTTAAGTTGACCTGCACTCTTGTAAAAGTGACACGTGCTGTGGCACTTCCATAAAGTACTAAGTTCTTTAGTCTGTGTAGTTAGGTAGGGGTTCTATTCTCACTGCAGCCAAGTGTGTGTGTGTGTGTGTGTGTGTGTGTGTGTGTGTGTATGTGTGTGTGTGTGTGTGTTCTTGCTTGACATTATAAAGAGCATTTTACACCAGCATGTGGAACACTGTTATTACCATATTGTCCTCAACACACACCACTGATGTCATCAGCTATAAAGTGATGTCTGAGACACTCCAAGTTGGACTTGTGCCATGATGCTTGCATATAGTACTAAGTTCTGTAGTCTGTGAACTTAGGTAGGTGTTCTATTTTCATTGCAGTCAAGTGTGTGTGTGTGTGTGTGTGTGCGTGTATGTGTGTGTGTCTGTGTGTGTGTGTGTGTGTGTGTGTGTGTGTGTGTGTGTGTGTGTGTGTGTGTGTGTGTGTGTGTGTGTGTGTGTGTGTATGCATTCTTGTTTGACATTGCAGAGAGCATTTTACACCATGTGGGACACTGCTATTACCATATTGTCCTCAACACACACTGCTGATGTCATCACCTATAAAGTGCTGTCTGAGACACTCCAAGCTGGACTTGTGCCATGGCACTTGCTTAAAGTACAGAGTTCTGTTTTCTTTGTGCTTACATATGTAGGGGTTCTGTTCTCACTGCAGTCAACTGAGTGCGTGTGTTTGTGTTCTTGCTTGACATTACATAGAGCATTTTATACCAGCATGTAGGATACTGTTATTAGCATATTCTCCTCAACAGACACTTCTGATTTCATCAGCTATTTCAGATTTGTGGATATGCAGTACTCCCACCAGGTCAGTGCCAGAGACTGGCCTGGAGTTCAGGGAGATGTCACCTCATCTTATGTGAGGCAGATTACAATGACATAGCTTTTAATGCTATCCACATACATCATGGCATGGTTTGTAGGCCTATGTTTTCTTGATGAGAAAGCCCTGTGGTCTCTCCAGCTGCTGCATGTGTCTAGTGAAGTACATGCAAAAGAAAAAATATATACTCTGTTAGTGTTCTGATAGGTTGGAGTACAGTGCGGTCATATAATCCTAAGATCTGAATATGATGGTGTGACTTATAATGTGCAGAGCACAGGCTTTCAATGCCAGTATGGACACTTGATTGTCGAAGTCCAGATTGCTAGCTACATGTGTTCACAATGTTTTCATCACTGGGTTTCAGCATAGCAGGACTGTTGTCAATGTTGTGATTAACATGGAATTTCACTTTTCAGATGGGCAACATAAAAAAGACACATGTTCCCATTTATTTGTAGATCATATGCCTTTGTCTCCAATAATTTGTCTGTGTTACTTCCTCCTATACTATTTTATTATCATTGGTGGTCTCAATGATTGCACCCAAAATGCAAGAATCAGTAAACTTGGTAAGCCAAAGGCCATATACTTTAGATTGAACTGTCAAAAAATAGAGTCCAAACAGTGAAGGGCCAAGCACAGATCCCTGGGGCTCGCCAGTGGTGACAGCTGTACTAGTACAAGTTGATTCAACAAATTTCACAGCATGTGTTATGTCAGTGAGCCAATTGGTTACCCATCTAGTGATGAAGGGATTAATCGCCATCTGGGAAGGTTTCTCAATGATGCCTCCATGGGGACTGCGTCAAACCCTAGGCCAGATCATAACAGGCAGTATGCACTGTCTTACCTTCATCCAGGACTTATCACATGGAAGCACTGGCTGCGACAACATCAGAGATCACCTATGGCATGATTCGAGACATACATCTTCTTGATGCAGTTGAATCTGCACTTCAACACACCTTCCACATGGGCTATGTTCCTGTAGAAGGGTATACATCAACATGCACCCATCTAAGTTGAGGGAACAGCTCCTGACACATGTATGTACAGAGACATCCTGACTCTCCTCAATTGTGAGGTAGACCAGCATGTCATCATGGACCTCTTCTAAATGGACACCAGCAATATTCCAGCTGTGTGCAACAGACCTGAGAGAGTCATTAATGCTAAATCATGTCTATTACATCTGATAGATGTCCTCAGAGAGGTCATTGAGGGCATGCACAATGACAACAGTATCATTCTGTGGAACTTGACCAGGTCAAGGCATTTGACACAAATCTGCACTGAGATATTCAATCAAAACTGTCATATGTGCCCATAAACAACTATATCACCATCTGGGTAGACCAGTGTATCACATATGTTGTGTCTCACTATGTTGGAATGTGTGAAGTGACCAATATTTCAGGTCCAGTGATCAGGTCCGTACATCAGGGCTGTCTGCTAGGCCCTTTCCTGTCCATTATTTAAGTGATGGATATCACAGATGACATACACATCCTGGGTCCAAACAGCTACCCGAAAGCCTACTGCTTGTGGGCAAACATTGACTCCAACTATGATATTGGTATAATAAGACAATATCAACACATGCCAAATATTGCTACCACAGCCATGAAACACTGCAATGATAAGACAACATGGGGGGATTTGTTAAGTCAGGTGCACAAACAACCCAAATATGATTGTGTAGACATCACACCCTATAATCAGACCAATAGGTATGTGACCCATGTCCTGGGGTACATGGTAAGTGGAACATCCACCAGCATGTGGTCACAGTGCTGACTACCCCCTTGAATGTAACACAAGTGCTGTATATGTGAAGGACATCCACATCAGAGGCCATAATACCTTCATAGTTCCCAGACTTTATCACACCAATAACTGAGTACAATGCACCCTTCTTCATGTACCTCCCTACACATCTTCCAGTGATGTGTAACTGAAGTGTACCACCTTTGTCACACTGAGATAGGTATTCATTTTGTGGAATATACATGACTGTCCGATGGTGTGGAACACCAATTAAGTTGTTACACTAGATGCATGTGTGCTACCTGTTCTGCTTATGCACACACTACATGCATAGGTGTTTCACAACATTAATGGTATGTTCATAGGTTCATGGGGTCATAGATTATTACTAGGTTAACTGTCTTGTGTGCCATTTTATGCCTAGCCAATTACCCTATGTGAGAATCAAACCCTGCACCTTGTACCTGTAAAGTAAACACCTTAACCATTATGCCAACCTCCTAGGTATATCATTCATGACAGTGTGGACTGTCAACTGGCCTGCATGGGTCGTATTTTCACATACAGGTATAGCAGTGTCCCTCTTAATACCTCCAGCAGATATTACAGTGCCAAAACAGTGTGTGTGGTTACCCTCATAGAATGTGGATGTATCATAATAGTTGTTCAAATGTGTTTGTGCAGTCTCATCTCTTATTAGTCTAAATCACATATGTTATGTCAGAAGCATGGGATTACTGGTGGTATTATTCTGATATTGTCCATGGGTGTGATTGATTCTTGTAATGTTTTCCATGAGCTTTTACCTGTGCCCACCTTGCTGGAGACCTCTGCTGAAATTACACCCATATTCAGGCATATCAGTTCTCACAGCTTCACAGTATGAAACCTACCCCAATTGTATGTCAGATCCCCATTAGATGTCCTCTGCATTATTTATGTAAGGATGCTTATCTCACACAGACATCCTCCCCATTGTTATGTCACCTTGTATGGCAGTCACATAAAACACATTTTCTCTGTACAGGCCATACTGTACCATATAGATATGTGATTGGTGTTGCTGCTACAACCATCTTCCACTAGCATGCCTTAATCTGCTGTACATTAGATTGTTTCACCTGCCCTCTTTCCCTGTGTTCATTCCTACAATTCATCTGTGTGTCATTATTCAATACATACACTTCCCCTGAGTGTTCATTTTACATGGCAGTCCATGTCCTGTTACAGATCATTTACAGCTTTAGTACAGAATGCCAGGAATGAGATATCACAATACTCTGCACCGTAGATACACTGTTCTGTACTGTGTTTGGACCTTATAATTCACATTCATACCTCTCATCTTTCCAGATATTCCCAGGATGTCCAGATTTGATCCTTATCAAACTTGTGGCTTTCTGCCATTTCACTGGGATGATGTCAGGACTCATGTGACTCAATATTACAACCATTTGAGTTCATACCTCTCAACTGTCATGATTTGTGCAGAATGTTCAGTTTTTGTCCCATATTTTTGATCTTTTCCTTATAACATTTTTGTTTTCTAGGAAATCATTGGCATGACTCTGCAAATTGATTTCAGGAAATAATGACAGACATTTGAGTTTCAAACTTCATGCTCTTCAAAAAATTCATGCTACTGTAAAATCTATTGTTCTATTAACTTTCTAGGTTTGTAAGAGCAATATTATCTCCCTATTTTTGACCCTTTGCACACCATTATTTATAGTTTTGTCCAGATTTTTGCTCTAAGAGGTTGGAAGGTATGTTTGAGTTTCATTCTACCTCATTTGTATATGACATCTATGTTAAATATGTCCTTGTTTCTTGTTAATTGTCCTCGCATTATGTTGGCCTTTATGCAGATGTTTTGAACTAGCAGATTGAAAGATCTGTGAAGCCATGGTGATCATTATGGCATTCCGCACAAAACCTTGGAACATAGGCACTCTTCTTTCAACAGAATTGCTATCCTGGTTCACTTACATGGTATTCAGGCCAACATCACTGTTCCAGGAGTGAAACCTTGTTTAGAGGCGGTGTGCGACATTAATATACATTGCGCAGTCGTGCTTGCTGCCTCTCACCAGGCACCACCACATACACACATGTAAACTCTGTGTAGGCTTCACATGGAGCCTACATGGAGTTTATTGAATCCCAGGGTATATGTTTGCAATCTCGTTTTGCAAAATGCATCATCCTCCAGGACTGTGGTCTATTGATTCTTGAAATTTTATTTTGGCAAAATGGAATAAAATACTACCTGTTGTGGTCTTGTTTTAAGATATAATCTCTAGTATTTCTACTTGATGGATCCAGTCATCTCCCATATTTTGCGCTATAAGGTCTCTGTTTCACAGCTTCAGATTCTAGGGCCCATCCTGATCTGTGTCACTACCTTATTGGAGCCCCCCCCCCCCGTGTCCATGTGAATTTAATCCAGGTAGTCTTTCTCTGTCATGTTTCTTAGCCATGTCCTATTGCATAGGTCATCTTACTGTTCAGCTCGTCTGCAAATACTTGCAGACTCAAAGTGTTTGTTGACTATTACTATTAAAATATTGTCTTGTGTTTTCTGCTTGCCCCAGGTCAAGTCCACAAAGTAACAATCTGGTCAGGCAACTCGTGTGGTTAAGAAATAAAAGCACAGAGGAATGAATCAGAAGTTCATTTTTTTTAAATTTTATTTTGCTTTTTTAAAAAATAAAATAAACTGCTGTTTTATTCCTCTATGCTTCTGCTATTTATTAACCATGCTGGTGTATAGGTCACTCTAAATCAATACATACATACGTGTGTGTGTGTGTGTGTGTGTGTGTGTGTGTGTGTGTGTGTGTGTGTGTGTGTGTGCGTGCGTGCGTGCGTGTGTGTGTGTGTGTGTGTGTGTATATACATGTGTGAGTGTGTGTGTGTCTGTGTGTATGTACATGTATGTGCGTGCAAATACACACAAATATGCATATATGCTATTTATATTAATGCTTATCTTGCCCTTGTAGCCTAGACTGTGTCTGAAATGGGTCCATAGACCAGGCAACATAAAAAATGAACAAATAATAAATAAATAAATATATGCATACATAAATAAATAAGTTATCTCTTCACATGATAGCAGTGTCACTTTATCAAGTAGTAAATAACTGATTTCCCATGATATTATTTTGAAAATAGCAAAAGTACTATTTTAAAATTAAAAAAAATATTCATCATTCTGGAATTAGGAATAAGTTCATGGCAAAATATTTTCAAATAATTAATACATGCGCTACCTAAACTAATAAAAACTCATCCGAAAAATTAGGCCAGAAAGTGACATTGCATGCTGTGTCTTGGAAAGTTGCCTCCCTTCCTGTTGTGCTTTATAACAGCATTTCATGCATAGCCAGCCCATGGCACAGTATTGTGTTGGGTAAGCACTAATATCAGTTGTTATATATAGCTGATGACTATATTTAATTCCAATTTTCCTCACTTCTGACTGAAACACTTGTAATACAAGGCATGCTGCTTAATCCTCAGTTCTCTCTCTCTCTAGAGGGATATTTTATTAAAGAAAAATACCGTTAGTAGCAGGAAGCCAGATCACTAATTCTATGGGCGGTGAAGCAGTGAATAACATACACAGTTCCCCATAGGAAAAAAGTATGATTTTTTAATTTAAGCATTGGACCTAACCAGCTCAGCAATGGAAATTGCCTGAAGGCAAATTTGAGGTCAGTGAGCCTGCAAAGATCAAACCTATGCTTTCCCTAGTACTGAATTTCATTTCTTCGGTGTTGCATTTTTTGTGACTTTTTCTCCTGTTAACTTTTAAATGACTCATTAGTAACCTGTTGGTTTACACTCTAGATCTGTTTATTTCATGTTGGCTCAAAGCTGCCTATAACTGTTAGTTTTTAATTTATATTCTGATGTCTTGTGGACTAGTTAATTATAAAATGATTTAGATTTGCAGACCTTGCTGATTTAATTTCTGCCCTATGGTTTCTATAAGATGTGAAATATGTTTAAAGCATATTATTTTATGCCTAATCTGTTACTTAGACTACTGAATATATTGCATATTAAGACCTTCTTGATTTCTCTTTACATTTTGATTTATGATTATTTGCAGCTGCGGGCTTGCATTTTACGTTTTGGTGTCTTGCAGAGTAGTTTACTCTAAAGTAATTTTAAGTACACAGACTTTGTAGACAGAGTTATAGTAAGTGTGTGGCATCTGGAAATATATTTAAAGCATATTATATAATCTTATTATGTTAGCCTTTACTCCTTCAACTTCTGAAGTGAACAAGGCCTAGTATTTGGGTTTATTTATTAAGTTCTGAAGTTAATGTATATTGGGAAAAATCAAAAAAGAGGGAACAATATTAGCTGGGATGAAAGCAGTACAGAATGAGTGATATGGGACTGGTTCAGCTTTAGTGGCACATAAGATAAGAGTTATGCTATGCAAGAGAATTGGTGAGGGTCAGGAATAATATGGTGCCTACAGGTGGTTTAACATAGAATAATCAGATGAGAAAAGGCAGATTGAGATAAGGCAGAAGACAGCAGTACTTTGCTAGGAGGGATACGTTTTTCAGAGGCTATATGTAAATTTGGTAGCACAAAGTGAGAAGGGGCAGAAGTAGCCATGAAAGACAGAGTAAGAAACATGAAGTCAAGGTAGAAAGAAGGGAAAAGGCAGCTGTGACAAAGCAAGAAGGGAAAACTGAGCCAGAGGTGGTCATGCAGGTGTCAATACCATGTGAAGTTCAGGAGGGAAGTGAGCAAGGAGGAGCAAAGATAAAAAGGACAGAAGAGTGTTTAGGGTTTACAGAAAGTTGCAGAAGGAATGGAAATGGGCCCTGTGTATCACAAGAAACCAGGAGAGATGAAGAGGAAAGCTGTAACAGTGCAGCTAGAGGAGGAAGGGTGAAGAAAGGAAGTGTACCGACGTGGGAGAGAAAAAGAAGCAGATGTGAGCCAGTGTGGGGAAAGAGGGGATAAGTGACAGGAGAGTTAGTCAGCAAGCAAATTACGAATCTTGGCAAGGGAGATATGACATGCCTCCTTACACTAAAACCATCATTGGGGCTTAGACTTAGTAAATTATGGGAAGAGGTAATAACGGAAATGGTAGCATGCACAGCCAAAAAATGAGTCAGGACAATACTAAGACAGTGGGTGGAAGGATAATGTAGGATTTTTGGAAGTATTATCTGTACCAGCAGCCAGCAAACTGAAGACCAGAAGAGTTAGGGAGTGAGAGTGGAGCAGGGAAAAGGATTTGTGACTGGCAGGAGGATTGGCAGTCTTTAGGGATGCCAGATCCATGGTAGGAGCAATGTCTCTCTTGTCCAGAAATGGCAGACATGCACAGAGCTATGATAGAAAGGTTCAGTTCAAGTCCAAGGTACTGATGATTCTTCTACTCATTTTCTGTTCTTTTTCCTGTCTTTGGCATATTTTCCTTTGGAACCCTATGTGGTGCAGAACAAGGTTTGTTATAACAAGGTTGTTATAGCTAAGATGTTATTATGAACTTCATTACAACAAAGATATTTTTTTCTGACAGTTTTAGTGTGTAATCATCATGCTTCACATACTACATGAATTTTATGTCCAGGTTCTTCCACAAAGAACTCACTTCATAGCTAAGAGAATGTCACACTGCCACACACATGCGCGCGCGCACACACACACACACACACACACACACACACACACACACACACACACACACACACACACACACACACACTGCAGTCACCACAAAACTGTATGGCAAACCAGTTAAAATATTCAAAAACTGTAACACACTGCACACTCCCACATAAACAGCAGCCAGAAGCAAAATCAATATAGATAAGTGGAGGATTAACATTTAAAATATAAAGTCTAACATTGCAAGGTGCTGTTTTTTAGAAATTAAACACCCAGGTTGTGTGTGTGCGATTTGTAGACTGATTTGAGACCTGTGAGTTTGTTAGCAGTAGCCTCTCTTAAATACACAAATGACTTCACCACGTTAATACTACTATGATGGGGGCGGAACCTAGATGGCCAACTGGTAACAGCTTTTTTCTTGAGCTCCATATCAGTTACTAAGAAACAGGAAATTTATTATTTAAAATTCTACTACCAGCTCCTTAAAGTTATACGATCTATTTGGGAATATATAATCTACTAGATTCTCAACTTTGGAGCCTTTTCTTAAAAACTTTCCTGCCAAAACTAATGATTATACAACTAAACAGAGATGAGCAACTCAAAATCTTCACATGCTGATTCCACATTAAGGAAGGAGATCCAGTCTATATCTACCACTCTCCAGGAACGGTCTTCAAAAATGGATAGATTTACTGACAATCTTGAAACTTTAAAGATGAGCTGTCAACAACAAACTGATGTCCTGAAGGAAATCCTCCAGCAGCAATAATCCAAAATTCTGAACATTGAAACTTCACTGAATGACATAGACAAAAGGCTTAAAGAAGATGAATCCCACTGTGAGACCATACTGCAACCAAATAACTGGCTGATAAATAAAGTAGACAACATTGAAAACAGAGAGAGGAGAACAAATATTAGAATCTTTAGTCTCCCTGAAAAAAAACAGAAGGAGAAGATATTATTTCCTTCCTAAATTCCTGGCTGCCTGAATTCTTAGACTTAAAAGAAGGTAAATCCTACGGGATCAAGACAGCACATAGAGCCATAGGGAAACCTATTTCTTTTTCCCCTAATGCTTCTCCAAGATCTATTGTTGTGAAGTTCCTATCCTCCTTAGATAAAGAACTTATTCTGAGAACAGCTTGGAGGAAAAGTCCCTTATCTTTTAAAGGAAACCAAATAAGGCTAGATAATGATTATTCCACAAGAGTCCTGGAAATGAGAAAAAGCTCTTGGCCACTGGTAAGGTTTTTAAAGCAAAATAAAATTAAAGCACCGTCTATCCAGCCAAAATCAAAATCCACCACCAGAATGAGATGAGATCTTTCAACAGTATAGAAGAAGCTGTTACTTTTATCCAAAACAATAACATCATTTCAATCCCAGGAGGTATGGACTGGGCACCATCTATGACCCTTAAAAGATCATCTTGAAAAACAACTGGATGGATGTAAAAAAGAAGAAATTGAAAACTGGAGCCAAAATTACTGGACTTCCTAATTCTCTCAAAGATCAAACTAAGTCATAAAATGTTTATGGAAACCTAGACCTAAAGAAGTATGTATCATCACTTTATTTGTCTTGCATATGTCTTTATAAAACTTTCAATCTAAAATTAATAATGCTATACTATTATTGGATACAACTGCTAGTGATACCTAGAGTGCATAGCTGGTTAAATCCTGCACACATATGTTCATTTATTTATTGAATTGTCTTTCCTTCCTTACATTACTTTGTTATGGGAAGAAGAGGGAAGTGGTGTAGGGAGATGTTTGAAACAGGTAATTTTAGAACTGTCCGTTTAATAGCAATCTTAAATAGACAATTTCAGAATCTGATTTTATATGAACAATGCAAAGAACTCTTGTTATATGTTTATTTATTTATTTTTCCTTTTTTTTTTGAAGTTATTTCAAGCATTTTGTCACTATTTGACTTCAACATATTATAATATTCTTCCCCGACTCTATTTCCAGCTTAGCGTTTTAGCATTCCAAACTGTCATTTCTTTCTTTCGTGAGGAAAGTAACCTCAAGCACTGCACTGAATTAAAAAGTTGCTTCTCCCTTTTTTTTCTCACTCAAGTACCCTCGTGGCTCCCTGTAAACTGAGCTTTGTTTAACATTAAGAAGCTCGTCTGAGTTGCCTTTGCGTACTGTGTTAGAAATCCATGGTCAGCTGTACGAGTGTTGCTGTCATGTTATGGAGATCTCCTTTGCCTATCCCGTTGATTCAGCAGCCTGAAGTTACTCGTAACATAACCCAAATAAGATATTAAACTAAATGTTAGAAATTATTAGAATTGTTAATTTGATCCAAGTAAAATTAATTAGAAACTGATCTCTATAGTAACCAAGGCGGGACTATGTAAATGGCGATGACATCACTGCTACATTACAAATCTCCTTGAGTGTTTGGGAAATTAACAGATCAAAATTAATAGATTTGGCTTTACATAATATGTCATTAATAATTAAATACGTTATTACTCTAGTTTACACACAAGCAACTGTATATAAAAAAAAAAATGAAGTATTCTGTAAATAATGGATAGGGAAAGAAGCGGTGTTGTAGTTGAGGGCCTCACCAGATGCGCAATAGCGAGCCATGCCCAAAACCCACCCCCCGTGATATGATATTCATGAATATGCATACCCTCCGAATGTACAATTGAAGAAAAAGTGCACTGACATTGCAATATGACAGTAAACATAACAGTAAACTGAAGTAAATTACCGGTATGCATGAATGACATTTAAAGAAAAACTCTTTCTCGACCATGGGTATTTCAGTTTCTTAGAGGACTGCCAACTGCTAAATTATGGATTTGATACAATGTAATAGCTTCTTATTTAAACTAAAGTGGTTCTGTTGTCACAGTGCTTTTAATAGTCAAACAGTCACCAAAATCTCATTCTTTTTTTACTTATTTATTTGGTATTTCTTTTCCACAATGGTCCAACTGATCTGGTGGAGACCAAAAAGTGACCGTTTTCAATAGAGTACTCATCTGAAATAGGTTTGCCTTAAATCTGACAAGTAACATCTATCACAGCAACATACAGCTCTGTAGAAAACATAAATTACAGATCTTGAGACATACATATACAAATGCTAATAATAAGTGTCAAAAATTTGCCAGAAAGGTAGTTTTTATAGCGCCAAGGTGGAAATTACCTTTTGGAAAAGAAACATGCATACTACAAAGACGCTGCTCTAATCCAGGTAATAAACCAATGTCGCAGAAAGTGCGAGCCAGAAATAGTAAAAAATGTTATGTTATGATAAACATTTGATAAGGCAGTTTCAGTTACACCTTTGGTAATAATATCTAATAAACCCAGCCCTTTAAGGAGATGCAACTTATGCACCACAAAGCAAATTTGACAATCGTAACATAACACAATATTTATAGGATATAGTGAATCACAGAATAAAATCTCCTTTAAACATTCACGCTGTAAGAAACACAGAAATTACTAGGTGTGGCTATTGGGATGGCAAGTTTAATTGACCTAAAATGTTAAGAAATATAGAATTGAACAGATGCTGTTCCATTCTGAGGATGCCACATAGATAATACAACTGATATACTGTGAAATCCTATGAATTTGTACATACATTTAAGCATGTCTGATACCCTGATCACTGTTGTGCACAAATGAATACGCGAAGAGGAAAGCAAATCAGACATTTGTTATTAATTCATACATATTAAGGGGTTCTAGGGCAAGTATGTTACAGATATGAGCCCATACATTGTACATCATAGCTGACAGTAACTAATATATGTTTAAACAGGTTCTGATGACTCATAGAAATCTTAAAACCTCTGTACTAACATCTCAGTTTGTGATCAAGAGCTGTCATAATAATCTGGTGACAAGTTAGTAGAATATAGTATAAATTTTTAGTTGTAATTTGGTTCTAACACATCTAAACTGTTCCTGTTTAAAATCTCCTAGTGGGTAAAACAGTAAGGACAGTCATAGGGAGCATATAAAATCATTTTCTAGTACCATCATTTCACATTTGGACTCAGGCTCTTTCAGTTTTGATTTGGGATATCTGTTTCATTTGGTACAACTGTACTGTACCTTACAGTGTAGCTATTGAGGAAATATACAATATAACTGTTATAGGAGCTGGCCCATGAGGCACAAATATCCAAGATATTAATAAATTTATGCTTAACCATGCTTAGTGATGTTACAATTAATCTCCATCCTGCAGTTGGTATATAAAGAAGTTAAGCCAATTTCAAAATGTTAAAGCCCTAGAGGATTACTACTATTGGAATGTTGTCCTCATATACAATAGTGGGAGAAAAAGGATAGTAGATAGATGTTTAGCTAGATATGTGATTTTAGAACTCTTTGAACATTTATTGAAATAAGAGTTAAAGGAAAATATGAGTCTACCTTATTATGTACACACAATAATGTCTGCAATATAGACTCTAATATACTTATTAGTATTTGAGATGTGTTACGAGAGATTGTCTGATAATTACAATAACAAATAATTGGACAACACGTTAAGAAGGGGAATTTTCCTTTAACTCCATTCTCAAACTTTTCTTTCAAACACAAAGGCTCTCTTGGTTATTGATAAAATTAATACAGAGAGTGTAAATTAACATATATGTGCATAAATGATATGTAGACATAAATATGTGCTCATATATATAAGGATACATAAGAATATGAACATGTGTGTGTGTGTATATATATATATATATATATATATATATATATATATATATATATATAAGAAAACAATTATTATGATGAAAACAAAGTTTATACACAAACACAGTACTATTGCAATTAACTAGGTCACCAAGTCTGACCTGAGTAAAAGGCTGAAGATTAACTATGTAGTAACGGGGACTGACTGTGCAATGCTCAAATGTTTAACTCAATACATATAGAATGTAATGACAATGCTAAGGATTGTATAGCAAATGTTTCTTTTCATTAAAAGAAGGTTGAAAGAGAAACAGAAAGAGGAAATAAATAAAGAGGAAGGAAGTAAATATACATGTACAAAAAAAGAAGAGTTTTTCTTGAATAAGTAATGACTCTGCATTTAAATATGTTCAGAATTGTTGACTCTGCCAAGTTTTACCTTACAATAGAGAAGACTATTAAATTGTTGAAATATTTAGACATGCTTTTTTATATAAAACCTTGCATAATTTGTTAGAAAGTAAATTTATATTTATTAATTATTGTTGGAGTCTTTCCATGGTTATATGAACTCACTGAGTTTGTGATAGATAGGAATTGCTTGAGCAGTATTTCCTCTGTCAACCATCACCATTTGTAAATATACATCCATTTTCCATATCCTGCTCATGATTATACTATTGTAATATTGTTACTAATTAGTAGCAATAGGGAATATGTGAAATTACTATATAGAGGAGTGACAATCACATAACACCTCATAGTGAGACAAATGCTTTAGCAATTAGTTGCATGTATTATCTGTCACTATAAATACTTTAAATGCTGATCTACTATTGTACTGATTTATCCTGGTTAACACTGTTATGTTTACCTATCTTTAAATTATTGGAAATTTTACATATTCAGATACTCTTTGAGACCTTAATGGATAAATATCACCTATACATGCTCATTATCAAATTGTAATTTCTTTCTTCTGTAATAATTCATACAGAAGTGAGGATATGTATTTTTTTAATCAAAGACTTATTAATGAAATTTAGTTGTACTATATATAATCAAACTATATATTATATCAATATATTGTTGTTTGCTCATATCAATTAATCTATAGAATTTCATAAAATACATACTCTGGAGCCTCAAGTTGGGAAAACTTATTCCAAAAAAACTGGAAGTGATGGTTAATCTGACTGGATTTTTTTCCTGTCAGATTAGGAATGTTTTACATTCCATGTCAGTTAATGGATTTACTGATTGTTAAATGTTTAGCTTTAAATATTTTTTCTTTTTTTAGGCCTCAGTCTGATATTAAATTGTATTTTATATTGGGAATCAGCACCTTGTCTCTAAAATATAACCTTTTCAAGAAGGATACACAAATCCTTAATATTATGACTACTTTGTTATCACACTTATTACACTCTAAACATTGAATAAATAAGATGGATTTGATTTTTATTTCCTTAAATGTTAATGGATTAAATAATCCAGGGAAAAGGCTCAACCTGTTAAAATACTTGAAATTAAATAAAGCGCAAGTAATATTTTTACAAGAAACCCACTTCAAAATAAATGGTAGTTTTAGCTGGAACCTGAACTTCTTCTTCTTCTTCTTTCAGCTTTTCCTGGTTAGGGGTCACCACAGTGGATCACCTGTCCGCTCATGATTGGCAGTGGAGTTTTACAGTGTCGGGTTGCCAGCTCGGTGCCCAACCTTCCACAGAAGGCACACACACACACTCACACCTAGGGCCAATTTAGAGTGTCCAATCCACCTGCAGCATGTCTTTGGGATGTGGGAGGAAACCGGATCACCCAGAGGAAATCCACGTGACCACAGGGAGGACATGCAGACTCTGCACAGAAGGCAGCCCAGCCGAGGATTGAACCGGAGAACCTCTTGCTGTGAGGTGACAATGCTAACCACTGCACCACTGTGGCCACCCCTAGCTGGAACCCAAATGAATACCTAAAACTATCCAACACCTCATACACCAAAAAGACCAGAGGTATTCTAACACTATGGAGGAAAAGCGTTATTTCTCCTCAAATGTTGTATAATTATGAAGATAAGGAAGGTCTTTTATCAATTGTAATAATAAAATTTAGAAATAGAATATGGACACTGGTCAATGTTTATTGGTTCCCGGGAATTGGGGTAACAACAATAAAAAAACAGAACTCATCACTAACAATTCTAAGGGTAGTTTGATTTTAGGAGGTGACTTTAATTGTTTGCTGAATGACTCAGAAACTACTAACAAGAGACCTTTTCGTATTACTCCTATAGGGAAAAATCTTAAAAAATGTGTAGATAACTTACAGTTATTTGATTTATTTTATCTTAGAATTGATAATTCATTAGAATTTTCCCACTGTGATTTTAGATACAGGACTTAAACCAGAACTGATAAAGTATTTATATCCCAAGATCTAAAAACAAAAATATCATATTTTATAATAATCCCATGCCCTATGACTGATCACAATGCACTTACTTTTAATCTTCAAACAGCTTTTAAAAAATGATCTTTCACTAAAAGAATACCAGCATATATTACTAAATTGAAACAATTCAAACTTTGGCTTGATACAGAGATAGAAGTTTTCTTAGATACAAATTTAACCAGTGAAGTAAATGTAGTAATACTTTGGGATTCATTGAAAGCCTATTTATATGGTAAAATTATCACATGGTTTAATAATAAAATGAAGGAATCGGAGTCAGAACTATCTAATATACAAAAACAAATTGTATCAATTAATAAAGATAATACTAGAATCATTCCACAGAAGAAAAAAGAAAGTGAATCGTTAAACAAAAAATATAATGACATTTTAACTCATAAAACCAACTTGGCCCTAGAAAAATTAAAATTAAATTATTTTTCTGTATCTCCAAAATATATGCGTAAGTTAACAATGAGAGTGAAAAGAAATTCCATTGAAAATAATATTGTGAGTATATTCCATGAAGGGAGAAATAATAAAAAAGATTCTGATATTGATGATATCTTGGATGCCTTTAAGTATCACTTTTCGGAACAGTACAAAAACAAAGACATTCAATATGAATTCTCAGAGCATAGCTCAAACTTCCCGGAATTTAAGAATCTACCAGAGACTTTGATTAATGAGATTCAGAAAAAAAATCACTTTAAAAGAAATTAATGGGAAAATTCAAGAAAGCAAAAATAATAAATCACTGGGTATAGATGGTATTATTAATGAAATATATAAGCTTCTGCCACCCTCTGCTATATCACTCTTACACAAAGCCCTAAATGAATCTTATTTACAAGGTACAATTCCACCCTTGTGGAGATACTTACTAATTACTCCCATATTAAAAGAAAATAAAGACTCCCATTTATGTAAATCGTATAGACCAATTTCTTTGATTAACAATGATTACAAACTATTAATGTCTATACTAGTTAACCGATTTAAGAAATCATTAACCCATCTTATCTCAGATGACCAAATGGGATTTAGTTATAATAGACATACCCAAGATAATATTCAAAGAATTATAACTACTATAGATATCCTAAATAGAGACAAACAAGAGGCTCTTATAATCACTCTTGATACTGAGAAGGCCTTTGACTCATTAAACTGGAAATATCTTTTTAAAATTCTAGAATTATATAAATTCTCCACTCAATTCATTACTTTTATAAAAAATATTTATTATAACAATTTAGCATATGTAAAATTTGGTCAATTTACATCAGAATCAATTAAAATGACTAAAGGTACCAAACAGGGATGCCCAATGTCTCCGATTTTATTTGCTCTAGCAACAGAACCCCTTTCTTTGGCAATTCAGTCAGATCCTAAAATTATAGGCCTAAATATAAATAATCAATTTGAATCCAAGATAATGTTATTTGCAGATGATATCTTTCTTATTTTAATACATTCTGAAGAATCCTTACAAGAATTAGATATGCTTGTCAAAAATGTTACTATATTTCTGGTCTTAAAATTAGCAGCTCTAAATCTAATCACATGATCTTAAACAAAAAAAATTCTAATGATAATACTAACTCAACTACTAATGAAATAATTGGGAAACAGGTTTCTTCTTTGAAGTATCTAGGGATTGACCTATGTGAAAATATAGAACTAACTTTAAACACAAACTATAAAAACATTATAAATTCACTAAAAACTCTCACAGAGAAATGGAATAAATTACATCTTAAATTTGAAGATAGATTACAATTATTTAAAATGATCTTATTGCCAAAAATAAATTACATAGCTCTTTTTATTTATGTATTATCCAGTAAAAAACTTTTAAAAGAAATAAACAAAACGCTATTAATTTTTTATGGTACCCCAAAAAGCATAGAATAGCTCTAACCAATCATATCAGACCATGGGAGCTTGCAGGAATAAATTTCCCAGATTTAGTATCCTATATCAAAGCCGCTAACCTAAAAACAATATTAAATTGGATAGATCCCAAATATTCTTTGGCTTGGAAAATGCTACATATAAGTATTATCCTAAATGAAAATAAACTAATAAAAAAATTACAATTGAGCAAATTAAGTAATAAACTTTGGTATGTACTTTGTATTAATATACAGTATAATACTATTAAATTTACTAACCTAGATTACTTAAATCATATCTATAAGTCCTTTAGAAGCTTTGTAAATAACAATATTGACATTAAAATATGGATCCAGCTTTTATTCCCCTTTAAAGCTACAAAAAACTTTTTTGATAATATTAGTCTAGATACACTCAGCTATTGGGAAATGAGAAAATGTACATGCTGGCTTTACTGCATAAAGAATTTAGTTACCATAGATATGCAAATTCTGATCAAAGAATATGAACTACCATCATCAGACTGACTAGTTCTCAACTGTCTGCTTCCATTCACTCAAGATTTGTGCAGAACGATACAGAGTTCTTCCTTTAACTCTCCACCTAAATGCATAACTCTTATGAATGAAATACTACATGGTGATTTTAATTGGAAAAATTTAATTTCAAAAATTTATAAAATTATTATTACTTATAAGACTACTCCTAATCAGAGGTTTTGGGATTTTGTTGCTAAATACTGCACATTGTCCCTAACTTCTACGAATAAATCAAATATTTTGCATTCTCTTAAATTAACCTCTAACTTACAAATGTGGAAAGTTTTCTCCTGGAAATTTTTGCATAGAGGTTTTTACATGCCTAGTAAGATTGCTAAATGTAACTCCACGGAGCAGGTGACATGCTCAAGATGCTCTTTAAAATGCAATGCCGACTGGTCTCAAATCTTTTATGATTGTTCACGCATTAAGAAAATTTGGAATGATATTGAAAATTTTCTCCAAGCCATCTTTACTGATTCCTTTATATTATCAAAACCATTAATTTTTCTGAATGTAAATGAATCTATTGTATTGAATAACAAAAATAAGTATCTTCTTTGAACAATCCTAGCAGCAGCCAAAAAATGTATTACAAGAAGATGGAAGTCACCCTCCATTCCAACCTTACAAGATTTCAAGACCCTTTTGAATGAAATAGTGTCGATGGAAATAAAAGATAAAGAAACAAGAATATATCCCAGAAAATGGACTAACAACCCCTGGACAAAAGTTTTATCCCTTATTCAGACATTGAATTTGGATCTATCTCCATCAAATTAGTCACTTTGAAAGTATGAATGAATGACTATTGCACCCTTCTTTATATCTTTAACATATCATACAGTGCCTGAGGCCTTTGTAAAATTTGTACATAGTTTTATCATAATTTGTTGTTTAAATGATTGTTACTGAAAAATCAATAAAACACTTTGGAACAAATACTACTATTATGCTGGTACATGGTTCCATTGCATATAGAAAGCCATTGAAAGTGTATACTACTATACCACTCCAGATTTATGTTGTCACCTACATATCACAAACCCCCTCATTATATCATAGCTTCCACCCTTTCCATGTCCTCCTCAACCTATACCTCTTATCTGGCCAATATGGAGTCTCTACACATTAAGCCAAATGCACTTCTCCTAGGGACTTCAACTGCCCCTCCATACATTGGAAGCCTTTTACATCATCAAACAAATGCCCTGAAATTTCTGGACTTCATCAATACAAACACCCTGGACCATAGGGGTGATAAAATCATGGGCATGGTCCTTAGCAATATTACACAGGTTTGCTCCCTACCCATTGTCACTTTTTTCCTGGTCATTTTGGACCACAAATCTCCCTCATTCAGCATCAGACTGAAGCAGGAAACACCTTTCAATGTCTCTGCACTTAAACATTATACTAAGGCTAATCTATTAAAACTGAGTGATGAACCTACCAAATGCAAAATCCCCCACAAACCTGATGATCTCACTGCATATGTGAAAAACTTTCCATCCAATTTCTTTACAAATGTAAATAGACGCATCTGGCCCCCTCTAAAGTAAATATGATGCAAAATTTAAGAATAAACCCCTATGGTGGAACCCAAATATAAACAGAATTTATAATAAAATAAAAAATATATATATTACACGCAAAAATAAACTTAATTCTCAAGATGCTAAAACACTGTTGCTAAACTAAACAAAGTACTCCAGACCCTGAACAAATCAGCAAAGGCCAGATATGAAGTAAAAATAGATACCCAGGGGAAGGATAATCACAAATCCGTGTTTAGCTATGTTATAGGGAATAGGGATCCCCTACAAAACACCAAATGCTCACATTATTGAATCCCATTTCATTGAGTCTGACTTTATTGAATCTTTATTATATTAAACTCCTGGAACAACAAAAATGAACCCCAGGAAAGGAACCAGTTGTGCCCTTCCTTGCCCTGTAGTGCAATCTCAGAGTTGGTATATTTAGTTGGGGGAGCAGAGGCCCCCATTTGGAGTTTTTTTTTTTGTTTTACTGTTTGTTGTTTTGTCCTGGTGGTCAAGTGGTTCCTTTCCTGGGGTTTGTTTTCATTGTTCTGGGAGTTCGATATAATGAAGATTCAATGAAGTCAGGCTCAATAAAGTGGGATTCGATGATATGAGTATTCAATGCTTTGAAGTAGATTTGTTATAGACCTCCAAAACAATGCCCAGCTCTGCAAAGAACTAATAGTAAATGAAATCCCATACTTGGACCCAGAGGATATAACTAATCTAGTAGTAGACAAATTTATCACCAACTTCATCCTATTTGCTACTGTTTACACCCTGCCTGCATGGAGTGCTATATCACTTATGTTTTTCTTAAAAAAAATAAATAAATAAATAAAAATTCCTTTTATAAACTGTAGCAAACTGTTTGCTACAAATACAGGAAACAGTTGCTACAGTTTATACCCTGCTTCCATGGAGTGCTGCACTGCTCATGTTTAGTTTAAAAAATCTTTTAAACTGTAGCACACTGCTTACTACAAATGTAGTAAACAGTTGCACAGAGCACTACAGCATTCATGTTTTAGTTACAAAGATATTTTTTCTTACTTCTAAACTTTAACTAGCTGCTTGCTGCAATGTAGCAAGCAGTTGGTACAATTCAAATCATACACAGAGTGCTGCAGAGCTCAGGTTTAACCTCAAATGCAATATCACCTCCTAATAGACCAGGTATTGCATTAGAGATCAAGATTGGTGCACCTCCAACCCATGGCACCAGGGGCAATTGCCCCTATTGTCCAACCCTAGCTTCACTAGTGATCCTAACACACCAATATGAAACCCCAATACCAGGAGAATTAAACATACACTGGCAGTTTGTAAGTGCCAACGCCCCAGCTGAGACTATATCTGCATGGATTCTCACAATCAGTCACATCTTTAACTATAATACATAAATGAAGAGGACAACAATAAGCTTTAGATTATGATACTAACTAATAAAGCTAACAAAATAAAGACAGCTGAATATCTTCCAGATAGCATAAGTGACCATTTGCCAACTTGTATAATCAGAAGATGTAACATGCAAGACAGCCAAATCATGTACAACCAAATTAGTAATACAACCAAATTTAATTAAAAAAAATCTTCTAATCATAGTACAGTATAACTGGAGACTCTTACAGTACAACACTGCTGTATCACATTTCAATGACATATTTAAAAAATTCTAAACAAACATGCCCAAGTATGTAAGGAAAGAGTCAAATACAACCCTACACAATGGCTAACATAGGAGACCAAAAACCTGACTCTACAATGTGATAAAGCCTGGAATGAGTGGCACTAAACAGAACTCAAAATTCATATCAATTATTAATAAGGCAGCTTAAATACTGTATCAAAGTGGAAGAACAAATGTGTACACAAATCTATAACATATACATCAGAATAGTTTAAACTCTTCTGGGCATTCTTAAATAAGTTACAACACCCAGGCCGAGCTACCACCCTAGCCCCACTTCTACCAACAATACTAACTCAATTCCCATTCAAGTCATCACCATCCATATACAGGTAATGCAATTTCTCTTAAGCAATAATACCTCCTCCCCACTTTTACTTTCTGCATCATGCCCTAACCACCTATAGCCCTTTAATTTCAGCCCTGTGTCAACCTCCACCACCAGTGGTGCAAGTTAAAACCAACCTCCTTTCATCTGAGCATTTCCTCTCTGAGTACCTACAAATGACTGCAGATGTCATGGCTTTCTCTGTCTCCATTTTGATAAACAGGTCCATATCTGACAAACCTATCCCAGCTGTCTGGAAAAATCATATATCATACCCTTACATAAAGGAGGCACATCAACGAACGTCAACAAATATCGACATATTCTTATTCCCTCCCCACTATCAAAAATACTTGAAAAATGTATCCATTCATAGCTTGTACATCATCTTAATGTAAATAAAACAAAAGTATTTCATTAGTCTATAACACAAACATCAAAATAACCGTAAAGTCTTCTGGGCATCCTAAAGTAAATTACTATTCCCAGGCCAAACTGCCACCCCAACCCCACTACAACCAAGAATACTGACTCATTTCAACAGCTGCATTATAAAGGTAATGCAATGCTAAATAATTCACAGCTACACCCCCACCAAAAAATAAATGAATGACTGATCTTCACTCCTAAACATACCTTTAACAACACAACAGTATTCACTATCATCTCTGCCAACAGCACCATAGTAGAATAAGTAAATTACACAAAATTATTGTGTGTCATTATATATGACCACTTGGAATGTGAGCACCATGTATCACACATGGTTAAAAATAATCATTTAAAACAAGTAGATTATAAAGAGTAAAAACTTAGCTCAGTGACATATGCAGAACAGGTATAGACTCTACTTTCTTGCTGTCATCTCTCCTGTCCTCTATGCTACCCTGATCTTCACTAAACTTCAGGTTTTTATGTTATAATAAAATAGCCACATTTGCAGTAAACTATAGCAACTGAACACACCACTTCCTAGACCTCAGTGAGTTAACCTGGTCATAACTACCACTCGGAGTTGGCATTTATAAGTAGCAGAGGGTACAGACAGTGCAAGGTGGCTTGCCCTGCAAAAATATTGGTTTTGTGTTGTTTCCCTTGATCGATGAATTGCATTGTTGATCACATGGTCTCGAACATGTGGGTTTCAACAATGTCCTTCATCGATCAATTGAAATAGTTCCCATATGAGTAAGGTGGTACAGAGTGGATAATACCACATATACAAGGTATGCACAAAAATGGTGCACTAGTGGCAATATTCTACAGTTTTGTAATGTCAGCGATAGAAGGCATTGCATGCAGAGAACTGATATTCTATGTGAATATTTGTTAACTGCTGTGTTTGATACCTCTGCATAAATTGTGATTGACAAGATGTCCCTTCATTTTTTTAATCACATTAAATTTTGTTGGTTGTACATATTGATTGGTAATAGTTTTGTGAAGGCATTTTCCAGAGCAGCAATGCCAAATGTGGTTACGTATAGTGATGTGGAGTGACTACTGGCATTCCTTAATGAACACTTCCCTACTGATGTCTAACTCTCACTATAGAAAGGGACAGAAGTCTAAGTTACATGTTTGGAATACAAGGGTTCCTAGCACAAAAGGTGCTTTGTTAGCCAGTGGCAGCCAATGTAGTTTATTTAAAATTTCACAGTGATGAGTGAAATTATTAGCTAGAAGGTCAAAGTGACATCCTGATTTTGGTCTGAAGGGCATGTTATTATTGCTTAAATGCAGCATGGTAATAGGTATACTCAAGCTTTGATAAAAAACACATTTTTCTCTAATACTTGTCAAGTAAGTGTGATAATTTGCACCATTGTTTTAGTTAGTACAGAGTTCTGTGCACAACTGTTTCTGTGTGCTTTTAAATTATAATGCATGATCTGGGATTATTCCAAGGTACTATTATTGATTGCTGTAAGGGATCGCATTGTCTAGGAATTCTTTGAATTACAGAGATTGTGTTTTGTTTAATCTATCAGGGATTGAAAAAAATGGTAGCTTATTTCTTAGGGATTTATTGCAGTTTTGTTATTGGTGGTGCAATGTTGTAATTTGGAAAAAATAGCCTGAATTTTTTCTGATAAGATGATGAAGATTTTGTCAGAATTTAGTAAAGAAAGGTGTTGTCGGACTACATTATAATATTTACCTGTTAAAGGTCTACAATGACATCATTAACAAAAATGATAGCAGTGGACCTATTACAGAACTCTGGGTACATTACAGTGAAAGATCGCCATGTCTGACATTGATGATTTGCTGAATATTGAAAGGTTCTGTCTGTCAAATAACTATTTAGCCAAAAAATAATTTCAGTGCTGGAGTTAAATCTTTGCTAGTTTGTTTTGCAGTAGGCTGTGGTTTACTGTTTTGAATGCCTTGGTAATATCAATAAAAATTAAAGAGAGAAGGACATTATTTGTGTTACTTCATGTTGTGTATATATATATATATATATATATATATATATATATATATATATATATAGAGAGAGAGAGAGAGAGCTGTTGTATAAATGTGCTCTCAGAAACCATGTTGTGTATTTGATTGCAAGCTGTCTTTATGTGCTCATATATCTGCTTACAATTGGACTATGGTGAGTTAATTTTGTGAAGTGGTAAATATACTGTGAGTTTGAATCGACATGGAAGAATACTGGTAGTGAGCAACAGACTGAAGAAATAAATCAATGATCTGTCTAATAAATGTGTTGCTAGTCTTAAAATTGCTGGATATATCTTACTGAAACTGGCAAAGACTTTTTGTCCACTGTTTTTTAAAAGTAGAAGGTGAGAGACATCTCAGCTAAGGTATAGAATTTCATTTAGAGAAATGAAGGGCTGTATTATTGTTGTTATTAATTATTATTATTATTATTATTATTATTAGATATAATAGTAATACTTGCCCAACTTATCTCAATAAATGTTTTAGACTTGATATTGGTAAATATCAAAAAAGTAAACTAGCTCTTGAGATTGACTATTACATGTTTCTTAAACTTGTATAAGAAATTAGAAGAGCTGATTCATCTTTTTTTGATATGGCAAAATGAAACATAGAATGCAACAATAAGCAAAGAAAATAAAAGCAGGGAGACCAGGTCATTTGCTAATTCCTAAACCCAGTAGCTGTTTCATTCCTTGTTTACTAACAAGCCAGCCACAGCTTATAGGACAAGGTCAGCAAACATAATACTGTGGTGGCCTGAAGAAGAAACCAGACTACACCAGTAGACAAGGTGAAGCCCCCCTTCCCAAAACTTTCTGCAGATTTTTCTGATTTTTTTAATTGCTCCAAGGGTGGTGGGATAACTTCATTCATGACAAAGTAAAGTCATTTTGATAATGTAACTATTTTGTAAGTTTTTATCTGGCTTTCTAAAGACAAAATTTAGTGCTACTATATCAAAGCAAGTTGGGTCTGCTGTTAGGTAGTCTTTTGTGAAATAATTTGAAAAGCTTTCATGGAATTCTAATGAAACCATCCAAACATTTCCATGGCGTGTCCTTACATCAAACTGGGTTGCATACAAACAAACAAAATGCAGTTATTATTTTGACCTGTCTGGTACTGCAAGAATGAAAAAAACAGAAATTCTTGAAATCTTTCCCTTGATTTAACCATCTAGAAGTGTCAGCCACAATAAGTAATTAAAAATATGAGCAACAGTGAAACTTCAGTTTTAGGAAGTCAAAAACCCCGGCTAAGCTCAGAATGCTTGCTTTCATACTGTCTGCTATTATAAGTAAAACACCAGCAGCAAAAATATATTACATGTGCTATAATGAGGAAACCCATGAACTGAATGCTTGTCAATGGACACCATAGCCATTATAAACAAGATAACAACTCTGATTATCTTAACTCATTTTCTGCTTCCTCAATAGCCTTATACTATAGTCGTTGGCTTTTGTGTAGCACCACCAAATTCACTGGATAAAGAAAACATTTGTTCACTTTTCAACCAGACTCAATGCTGTATAGTTAATGACAATACCCTCTTTTATGTTTTTTTTTTCAATAATCCGTTTTTTATTGTTTTCAGATACACTAATACAAAACTACTACATATATACAATATATACATGAATGCTTCCAAAAGCTACACAAAACATTGTATATTCACATAAGTTATTAAAAAGGTAATACACCATGACAACATCAATCTGTATTATTAATATAACATATATCTAATCTCAGCTTGAATCTCTCCTATGAACATGTAACCTGAGAAGAAGTGGATAGGAACCTCTAGGCCAGCACAATATTAAATATTTGCTCCCATATTTTTGTGTTATTTATACTTTTCTTATGGTCATTAATCAACAATTTATGTGCTAGAATATGTCTTATTGCTAGCGTTTTAAAATTTTCCCAAGAGGTCTGGGCTGGGTTCAACCAATTTGATGCTATGTAAAGTTTCATTAATAAGCAAATATTTATAATTATGATCCTTTTTGATTTGTCTAAATTGTCTGGGGAATATGCAGGATCATAAATTCCCAAGAGAGTGTTGAGTGCTGGTAGCCCATTTTTTGTAATTGAAGTTTCAAGGAATTCCAAAGTTTAAAAATGCATTTACAACTCCAGAACATGTGCAAAAGGTCAGCCGTCTGATCTATACAGTGCGGGCATTTAGGAGACTTCTTTGAGTCAAATTTATGAAGAGTAAGACGGGTATAATAAGCATTATTAAATATCATTAGTTGTGTAAATAATAATTTTTGGAGAGATACTGACTCTAATGTTAAGTTAATTGCTTTCAAAATCTTACTGTCATCCACCAATATTAATTTTTCCTTCCAGTACTTAGCTAGGAGAATATTTTTGTTATATTTCATCACTTTTATCAATTTGTATGAGGTAGTTATATATTTATTGTCCTGTATCAGAGTTTTCCACAAACCACGGCATATGTTTAGGTCTTCTTCTTTCATTTTAAAGTTGTTGAAATAACTTATAGCAAGTTCTTTTAGTTGTCTCATGATAATTAAATATGAAATAGGAAGATTCTTTTCTTTTAAAATATCTTGTACTGACACACCAAGAAAGGGGTATAAATCAAGTATAGTTAAATCACTTATTAGAGGGAATTTCTTTAAATCTATCAGTTGATTACCAATTATTAAGTTTGGGTTCTTGTGGAATGGTTGAAACGTCATCATATGCTGTAATAGGTTTAGAGAAGTAAAGAGATTTTGAATTGAAGTTACATATACTTTAATATGTTCCATCAAATCATACCTACTAAGAATTCCCCTATTTAAAAAGGGCAATGCTTTACAATTAATTCCCACTCCAGTTACATGTCTATGAGTCAGGACCAACCACTTGGGTGACCATTTCAGACTGGATCTGTCAAAGTGAATCCCTCTTAAGAGTCTGTTCGCATTTATTATTAAATAATAGGTTTCAAAATCCGGTAAGTCTAGACTTCCCCTACTTTTTGGAGTCATCAGTTTCTCATATGTTATTCTCGTTTTCCTAGGTTCCCATAGAAATCTCCCTAGTCCTACATGAAGTTATTTAAAGAATTTCCTCATAATTCTAAGTTGTGTAGCTCTAAAAATGTATAATATTCTGGGAAGAACATTCATTTTGATAATTGCGGTTCTTGTCATTATTGGTAATTTCAACTTACTCCATCTTTTTAAGTCCGATGTTATCTGATCCCAAATTGTTTTAACATTGCTCACAAAAAAGTCTCTATTGTCCGTTGAAAATACGATGCCCAGATATTTTGTTCTTTCCTCTGACTTTACCTGCCCTATCAGTGGTAACAATGAGAAAGGTGTAGGCATCTCTAATGGAAATACTTTGGTTTTTTAAAGTTAAGCTTATAATTAGAAATTTCTGCAAAGTCTTCTACTATTTTTAATATCTTCTCAGTATCTGAAACAGGTGTGGTACAATATATATTTAAATCATCTGCAAAAGCCGCCATATTTATCTTCGTACCATATAATATCGGGGGATTATAATAAATATTTTGTTTGATGTGTAAAAATAATGGTTCTAAATATAGATTAAATAAAATAGGAGACAATGGGCAGCCTTGACGGGTACCATTTTTAATTTGTATTCTTTTAGAACAGTCTTTATTAATAAATAAATTTGTATAAGCATTGTTGTATATTTTCTTTAATGTTAGAGTGAAATCCTGAGGTATATTAAAATGTCCTAAGATATCAAATAGATATTCCAAATTAACTCTATCAAATGCCTTTTGCGCATCAATTATAAGGGCATACATGTTGAGATTTTTATACTTGGCGTAGGAAATTAATGAGTGCAGTGTTAACGTATTATCAGTGGTCTGTCTCCCATTCATAAACCCAGCCTGTTCATCCGATATTATTAAATTTGTGACTCTATTCAGTCTATTTGCCAGGATGGCTGCCATAATTTTCATGTCCATATTCAAGAGTGAAATGGGTCTGTAGTTATCTGGGTTTTTAGAAACCCCATTCTCTTTCGGTATCAAAATTGTCTTTGAAGCTTTAAAGTGAGGATCATTAATCTTATTCTGGACTATATAATTGAATATCTGTGGAAATATTCTACTCAAGATCTCCCTAAAGGTTTTATAAAATTCAGAGGTTAAACCGTCCGGGCCTGGAGCTTTATGGGGTTTCAGATTCTTAATTATCTCTGTTATCTCCTCAGCCAAAATTGGTTTGGTTAAATCCCTATGGAACTCATTATCAATCTTCGGGAATGTAAGTTTCTGTAAGAAATCCTTCCTAACTTTATTTGGTACAAGTACCTGCTGTTCACCATATCTCTGATTATATATTGTTTCAAAGATATTCATAATGTCTTCCTTATTAGTATATGTTCTATTCTTATAATGTATTTCAGGAATTACTAATGTTGTTTTCGTTTGATTAATAATGCGTGCTAATGCTTTTGAGGGGGTCTGTATATGGTTTGCATATTTTACTAAATTCCTCTGTTCATAAAATGACAATTTACTATTATGTAATAAAAACAGATCTTTCTGACATTTTAATAACTCTGTTTCCATTTGTTTATTATAGTTCCCATTAACTCCTGATCTAGTACTCTAATTTTGGTTTCCAATTCTTGTAATTCCCTATTCTGCATTTTTTTATGGTAAGTAGCTTTTTGAAGAAAAATTCCTCTTATTTGCGCTTTAGTTGTAGCCCATTCAATATCAGCTGGGTGCCTGTTTTTGAGGAGATTATGAAGTAATTGTTGAAGCATCTCTTTAACTTCTTTTAGTATGTCTTCTTTGCTCAGTAAATATGGGTTTAAAGACCAATTGTACCCTCAAAGTCTCCTGTTATTCTTGTTACTATTGTTTAACATTAATGTAATCTTAGAGTGATCCGACAACTGTCGAGCCTGAATGGAAACACATGGGTCAGCAGATATCAATACATCTGAGATTAGAAAAAAGTCAATTCTAGACCACATTTTATGACAACTTGAGTAGAAAGTAAAATTCTCTGCCTTCATTTGGGTATTTGTATGTTTAAATGGGTCATATAATTTAAAATCAGTTTTAAGTTCCTGTAATGCTATCACTGCCTGTTTATTAAGACTCTTATATGAACTTGACTTATCTAACTTAGGATCTTGATACGAATTCCAATCCCCTCCCATTATTATATAGCAGTTATTATATTGGTGTAAGATGGAGTAAAGTGAAGTTATAAAATGATGTTGATTAGTACATGGGGCGTATATATTAATAAGTACCACCGGTTTGTCATAAAAATTGAATATAAGAATCACTAGACACCACCTTCCCTCTTTGTCTATTTTAGAATCTAAAATTTTCTCTTGGTATTGATTTTTAACAATAATTGCCACCCCTGCACTATTCGTCGTCCCTTCCACCGTCACTACCTCCCTAACCCATTTCTTATATTTCAATATATCCCATTGATCATTAGTCAAGTGAGTTTCCTGCAATAAAATGAAATCTGCTTTTGATTTGAAAAACAAATGTAACAACAGTTTCCTCTTTTTCATGTTCTGGAGTCCTTTGACATTCCAAGATTCTATTATCCACATATTGAGGTTCTCAAAGGTATACTTATAGTTCTGATATTAAACGACAACCTTAGATTGATGTATATTAAAACAATATAAACTGTTTGGAAGCAAATCTGACATCCCATCCCTACCCAGTGCCTATCCACTATTCCTCTGGACCAGGATGTACATAGGTTTTTCACATGCTTTGAACTTTTCTGGATATCTAAACTTCTTCTAACTCTACCAATTAACACAAGAACCCCATGCAAAAAACCTGCAACCACTATCTCTAATTCTACCAAGCTTAATCCAACCATTCCCTAATAAACACTGCTAACTAACTACAGCTCTAGACATATTTTCCTATCATCAAACAAATATACTAATTGTTCTATTAGAACCCAGCTTAACTGATACATGACAAAATTGTTATTCAGCAGTGACATTAATACCATTTAACATACTTGTCATATAAAATAATAATTAACATAGAAAGCAAACATTTATTTCACATTGCACAACACTCTTAAGCCTGTTTTTTATTACCTGAACTAACTGCTTTATTTACTTGTCTTTATCTAAAGGCAAATGAAAATAACACTCTGCTACTGCTTAAAAAAAAAAAAATAATATAGCTAACATTATAAACTGTAAATACACTCAACATTAGGCTTAAGAAATATGTCCATGCAAAAATACATAGAAAGATAATCTTTAGTTTTCAATAGAAAAAGGAAGAGAAAAGGAAAAAACAAGAAAAAGTAGAAAGAAAAGGAAAAAATATAAATGACACACCTTAAGCTTTTCAGGACCACATTCTATTATATATCCCCACCTTAAAACCCTTTATTATCTAACTTTTATTATGTTGTTAATACCTTGTTACTATATTAAACAGAACATAGTCATACACTGTTTTACTTAAGAATGAGAAAAACATCAATACCTTACTATGCTATTATACAATATAATACTTTTCTATTTTAACTAGAATATTTCACATCAGTATTTTTCCTACCTGAATAGCTGTATACTTCCCTTTACAAAACTGTAGCCATTTACCCTTAAAATAAGTCCAGGAAGCTTTGTTTTGCAGTCCAGCTATTTTCTTCTAAATCCCTAGTGTCCTTGATGTTTGGTAAGCCTGGTTTCTTCTTTTCGGATTCGCGACGGGGGAACCAATTTGCGAACGGACCTCTGGATGCGCTACCTTGTAATCGGTCCCCCTTCCTCCCCTGAAGGACTTCCTGCTTCTTCGTGACTTGCTGGAGATCGCTGGAGCCATAAAACTTTGGAAAAACCTCATGGACGAGCTGGAACTTTGAAAAAAAAGGGTAAACAAGCATTTTCCAAGGGCCTGGTGCAGAAAAAGACCAAACAAAGGATTCTGAAGCCTCGGATCATCGTAAATACACAGTCTCAGTCTGCCTGTTGGTGAAAAAAGCCTGGATGATCTGCTCAAGCTTCCGAAGGTGGCAGGGACTTGAAAAGTTTCAGAAAGGTAGGTCTTGCTTCTTTTTTTGTATTTACTGAATATTTAGTGCCATCAACTGCAAAGATTAAAGTATTGGGAAATTTCATTTGGAATTTGATGCTTTTTTCAATCAAAAACTTACAGTATGGTGCTAGCATTTGCCTGGCTTGTCTTATCTGTATTGGTAAATCCTGTGCCATGGATATTCTGTTATTTTGCCACATAATAAATCCAACATTCTTTTTCATAGTTAAAAGTATTTTGCTTACATCCTGGTAATTCAATATTTTGGCATAGATTGGTCTAGGTGCATTTGAAGTTTGTGATTCTCTGAGTGCTCTATGGGCTCTTTCTATAACAATTTGTTTTATACTGTCTGAGTCCTTAAACAGAATTTCAAGTATTTGAAAAATGGTAGTATTTAGATCATTGTATTGAATTGTTTCCGGAATTCCTCTAATAATTATATTGTTCCGTCTGGACCTTGCTTCCAAGTCTAGAATTTTGTTTTGCATAGCTTGAATGTCTGCACCATAAGAGTCTGTTTTTTTAGTGAGCATTATTATTTTATCCTCATTTTCGGATATTCTGGTTTCTGACTTGTCCATCCTTTCCAGAATTTGACTGCATGTGGCACCAAATGTAAACATTTGAGTTGATAAATCTTTTAAGGCTTCTTGAATAGGTAGCAGCGCCGATTTAATTTCCTCCATGCTGGCCAGTTGATCTGGTTTGTTTGCTATTCCTGCTTTTGCAGGTTCCTGCTGTTTAAAAGTTTTCTGTCTTTTAATTAAGGTTTCTTTTTCCGGAGACTGCAATGCTGATAATTTGGTTTTGGTAGTTGTGATTTCCATAGTTTTATCTTCTCTTGACATTATAAGACACCGTAAAACAGAATTTTACCAAGGCTGGGATTTCAGATGAGAGCTAGCTAAATCCTTTGTTTTAAGCTCTGTTCAGAGTCAAGCCGACAATCAGTTCCAATACTGCTGTTACTGTATATTTTTTTCCGATTCTTTTTCCTCAGAAGCAAAGTTTACCTCTAGTACTTTAGTTATTGCTGCCAATTAGTGTATTAACCCTTACAATATATCCACAGGGTTGATTTTTATTTCTGGTATCTGAAGAGCTGTAGAACTGCTGTGCTTATAGAATGGTGGCCATCTTGTTCTCCACCTTCTTTTATGGTTATTTCTGCAGGAATGTCCATGCAAAGTTTAATTCTGTGATTGCTCATTTCTAAATTATTATTTTACCAGTATGAAGACCAAATCATGCTGCAGTCCTGCAGTTTCAGGAATTTCACAATCCCTGTCCTGGTAAACTGAAAAAATCCTAAGTGTTCTCTCAGTGGCATCTAACTGGATTTGAGTTAAGGTTTCTTTAACCAGAATGTTCAACATGACTGACTGATCACACTGAATAAATGATGTTCATAACCTTCTGACATGTGACCCATTTCTCAATATACCCAAGATTCTCAGGGTCTATATCATATGAGCGAATCACGCAAATTGCGAACACTCATAATATCGAATATACCGGACCTCGAAGTGCTTTTTCTGAGATTGCGGTACAGTGAAGAATAGGATATTTGCCCTTTCTTCACTGTAGTGCGATCTCGGAGTTGGAATATATATTTAGGGTTGCCACCTTTTAAGTGGATAAAAGTGGGACATGGGGTTGTGGCCAATATGACACTGGCCACACCCCCTACCATGACATCACCACAGCAGTTAAGGGTACCACTAAACATGTTCCCATTCCTCAAAAATAGGGACATATTTTAAATATTACTCATAAACTTAGAAAGGTGCTTGAGTAACAAGGCTTGTGTTAACATACATTTCCTGAAGGATGTGAGTGAAGTCTGAAACTCAAATGTATGTTATTATTTATTGACTTCAGTCCTCAGCAGTCGGAGACAAATCTCAACAGAATTAGGGACACATTTAAAATATTAGTTCTGTTAACTTGAGGCATTAACAGAATAAGACAGTGTGAATTAATATACATTAATATACATTTCCTGAAGTATAATAAGTCTTGCTGATTAACTGCACAATCAGGTCCTTGCAGATCATGAAGAGAATGGAGAAGAGAAAGGCAGCCTCTTTTTGGACTAGAGGACAATACAATTATTACAGCTTCATTGGAGAGGAATGTGTGATTTCACAGCCCAGTGGGCTCTCTACTCTCACATCTCCAAAAATACTGCCTGGGAGAGGGAGAGGCAAGGGAAAAAATCCCCACCCAATATTCTAAACATCGGTACCTGTTGGATGTTCTCCTGATAGAGATTTGGATGTTTACTGCAAAATTATACCAAGTTACAGTTGCGGCAAACACCTTCAAAAGTGAAATATACCTCTTCCAATGAGTCTAATGCCCAGGACAACCTGATAAATAAATAATATAGTTACTAAAAAATACATTAATAGCATATCACTTAATGCAGGAGTTAAACATCTCAGGCATTATTTTAGAAAACCAAAACATTAATAGCACAATTTTTTTAAGTATGTGAGCCCTCTTAAAAAAAATGAAATTTTATGTTAGAGGTTGAAATTTGTAAAACATGTTATATTATTGTTTATAAGTGTGTGACTCATTGCTGTATAAATTATGCAAAGGATGTTTAAAAAATACATGGTGGTTTGTACTGTGCTTAGTTTAACTTATTTGCTACTCATGTCAAAAATATATCAGGTTTGCATTTCTGGTACAGGTTACAGCCATAACAATTCTGCAACTATGCTATGAAGTTTGCTTGCCTCCACCGATAATGTACTGGGCAGACTGCTGTGTCTTTTGCATGCATAACAAATGTGTAAGAATTCCGTGCAGACGACATCACAAGTACAAAACATAAACAAGAAAAGTCAATATTATATGAAAAAATACAGCCTCCACCACCAGCCATGTGATAAAAAGTATCAATCACCTTGAAATTGTATTCAATCATTAGTAAATCCTACTGATGAAGAGAATTATTTCCTCTCGTGTATACAGAGTAAAGATGGGACGACAAATGTACACAATTCTGACTACTGGAAATAGTGTAATGAAAACACAACGATCTCCAATCCCCAAGACACACCCACACATACACACACACACACACACACACACACACACACACACACACACACACACACACACACACACACACACACCTTGGGTGGTCACTAGATGAAACTAAACACTTGCAGTTCAGTAAAGTGCCCTTAGCCTTACAAGAACATTTAAAAAATAAATAAATAAACGAGTCAGTGAGCAGATTTTGTGCGGTCATACCAATTTGATTACAAACGGTAAAGGTGAGAAATGTGCTAATATACGTCAAATAGTATATGGTGTTGCATAATTTCATTGAAGAGCTCGGTTGAAATTTTAGAGGAGCACTGCAACGTCCATCATTTTTTTTTGCAACACTTTGGGGGCCACTGTGTGGTTCACACATAATTGTGTGTGTGAGTTAGTGTTAGTACCTGCAGCAAACAGCTATACAGCTTTTTTTTTTTTAGTTTGACACTGAGGAGCTTGAATTCAGCCAGAAAGAGCCCTACATAGATTATCTCTGTAGGGCTCTTCCTCACTGAATCCCTGCCCCCTTCATGAGCTGCAGCCAATTGCTGCATGAGTTACAAAACCCGGACCTAACAGGGAACAGCTCTTCCCACAGGTCCTGGTTTGTCATCTTTGGTGACGTAACCGAATTGCCGAGGAAAAAAACTGAAGTGTTTGCAGTTTTTCCTCAGCAATTCAGCATTGTTGAAAAGCTGGACTTTTAACGTCCCACTGTTTTACAGAGGTTGCTCAACCCGTGAGTGTCCCACTGATAAAGGGATGGGTGGCAACCTTAATATATATTTAGCGGGGGATGTGGGGGTGCAGGCCCCCACAATAGGAAGTTTGAGGTCCAGTACATTTGATATTATGAGCGTTCGCAATTTGTGCAATTCTCTCATATGATGTAGACCCGATTCTCACACTGTAATTAGTTATTGAGACTGTAAGTTCAAACACCTTTCATTTAATATATTACTTTATTTCTGAAGCACCTTAACATTTGATTGCAGTTCCAAATTCTGAATTTCTAAAAACTCCAGTTGCTCTGACTGCATTTTTAATAACAATTGTTTAGGCTTGGAATTTATCCTTAATCAGTTTTTATTTGAATAACATCAGCTTCTAGAACAAGTGCATTAATCTGCTTTGAAAGATGGTCACTTCTGTTCATAAATAAGTAAGAAAGAGGTTTCCTTCCAAATCTATTTGGATTTCATTGATACAGATTCTGGTACAGAAGGACACTTGAGTGCTTCAGATTCATTGCAAGCCGAAGGTAGAAAAGAAGCTGAAAATGAACCATCTGTTTCAGTTGTTTGAAGATCAGTTTTAAAGGCATGAAGAGTACTTGAACAGTTGAAGAAACCTTACCCAGTACCTGTAACTTTCTTGACTGCAGCACTGTGAAGAAATGTGGAGGACATTTTGTCTTTTTCTGTGGCAGGGAGAAGTCAGTATTCTAACTTCCTTTCCATTATTCTGTGAATTTTATTGAAGGACTGCATAATATGAAAAGCATGTAATGAAGAGTTACTATAGTCTAGGTACGTTAAAGGCAGGGAAAAATGTTACCTAAACATTCTGAATGGCTCCTTACAAACTCCTTCTGAGTCCCTATGATGAACAGACTGCATGTTGCTGACCTTGTCTGCTTTCAAGCCTTATGCCTCTCTGAAATCCTAACTGAATCCCCGGGACTCATTAAGCAGAAAATTCTGTGTAGGAACAGAGTAGCCATTCCTGCACAGAATGTGGCCACCGAGCAATCCAGCAAACAGCTGATCTGATGTGCATAAGCGTGCCTACACTGTTCCTGCACAGATAAGCCAGCAGAGTGCTAATTACCTCATTTGCTGGTGAAAACTATGCAAATGAGGTAAATTAGCGATTCACCAAGCAGGTAGGTATCCGTGCAAGAGCAGTGTTATTTGCCGAAATGTATTCGGTTACTAACCAAATACATTTCTGCAAATAAAACAGAGGCATGACAGCTCCAAAAAAGCATGTATTATAATGTTTAGCCATTCCAATGGCCAAAGAGATGGCCAGTGGCATGGAAAACTGATTCTTTTTTTATAAAAATCAAAGTTATTTTTTTTGGGCCCATCTCGACCGGTTAAGCATAGGGCAGTGGCATGCAAACAGGATCATGCCTAAAACAAAACAAAAATGTGGAAACTCAATTTTAAGGGAAATCTGCATTTTGCCATTATAGTCTATGTTATGCACAATCAAAACAATACCAAGTAACAATGGTTTCAAGGGGAAAAGCTCTGTGTTAGTACAGTAACTATGGACTAAGGCAGTGGGGGTATGCAAATGAAGGGAATTTACTGAATCACAAAAATTTTCTAAGTCCCAAACTGCACCTAACCATATAGGTGCTCTAGCACAATAGTGTAACTAGGAGGAGCAACAGACTTGAAAAGGGATGGCATGTTGTAAGCACATTAGAGCCCTATGGTGTAGAGATAAGCTTAGCTAAGCAGAACTAAGTAAGGGGGCATGTCTGAGGTTGTATTGACTTATTCCATGAAATGAGGAGTGTGTTCGCGCCCAGGGTAAGGCTAATTCTTCCTGTTTACATTAGCTAAATGGGTTTGTGTGGTGCGCACCTGGTCTAAAAAAAAAACCCTGGAAATAGCAGGGCTGTTTACATTTGGGCACCAGGTTTGCGTGGTGCACCTTGGGGCTTAAAAGTGGAGGAAATGGGAAGGGAAAAAAGAAAAAAAAGGAAAATAGCAGAATTACAGCAATCAAGTACAAATAACATAGCTGGCAGGTGACATGCATCATAGTCAGCCAAACATACAGGCAGCATATGCAGCACAACAGTATAAAGTATGGAAACACCTTACAGTCTGTTTTTTCCCACAAACTCTGCACCACTGGTATACACATGCGGGGGAATTTTAACCGGAAAAATGTTAGGGCTGCCATTGTTTTGATCCATCAGTATGTGCTAGAGGCTGAGGATGGAGAGGAGGATAATGCTAACAACTGCCACAGACCAAGGAGGAGGAGAAGAGTGTTCAGACCCAGAGTAACCTACTAGGGGCTACATGATCTGGAGATAGTAGAGCACTACAGGGTGGACAGAGACATACTTCACCAAATCACTGAGCTGTGCCGGCCTCAACTCAGACCTAGAACCAACAGAGGGGAACCCATCCCAGTGGATACCAAGGTATGTGTAGCCTTAAGAATTCTTGCTACAGGTACTTTCCAAAGACCTACTGGGGACATCATGGGGGTCTCACAGGCATTAGCATCCAGGGTACTCCACCAGTTCCTGGATGCCATGCTACCACATGCTGGTGAGCACATTTACTTCCCCAACACCCGTGAGGAGAGGACCAGCAATATGCATCTCTTCCACCATGTAGCAGAATACCTGGGGGTACTGTGTGGCATAGACTGCACGCACATCCACATCAAAGCACCACCCGGTGAACAGGGTAGGGTCTACATGAACCACAAGGGATACCGCTACATCAACTGCCAGGTCATGTGCAATGCCCAGGGCATTATCATGAATGTGTATGCTGGCAGCCCTGGAAGCTATCATGACTCCCACGTCTGGCATTCGTCACAGCTGTACCAGGCATTTGCCAGTGGGAACATCCCATATGTCCATCTGGTGGGGGATGCTGGCTACGCAATGGAGCCATGGATGATGACACCCATCAGAAATGCACACACACCCACACAAGAATGCCATAATGAGGCACACGCACAAACCAGGATCATTATAGATCATGTGTTTGGGATGCTCAAGTCATGGTTCTGCTGCCTTGACATGTCTGGTGGAACATTGCAGTAATCTCTACAGCCACATGTGTACACATGTTCCTAGTATTTGCCATGCTACACAATATGATCCTGCAGAAACAGCTGCAGCAGGAACAGCATGGGGAAGGGCCACACAGCCCACCACCATTGTGAAGGTCCCCACAGGCACAGAGGGACTCAGAGGAGGAGGCCCTTGAGCCTGCTCCTGCAGGCAGAGGGAGGCTTGCCCAGTGTGCTCAGGCCTTGGCAAAGAGGCAACGCATAGCATGCACACTGACACTGTAGGGACCCCAGGAACTGACAAATCTCTCTGACTCGCACACACGGTACAATGGATGATACACACATCACATTACCTGTAACTTACCATGTATAGGCAGTGTACTGTGTGCATCCAACATAGGTGGCCCTCAAGCACTGTCTACATAACTGCCACAAGCAGAAGGTAAGTCAGTCTTCTTAACAATAAATGAATGGATTAGTATGTTTTGATAGCATATATATGGTAATGCTGCATGCATGCAAGGGAATGGGGTGACCTACTGGGATAGCAGCACACAACAGACAGCTATGTGGGACACCAGGAAATGTCTGGCCAAAACTGGCCTCTACACACTATGCAGTAGTACCCAAGGTGGCAAATCCCAATGCAGTATATGTGTGAGGAATACTAACTTGGGGTCATAGGTCACAGGCATGGATGTCAGTATAGGGCTCTCATAACCACCCCTCACACCTACACAGCAAGTCAGCTGTAGAAAACCACAGAGAAATTTCTGGTAAAGGCATACAAATAGCGACAATTTTGAATTACCCATCTACAGACTCACACAGTGATAGCACAGCAGGATTTGCAGATGCAGTAAGGCTATGAAGGGTAAGAAGTCTGAAGGTCAAAAGAATGCCAGTACAATCCGAGCTGTGCTCTTTAGTGATATGTCTGTAGTCCCCATGGTAAATGGAACCAAAATGTAAATTAAATATCAGCAGTCTGTGCAAATGTGTACAGTTGACAGGTGTGCCCTTCCATATACCTGCACAAATTCAGTAACATGTATGTTTGCAGGGAAATAGCAGCATAGCAGACATTGGCAGGGCTGTACCAATGAGCATGAAAACATGTTGCTTGTCCACAATATGCAAGGGTCAATGAGCTATGTGTATGTGTGGTTAATACTGTCTGGATCTGGCCAGCACATTCTCCTGGCAGTCATCTTGTAGTGCCCTAGGTACAGTGTTGTTTTTGACTGGACCATGTGCAGATAACTGCAGTGTCAACTGTTATGCATGTCAGTGACACCCACTGCTCGGCCACTGACATACCTGGAAGTCACAGTGCTATGTGGAACATACCCCTCCTGTTCAACATATACTTCTCAGAGGTACAGGCTAGCATGGGAGAACTATGGCTGACCAAGTTCGCAGATGACTGCAAACAAGGGGCTATAATTGACTCTCCAGCTGACACCAACATCCTCCAAAAGGGTCTCACTGAGACAGATATCTGGTGTCAAAACTATGGCCTCAAGCTAAATGCGAAAAAGTGAATAGTCATCCCCTTTGGAAAAATCATAGTACCCACAAACTACCACATAGGTGTTAGCCCCCTAAATACGGAAGATGTAATAAGGGATCTGGGGATCCAAGTAGATAGTAACCTCTCCTTTGACAATCACACTGCCAAGTGGTTAGAAAATCCTTCTATGTGGCCCACCTAATCACAAAAGGGTTTGCATCCAGATCAAAAGAGGTCATTGTGCCCCTCTACACATCACTCATCAGACCCATCATAGAGTACAATGCCCCATTTGGGATGTACCTTACAAGACACCTGCAACAGCTGGAAAGACCACCAAAGTACCTCACCAAGAGGGTCAGTAGCCTCAAATAGATGCCCTATGCAGCTTGATTGAAGAAACTCTAGATGCACTCGGTTGCATACCACTTACTCAGAGGTGATCTCTGCCTGACACACAAGGCCATGTCCAACCCAGAATTGATGGCCATGGACCACCTAAAGAAAACCATATCCCCTCGAGCCACACACTCTAAGGATCTAAACTTCACCACAACAATAAATAGGACATGCTGGAGGGATAGATTCCTGTCCCAGAGACTTTCCATGCTCTGGAACAAGATTCCAATCTGCATTAGGCAGAGATCCTCACTAACCCTCTTCAAGAGAAACCTTGACCAGTGGATGGGAAACAGAAAGTATACCCTGGGGATCACTTCAATGGCTCTGCTGGACAGAGGCACAGGGAACTAATCTAAGGGGGCAGCTTTCTGGTTAGGCTTATAAATGCCTTCAGGCAGATAGCCTAGTACCTACCTATGAACCTATGAACCTATACTACACAAATTAGTGACATCTTGAAGGATGTGTAGCTGAGGTGCCAAGGCTTTTGTGAATATAAGTGCGTTTTGGTACTGTTGCCAGTGGTTATTCTCAATAATCTTTTTTTCTTATGTTTACTTTTGCATGTAATAGACATGCCTGCACAGTTGAATGCACTCTGTACCCACAGCCATGATTCTCAACCTCTGACAGCAAGATGTCTGGACAAGGGCAGAAATAAAAGTGGAACAAAGGCACAATGATAGGCATGTGTTGTAAATATCACCCTTACATACTGAGAAAGTTTGTAGGGTGAGGAGGTTTGCAGTAGAGGGAATTGTCTGAAGGTTATGTAGTCTTAAACAGTAATGCCTGTCATTATTTTGTAACATCACTCTTCAATTATATATAACTAACTTGCCATAAAAACACAAGTTTACATAGAAAGGATGAAATCTCTAGCCAAACACCTGGACAACCTGCCAAAAAATGTACAGGTGAGAGGTATGTCCACACAAGGATATGACATCTCAGGTTAGAAAGATACCACACAAGCAGGTGATCCCCACCCAGTATATCACCAAGTTGCTGGACTGTTTACACAGTCATATCATTACTAAACTGGCTGTAGCCACACCTCACAAATGCCCTGGTTGAGCAAGAATGTACATAGCTACCCGCATAATATTGGTCTATGCATCATACAAGTAGTATTCCTCTGGTAAAGCACTGTGATGATCTGAGGATGTCTAGCACTAGGTAATGACACAATGCGTTGCAGTGTCAGACTACAGATATGTCAGAAAATGTCTGCTAAGCAAAACATGTACCCTGAGGAAAGTCCTGTGTACTATTGAGAGGTATGGCACTAGCACACAAAACCCTGGAATGGAGTACACTTAGAGAATCACAGGACATGTTGGAACCCATATCGGAATATATGACTGTATTGTGTATATATGTCTGTGCATACAGACAGCTATGTACACCTCAACTGTCCCCACACATCAGACAGGATTACCCTCAGCTAGCTGTAGGTGGCCCATATGTGATATATCTGCATCTATTGCATGAGATACACACAAATATATATGGGCAACAGATAACATATGTCAAGCATACACACACATAGATGTGGGGAAATGAGAGACAGACAGTGATAGAGAGGGAGAGAGAGACACAGGACACAGACAGAGTGACTCACACACACACAGATACCCTGAATGGCATACAGTGATGTCCTACTGTGGACAGTGGCATTCCAGTTGTATACAGTTGCACATGCCAGCATAAATGTTGAGTCCCATTGTGTAACAGTACTGAGGTTGGCTTTATTATGTCACATCACGTGTGTGTGTGTGTGTGTGTGTGTGTGTGTGTGTGTGTGTGTGTGTGTGTGTGTGTGTGTGTCCATCCGTAGATCTAAGTATTAGGAGACTCTTCTCACTCAATACACTTTACATTGCCCTACTTCACAGGATCTGCTGCTGTCATTCACCTTAGAAGTAACATTGGACAACGATCACCTCTATAAGCTCTGTAGTGAGTGCAATAACACTATAGTACAAATAACCAGATAGATAGGGGTTCTAATCTCAATAGTGTGTGTGTGTGTGTGTGTGTGTGTGTGTGTGTGTGTGTGTGTGTGTGTGTGTGTGTGTGTGTGTGTGTGTGTGTGTGTGTGTGTGTGTGTGTGTGTGTGTGTGTGTGTGTGTGTGTGTGTGTGTGTGTGTGTGTGTGTGTGTGTGTGTGTTTGTAGGTGAAACAGTTTTAGGCTATTCCCACCCACAACACTTCCCAGTGTCCCACTTTATTAGCTCTGCCGATGTCATTCCCCTTAATGGCATCTTTGGCCAGTTTTCAGCCCAATAAGCTCTTTAGTGTGTGTGATAACTGTGTAACACTATAGTATAAATCACTAGCTAGACAGGGGGGTTTAATCTCAGATCCGACAAATGAGTATGTGTGTATGTTTGTAAAAAGAAGTATTTTGATAAGTCTCCCACACACTGCCCTACTTTATCACTCATGCTGATGTCATTCCCCTTATCCGCACCTTTGGCCAGTTGTCAACCCAATAAGCTGTGTAGCCCATGTGATAAGTGTCTAACACTGTAGTATAAATAACTAGATAAGCAGGGGTTCTACTCTCTGATTCGGCAAATGTGTGTGTGTGGGTGTGCAAGTGTGTATGTTTCTGGGAAGAAGTATTGTGATATGTTTCCCACCCACTGGCCTACTTTATCAGTCAGGCTGATGTCATTCCCCTTATAGGTTCATAGGTGTGTACTAGGCTAATGGCCCTGGAGCCTTTACATGCCTAGCCCATAGAAGTGCCCTGCCATTGTACCACTCGACGTTAGTTCCCAGTGCCACTATCAAGTAGAGTCACTGGAGTGATCCCTGGGGTGAACTTTCTATTACCCATGCACTCAAGATTTCTCTGGAACAGGGTCAGCTAGGTGTTTTGCTCGACATATATGGAAAGTCTATTCCAGGGCATGTGCAGTCTCTGGGTGAGGAACCTGTCCCTCCAGCATGTTGTCCTGATTGTGGTAATGAGGTTGAGGTCTCTGCAGTGTGTGGTGCGAAGGGATTGGGATGTCTTTAGATGCAGCATTTCTAAAAGATCTGGGTCAGACATGGCTTCATAAGTCAAATAGAGAGTGCCTCTAAGTAGGTGATATGAGACAGAGAATAGCTGGAGTCTTTTGAGTCTGTATGCATAAGACATGTGTTTAATGCCTAGGATCCTCTTTGTGAGGTACTTCTGTGGCCTCTCCAGCTGTTGCAGGTGTCTAGGGAGGTACATGCCAAATGGGCCATTATACTTGATGATTGGTCTAATGAGAGAATAGTACACAATGATCTATTTCTTCCAGGATGCAAAACCCTTGGCAATAAGATAGATCACATAGAAGGACTTCCTGACCACAGTGGTAATGTGGTGGTTAAAGGAGAGGTTGCTGTCAACCTGTGTCCCCAGATCTCTTATAATGCCTACAGTGTTCAGTGGGCACCCGTCAATGTGATACTTAGTGGGAACTGAGATTTAGCAAGGGGGATGATGATGCATTTTGTGGTGTTAAGCTTCAGGCCATGGTTTCCACACCAGTCAGTGGTCTCAGTGAGGCTTATCTGTAGGATGTCTGCATAATTTGTGGAGTTAATGATGGCTCCCAGCTGGCAGTTGTTTGTGAACTTGAGCAGCCAGAGTTCCTTTGTGTTGGCCTGTACACCTGAGAAGTAGATGCTGAACAAAAGAGTACCCAGGAGTGATCCCTTTGGGACTCCACTTGTGACTGGTTGGCAGTCTGACTTGGAGCTCACTACTTTCACACTGTGTGGTCTATCTGTGAGCCAGTTTGCAAACCACCTAATGATATAGGGGTTGATGCCTAGTATGGTGGGTTCATCAATAATTCCTGAGTGAGGAATGGTATCAAATGCCTTGGCCAGATTGATGTAGGCTGTATGCAGTGCCTTACCATCATACACAACCCTTGTGACTGACTCAAAGAAGTCAACCAGGTTGAGCAGGTATGATCTCCCTTTCACAAAGCCAAACTGTGCCAGGTCTAGAGTTAGGAGATTACCCATATCTTTGTCAATCAGGTCCCTGATGATGCACTCCATAGCTGTACACAACAGACTGGTCAGGCTAATGGGCTGATAATTCCCAGGGTCTGTAGTCACTACCCCTTTATGGAGAGGAATGACTGTAGAAGGGCACCATTTGGGAGAGACAAAGCCTGAGGTAAAGCTGTGACTGAACAGGGCACACAGATGTGGTGCCACGTATCTTTGTAGTTCATGTAGAACACAGCCAGGGATATGTTTGGGTCCCGTGGAAGCTGTATTGTTGCCCATAGACAATGCAGGTTTAATCTGGGCTGCAGTAATCCTGGGTTCCTGGGTTCCTGGTATTCTTCTGGCATTCTGATTGTTCCCTGGGGGAAGAGAGGTGTAAATCTGGCACTGAATGTGTTGGTAAGAATGTTGGCAATATCTGTTTTCTCAGTACAGGAAGTAACATTGTGCAGTAACTCAGAGCACCACTGGGTATTGCCATGGATGTTCTTGATATAACTATTAAAGGCTTTGTGATTGTTAATGTCTGCTGTAATTCTGCCATCATAGCTGGCTTTAGATGATTTCATGAGAGATCTCAAGTTGTTGTTGAGGCTAATAAGGATGTTTTACCACTCCTGGGATTCCACCTTTTTCTATAACAGTTTCTTCCTTCTATTGTACAGGTTATTAATGGCAGGGGACCACCAGATTGGCCTCTAGTGTTTGGAGGACAGCATCGTGGTTCTGTTGGGTATGGCTAGTTCCATGCATTTATGTACATGTTTGTGCAGTGCATTTGTATATAATTCAGTAGTCATGCAGCTATTTTATATTGGCATGGGTGCTGTGAAGTTAGCCACCTATGTTTTTAGGAGTTCAAAGTCAGCTTTGGAGAAGTTTTTCAAGGTGGTTACCTTTGCGGAGGCTGTGGGTAGGATGTGGATTTCCATGGTGATTACTTTATGGTTGCATCTGACCAGGTAGGGATTGACAACTGTTGTCAAGCAACGCTCCCATATGTTAGTAATCAACACAGGTCAAGGATGTTGCTTCCTCTACTGGGGGTCAGAATGAGCTGGTCTAGGGAATTGGAACTGATGAATTCCAGGAAGTGCTGGACCAGTGTATTGGTGCTTCAGTATCTTTCCCAGTTGATGGAGGGGTAGTTGAAGTCTCCTAATATGAGAGTGCTGAGTTGGAGCTTGATAGATTCCAGGGTGTTGAGGAATGTGGATTGAGACTCTAGGGACATGGATGGGGACATATAGCAGGCTATGACCTGGATTGCAGTATTACCCAATGTCAGTTGTACCTGAAGTATCTCACATGCATTATGCTAGGATACTAGTCTAGAGGTGTGCATATCCTTTATGAATATGGAGACACCACCACCTTTGGAGCTGTGGTCCATGTTTTGGGGCTAACAGGTGTGAAATGAGTTATAGCCTGGTAGTGCAGGGGTGTTGCCTGCTGCTGTAAATCAGGTCTCTGTTACAGCGCAAATGTCAATGCTCTCCATTTTGAGGAGTGGTTTGAGTGACTGCATCTCGAGATTTAGATGTCTAGTGTTGAGCAGCATGACCCTCAGATTGCATTTATTTATAGCTGTTATGGTGGTAATTTGATTTGGAACACCACCTAAAAGGCACTATAGGGGTGGCAAGACACTTAACCAGTACCTGGAAACCCAGGGGTGACAGATGCAGGCCATCTCTGGCAAGCCACTGGGGTCTGTCAATCATGTCATCCCAACCAGACAGATACTGGATTCCCTGAAAATGGCACCAGTCACCAATTGTTGAAGTTAATCATTTGTTGCTTGTACTGTGGTATCATTCTAGTTGACAGTAGTATACTGCTCAGGGCTACTGTCATAACTGCCTGGCCCACATAATCTGAGAGCTCCACCATGTCTCTTTTCATGTAATCCAGGGATGTATGTCTCAGGTCATTCACACCCACATGGACAATGACAGAGTGATACTTGTAGTTGTTGTGGAGTGACCTGACTGGGTGTGTTATGTGTTGGAGTCTGGCACCTGATAGACAGTCGACTGTTATCTTCTCCATATTCAACCTAGTGAGTGGGACATCTGTGTGCCTCATTATTAAGTCATCTATGATTATTATATTGGGCAAGGTGGTTAGCCTTAGGGGCTTAGGTTGAGGGGCACACTGTGTAGGTGAGATATGTTTCCTGTGATTTGTGCTGTGTTGTTGTGATTGAGTGGGTGTCTGTCTTGCTGGTCTCTGCTGTTTGGGTAAATGTCTATTGAGTACCTCTGTGAAGGTGGATGCGTGTTTTTTGTTTGTATGTCAGAGCTGTGATAGTGAGTGTTCTGGAGGGATATGTGTTCCATGTGGTGTGCTGCAGGTGTTGACCATTCTCCTCTTGACCAGCTAGTCCAGTCTTTGCTGGAGAGTGCATATATTCAAATTTGGAGATATGGGGTATCACTCAAAAGTCTTAGTGTTGGCAGTTCAGAGGAGAGGGTTGTCTTTGTACATGAGGCATTTGCAACAGTGCATCAGAATGCCAAAATAAACCAGGCTAATGGTCAAAAGCACAGAGAACTGCACTTTAATCATGCCAGGAGGGTTGGTCATAATTACTATATACTGGAGCTAATTCCATGAGGAACAACTACTACTGATGGCTCTCGGGTGTGCTAGAATAATTGATACAAAAACCTGTTCAAATGCAAAGCTATTAGGCTATTTGAAGTGCAACAGAGAAAGAACTAGCAAGATCTGAGGGAAAAACTGAAGGCAGACTTTCTGGCGCCTGTAATAGTTTACCACAGCTGTGCAGTTATCAGCACCTTTGACCAGTTGTCAGTTCAGTAAGCTTTGTAGCACATGTGGTAAATGCGTAACACTATAGAGCAAATAATTAGATCATAGGAAGAAGCATTTTGATATGTTTCCCACCCATTGCCCTACTTTATCAGTCCTGCTAATGTCATTTCCCTTATCAGAACCTTTAGCCAGTTGTCAGCCCAGTAAGTTCTTCTGTAGTGCTTGCAATAACTGTGTAACATTATAGTGCAAATAACTAGATAGGCAGGGGTTCTATTGTCAATACTGGCAAGTAAGTGTATGGGTGTGTGTTTGTTTGGGAATCACATAATGTGTGGATTACACCAGTTTGAGTTGTGTACCACCCTGTACACTTCACATCACCCTACTTTACTAGGACTGCTGATCTCATTTACCTTAAAAGTACCTTGGAATGAGGTGAAATCATATAAGCTCTATGGTGCATCTGATAACTGTGTAACACTATAGTAAAAAAAACTAGATAGGTAGTGTGTGTGTGTGTGTGTGTGTGTGTGTGTGTGTATATATATATATATATATATATATATATATATATATATATATATATATATATATATATATATATATATATATTGTGTGGGTATACCATTTTGAGTTGTGTAACACCCTGTACACTTCCCATCACCCTACTTTACTAGGCCTGCTGATGTCATTCACCTTAGAAGTACCTTGGGATTAGGTAAAATCATATAAGCTCCATGGCGTATCTGATAACCCTATAGTAGTAATAACTAGATAGGTAGGAGATTTAATCTCAATACTCACAACTGTGTGTGTTTGGGTGAAGATCATATCCTGTTTGGGTGATACCATTTTGATGTGTGTACCATCCACACCTGTTTACCACCTCCCGATGGCATTACTTTATATAGTGTGGTAACGGCATCTGTCTCACATGCAGCATGTTAAACCATTGTGCAGGCTATACCAGTCCTCTGTACAGATGTATATGGAATATCCAGATGCTTACAACCTATATGTGGTTAGAATCCCTTAATAATGCCCATGTATGTGATATTGTTGCCAAATCAGCTACAGTGAGTGCAGTGACACACATGCCAGCATCAGGTATCATACCTGACTGAAGCATCACGCTGATACAATGTCTACTACCGTATCACTTGTCCAGGCTTGTACGAGTAATACATGACTCCAGATACTATTTCTGGTGGGCTATCTCACCATCCATGAAAGCATTCAGAACATTATATGTTATAAGAGGTAGTGTGTTATGTCCTATGAATATCATCTATGTGGGGCATGTCATGTGTATGTAGTATTACAGTACATCAATGTGGATATGTAGATTTACTAATCTGTCTATTGCCAACTGTGTTTGTTTTACTGTATGCACATCCATTGTATCAGTCCTTACTGTATGTATGCAAAGGATATACCATTTCTTCTCCCTGTTCCACCCTGTGAACTCAGGAATACATACCATAAACCTGTCATACACAGTATTATGCATGCCCGCACCAACTGCAAAAGGGCTGAGTGTATGGGAAAGAAATGGCAGGGCCAAAAGGTGTTGACAGGTGAATCTGTTGCAGTTAATGTAATGGCTACTGAGGGACCTGTGAGGTGGCACAAATCTGTTACTGCAGTAACCTGTTCTGTATGTATGAGCCTGTGGTACTACACAGCACTGAGCTGACATGTCTGAAGGCTACCTGTCTGTGACAAGGGGTATGTATGCAAGGTCACACTGTCTGACAACAGTGTCCCTCACACACTGTTGCATGCATACACAAGTGGTACATGTACATATAAAGCTGTGCCTTGCCTATGACATGGTTGGTGTATTCCCACTCTGCCATACTCCCTCGTGGAAATGTCTGCAGGGCCACAGCCTGCAGATACACAGACACCTAGAACACAAACAGAACACAGCATGTCAGACTATATTCAGTCAGTGATACTAACAGCAATAGTGCATCCTGGCTAATAAGGTACATACACCTGTATGTGTACCCATAACAAATGCAAGCCAAGAGCACCTTACATAGTATTACACAGCTACACTGTACTATATTCACTCTGTGCATCAGACCAATATTAGCATGTCGCTGCATCAATGTCGCTGCATCGATGTTATGGATGACAGGGATTTGGCACACGTATCATCATATGCACAGGGTGTGGTGCGGGTTTACCAGAGGCCTAGGCTGGGCCATACGGTTGACATCATATGTGTATGTTTGGAGAGGTAGCCAATAAATAGGCTGTGCAGAGGTGCTTTCTGTATCTGGAGGTGACCTGCCTATGGGACAGATGTGTGTGTGTGTGTAGTTATGCACACAGTCATGTCATGTTGCTGCCCTACACAGGGGTATGTTGGACAACTGTGGACCATACATGGCAGGATGTCCAGTTCACCATCTCTAGCCATGGACATGGGAACTGGTCCTGCCAGGTGTATCACTGGCACCACCAGGCTCAAGGCCAGATGCAGTGCTGCTTCCTGATTCTGACTGCTGTCTGCTGGATCCATGCCCATGATGGGACCAGCCAGGACCACGTGCCCATGGCCTGCTCTGGTGTGATGTGGACAGCAACCTCCTTCGGTACTGCTGGTGTCATTGCCACTACAGGAGTGTGAAGGTGCATGGCCTCATAGACACTCAGCTGTTGTTGGTGCTGACATACATCCACGTGGCCAATGCCCATCCCTCACCACATGCTCTAGCAAGACATCCCACGGTTGAGGATTGCCAAAGACTCACCCCACCATCTATTCATGACCTCAGTATTTTGACGTGTGGCCTCAACAAGGTCATGTATGTCACCATGTAAATCAGGAAGAGTTGCATCCACCACACTGAGTATTTGTCTGGTGTGACGTTCACTACATGCCTGTGCATCCATGACAACCCAAAACATGCATCTGGTGACACCTGCTGTGGCACTTGTGACAGTGGCGTGATGAGCAGCAGTCCTTCTTTGACCACCCCTGTCCATCCACCTGTGTGGGACCTCACCTGCACTCTGGCTATAGCCAGTGTCTACACCCACACCTGCCATAGTGACCACACTAGCATGTTCCATGCCACTACCTGCCAACTGTCCATCATCTGTGGCCACTGGTGACGTGATGTGTGGGCATTTTCACTGTGTGAGGTGATGGTGTGGACAACAGTGGGATGCCAACCAATGGCACAGATTCAGTCCCTGACAACCCCACCTGTACCTCACTATTCCTATCATCATTGTCAGAGTCTGCAGAGATAATGACATCAAGTTTTCAAGTGGGAGGGACCTCGAACCCCATTGCCACCTGTGAGGGGAAGACAACATATGTACATTAATACCTGCACTTTAAGATAGGCTGGTACACACAAGCACACATACATACACACACACACACACACACACACACACACACACACACACACACACACACACACACACACACACACACAGACACTTACAGGTGAGGTGGCACAAATCTGTTACACAGACCTCACATTACCCAAATGGTGATGTGCATGACAAACGGCCCTCAACATCATGCATTGCAGCAAGTTTTACTACATGTAACTAACAATATAGAGTTCTGTAGTGAGTAGTGTTAGTAGGTGATGGTCCTTCCCCAGCACAGACTGCACCCATGTACACATCATTGCTGTTCACCTGTATATCACAGTGGCAAGTACTGCAGAACATACCTTACAACTGTACAGGTCCTTGCAGGATGAGTAGATTTCTGGTTCATATATTTGCTCTGTTTCAAATAACCCCTGTGTTTGTCTGATACATAACTGGGATGATCTGAGGAGTGATGTCACTAATTAATGACATACATTTGAGTTTCAGACCTCCAAACCAGCAGTAAATGTTTGGTCACACAATTCCTTTTACACCACCAAACTTCTAAGCTTACAGTGGATATGATAATTGTACACAACCCTGTTAACATGCCATGTTCTTGTAATATATAAAATGAGACCACAGTAATGCATTCAAAAATATTACCCACCTTTCATGTGACATATGACCTGTGCAATCCAATTGATATACAAACAAATGTGTTACATGTAAAATATAATGAATGAAATATGTACAATATGGTGGTTGCATAAATGTGCACACCTTTAAAATGATACTTTGTTGAAGGACCTTATAAGTGACTTACAGCATTCACTCTTCTTGGGAAGGTGTCTATCAGCATAGCACATCTTGAATTGGCATTATTTGGCCACTTTTCCTTGCAAAGGTCTCCCAACTCTGTCAGATTGAAAGGGTAGCTCATGTGCACAGCTCTCATCAGGTCACACTGGGGTTTTGCTATCAGAGTTAGTTCTAGGCTCTGGCTGGGACAATCTATAACCATGAGTGTGTTCAGGTGGAGCCATTCTTAGGTAGCTTTGGATGTATACTTTGGGTCTTTGTCATGTTGAAAGCTGACACACCTCCCCCATCCTCAGCATTCTTGCAGATGCCTGATGGATTTGGGCCAGATATGAGTGGTATTTTGAACTGTTCTGAATTCCCTTCACCATGACTACAGGCCCAGTTCCAGCTTTAGAACAGCATCCCCACAGCAGGCCAATGCCACCAGCGTAATTCACCATGGGGATTGTGGTCTTCAGGTGAAGAGAGGTGTTGCTTGCGCACCACACATACCTTTTGGTATTGTGGCTGTGAGGTCAATTCATAGTCTCATTACACCATAACACATTTTCACACATGCCTTTGAGAGACTTGATGTGCTGTATTGCAATTTATATCCACACCTGGATGTTTTTGGTGTGGGGAAATGCTTCCATCTTCTAACCCTACCCCATAGGCCAGACTTACGCAGAATATGGGAGATTGTTCTCACATGTAGTACACAACACCAGTACTTGCAAGAGATTCCTGCAACTCCCTCAGTGTTGCTGCATGTCTCCTGGCAGCCTCCCTGACCAGGTTTGGACATGTCTTTTCATCAGTTTTGGAGGGACGTCAGGTGCTTTTCAACAGCACTGTTGCCCCATATTCAATTCACCTTTTGATGACTGTCTCTACTGTTTTCCATGGTATATGCAATGCTGTGCTAATGTTGTTGTACCCTACTCCCAACTGATCCCTTTGCTGCTTTGTAAGCTGTCTGCAAGCCATAGCTGTTGCTGTTCCAGGCAACTGAGCAAATGTCATGAATATCCTACTTGGACAGCAGACTGTTATTTGGTGTCACTCAGAGTGCCTTTACTTGATGGCAGGTGTGTTCCCAAGCAGACTGAATGCTGTCAGTAAATCACAAGTTGGTGCAATAAAATATTATTTGAAAGGTGTGCATACATATGCATCCAGCTTATTGTAAGATTTGTATACTCCATAATCAGTGCCCAGCAGATTAGTTGGTTTTACAAGTGAATTGTTCATGTTATGAGTCCCATTAAAGGTTAGAAAAGGTTTGGGCTGACATACTGTGGTCTCAATTTGTATATATCACAAACATCTGGCATCTTAACAGGGGTGTGTACACTGTTTATGTCCACTGTATAAAAGTAATGTTTTAAACATGTCCCTACCTTAGGCCATTTGTCCCCCCATTTTGCTGGTCTCTGTCAAGACGTCTTGCACTGGCAGGCTGTGAGGTATGCTACAGGAATGCTACATTCTCTTCATATAGGCCCCTCTGGTGACCACTGTGATGCAATGCAGTTAACCCCACAGTGCCTGAATATTTGAACTGTATCTTACTGAAATTGGTACACCTTGTTTGCTGTAGCATAGACTAGATCCAGGCCTGCTGAATCTAGCTTTGTTTGTATGCTTGTTATTTCCCTGGAACGCTAATTCCACCTAAAACGCAGCTTCTCAGCACTTCTGTGGATCCCTAGTGATATCTGCATTGCTTACTGTACTTATTTCCTTGCTTCGCTTGAAAGAAAGTTACTGTTTGTCATTTTTGCATTTAAGTTACCTGTAACACATTGCACTTGTTACCTGGCACTTGCTCACTAAAGCAATTATAAGTCAGCACTAAAAATTAAAAGCACTACACCCTCGATCCCCATTGGCCCTTGTTTTCAATTATAAAGGAATTCCCAATATTATTCTAGCATGTCCAAAGGTCAGTTGTCAATCTCCTCTCCGGTCCAGCTGGTGAATATGGGAATCTTGAGGCAATGTTATAACTGCCTCATGTACACAGACAACCCTCTCCTCCTCCCAACAAATTCCAACACATGTGAGAGATGCAACCATATAGCCAAACTGGAGGCTAAGCTCTCTCAACTCAGTACTGGCATAACCAGTCAGGAGGAGAAGGAAACCACACTCACTACAATTCCAGTCTCACATAGACCTACCACGACAGCAAACCAAACACATAATCACACAAAAACATACTCGGAGGCTCTAAATAAAGATCTGCCTAAGCAGCAGAGACCTCCAAAGCAGACACCCAAGCAATCGCTACCACAAAACAAAACACGTGCAACACATATCTCACAAAGCCAGTGTGCCGAACAGTCACAGCCCTTAAGGCTAAACAACACACCTGATACACTTGTAATAGGTGACTCTATTGTCAGGCACACTGACGTCCCGCTCACCAGGCTGAACAAGGAGAAGGTCACGGTGAGCAGCCTGTCTGATGCTAGGATCCGCCACATAACACAAGCACTCAGGTCACTCCAAGGCAAGTACAAATATGACTCAGTCATTGTCCATGCTGGTGTGAATGACCTGAGACGTACCTCCTGGACTACATGAAAAGAGACATAGAGGAGCTCTCTGAGCATGTAGCCCAGGCTGGTATGACCCTGACCTTGAGTAGCATCTTACCCTCACCAAGAATGATGCCACAATATGAAGACAAGATGATCAATTTCAACAATTGGCTTAAGTATTGGTGTCATTCAAAGGGGATCCAATGCCTGTCAGCTTGGGATGATATGCACGACAAGCCACAATGCTTTGCTAGGGACGGCTTGCACCTGTCACCCCTGGGCTTTCGGATATTGGCAAAGGCTCTTGCTATCCCCATAGTGCCTTTTTTAGGCAAGGCTCAAAAGACAAACCCACCTCCATAGGTATCACAAGGGATAAGAAACTAAGAGTAATGCTACTCAACGCCAGAAGTCTAAACTTCAAGATGCACGCATTCGAAACTCTCCTTAGCATGGAGAACATCGATATATGTGCAGTAACAGAAACCTAGTTCAGGACTCCCGAGAGCACCCCAACACTACCAGGTTATACCTCATACCATGCTTTTTGGCCCCAAAACTTGGACCGAACCACAAAAGGAGGGGGAGTATCGATATTCATCAAAGATACCCACACCTCCAGGTTGGTGGCAAAGCACGAAGCATCAGAGACTATCCATGTGCAACTAACAGTGGGTAAAACTGCCTTCCAGTTTATAGCCTGCTACAGACCACCCTCCCAAACCCAGGAACCCCACTCGGCCTTCCTGAGAACACTGGAAAATATGAAGGTCTCTCCGAACACCATTATATTGGGCGACTTCAACTACCCAAACATAGATTGGGAGCATTACTCTAGCTCCAACACCCTTGCCCAAAGGTTCCTAGAATTCATAAACTCAAATGCTATGGAACAACTTGTTACCACTCCCACAAGAGGGGAAACATACTGGACCTGATCATCACCAACATGGGGACTCTATGCTCCAGACCAGAAGTGTATCCTCACTGGTAAGATCAGACCATAAACTGATCTCACTGGATATTCACATCCCGACCCCACCCCCCGCCCAGAAAACCACAGTGAAAAACTTCTCTAAAGCAAATTTTACACTCCTCAAAACTGAGGTGGAATCCTTCAAAGCCCCCGGGCCTGTGGAAAATATGGCCCAGACCGCAGAATCCTTTATAAATGCATTCTATGAACACTTTCAGGAATGCATGGATCATGCAATCCCAAATAAAGCCAAGACCCAATCCTCCAAAGGCAGACGACCTGTTTGGTGGACCCCAGCCATAAACAAACTATACAATAGAAGGAGGAAGCTACTACATGATAGAGCAAAATCCCAAAAAGGGAAGGCATCTCTGATCAGTATTAGCAAAAAACTAAGGGCACTCATAAAATCGTCAAAGGCCAGCTTCGAGAGAAAAATTGCACAGGACACTAAGGATAATCACAAGGCTTTCTTTAGTTATGTTAGGAACCTGGGTGGGAATTCCCAGATATGCTCAGAATTAGTCCAAAATGACAAAAAATACACCAATCCCACAGACATTGCCAACATCCTAGCTGACAGGTTCATCGCAAACTTCTCTCCCCTTCCCACCAAAAGGGCAAACATCTATCCCAGCAGAGTGCTGCCCCCCTGACATCTCAGATGCTCAGGTGGGAGCCACCCTCTCCAAAGCAAAAAACACAGCATCAATGGGACCAGACGGTGTCCCAGGCTGCATCCTACATGAACTGCAAGAAGAGCTAAACTCAAACATAAAACTACTGTTCAATCTCAGCCTTACTACAGGATATGTACCCAAAGAGTGGCGTACAGCAACAGTGGGCCCTCTCCACAAAGGTGGTGCCTCAACGGACCCTGGAAACTATCGCCCCATAAGCCTGACTAGCTTGGTCTGCAAAGCTATGGAAAGGATCATCATGGACCTCATAAATAAAGATATTGGGGACCTACAGACACTGGATCCTACCCAGTTTGGCTTTGTTAAGGGCAGATCCTGCCTCTTAAACCTGGTTGACTTCTTTGAAACAGTCACCAAGGCCATTGACGAAGGGAAGGTGGTCCACACTGCCTATCTGGACCTCGCATTAGCCTTCGATACAATACCCCACTCGGGCATTATAGATAAGCTCACCAGCTTAAATATAAACCCCTATGTCACTAGATGGGTTGCAAACTGGCTCAAGGACAGAACCCACATGGTTAGAATTGCTGGAGCCATGTCAGACTCCAAACCAGTTACAAGTGGTGTCCCACAAGGCTCAGTCCTGGGACCTCTCTTGTTTGGTATATATTTCTCGGAGGTACAGGCCAACACGGAAGGACTGTGGCTGACCAAGTTCGCAGATGACTGCAAACTGGGCACCATAATCGACTCTCCAGCTGACACAAGCATCCTCCAAAAGGGCCTCATAGAAACAGACAACTGGTGCCAGAGCCATGGCCTCAAGCTAAATGCCAAAAGTGTATAGTCATCCCTTTGGCAAAAACAAAGTGCCCACAAATTACCACATAGGTGGTAATCCATTAAGTACAGAAGAAGTAATTAGGGACCTGGTGACCCAAGTTGATAGCAATCTCTCATTTGACAACCACGTGGCCAAAGTGGTTAGAAAAACATTTTATATAGCCCACCTAATCATGAAGGGATTCACATCTAGATTAGGGGAGGTCATCGTGCCTCTTTACTCATCCCTCATCAGGCCCATAATAGAGTACAATGCCCCTTTTGGGATATACCTTACCAAACACCTGCAGCAACTGGAAAGACCCCAAAAGTACCTCACCAAGAGGATCAAAGGGCTCAAACAGATGACATATGCTTCCCGGTTAAAGAAACTCCAGCTCTACTCAGTGGCATACTGCCTGCTCAGAGGTGACCTGTGCCTGACGTATAAGGCCATGTCCAACCCGGAATTAAGGGACATGCTGCACCTCACAAAATTCAAATCCCATCGAGCTACACGCTCGAGAGACTTGAACCTCAGCACTGAAATAAATAGGACATGTGGAGGGACAGATTCATAACCCAGAGGCTCCCTTCACTCTGGAATAAAATCCCAGTCCAGGTTAGGCAGAGTCCCTCATTGATTCTCTTCAAGAGGAGTCTTGATGAGTGGATGGGAGATCATAGGTTTACCCCGGGTATCACTTCTGTGTCACTGTTAAACAGAGGCACAGTATACTAACCTCGAAAAAGGGCATAGCAAAATTCATTTAAAATGGGTGGCGAAAGCCAAACATACTCTGGCTAGGCTTATAAATGCCCTAGGGCAGATAGCCTAGTATGTACCTATGAACCTATAAGTGAACATGCACCTAAAGCAATACAGCTATGAGTGACAGTTATGTGCATGGTAAATTGCATGCCCTTCACATGCCTGGGGTATTGGCAAATGACAACAGACCAATTCCATACTCACCAGCTTAAGGATGCTATCCCACATGCAGTCCAGAGGGATCTAGGTAGTTGTGGGAGAGAGGTATTGTCAGCAGAATCACATGTGGCATTGGTACAGGATGGATGCAGCATATCTGCACATTTACAGTACAACCCTCAATACTACACAATTTGCTGTCCTTCACCATAGATGTGCACTTCTGTGCATTAGAAAATTCCATCCACAACTGCAAACTGACCTGACACATGCATGTAGCTACTCTACAGATACAAGTATGTCTGCTACACTAGTCTAGTAATCTCCACTGGTGCCTTACCTGCATGTTCCTCATCCATTTTCTGGGTGCCACCCACCTCCAGCATGTGGGGGACTGTATGCTGATGTATTGGGACGGGTGCCCCAAGGTTGGTGAGGAGTTCCTCGGTGGATGTCAATGGAGGCTGCATGGTTGGCTCCCACCTGTGACTGTGCAGTCCCTGGCCATGGCAGCACCCCTTTGTCAGGCATGCTTTATGAGGTCGATTGCACTATGTCGACCTGCTCGTATGTACGTGCTTGCAGGCCAACATCTTTTGCCCTGTGGACAAGGTCATCCCACAGGGCAGTCTTCTCCCACAGATGTTGCTGGCTCTGGCCAAACATTATTGCATGGTTCTCTAGTATGGCGTTTATTATTATAGTTGTCTCGGCCGCTGAAAAAGTTGCCCTTTGCTGATGCAACATTGCACCTGGAAGACATAAACAGGGAAACATATCACAGGACCTCATACATTTGGCAGCAATATGTACAGAACTTGCACATGCACATTGAATACCAGTAGCCATCACTCACAGCCACACAATACCCCTGTAATCTATCAGCACAGTATCAGCTGGCATTGTACTCCTGGTCCTGATGTGTCGTATTCCCCCCAATGAGGCCCAATTTATTCCATAATCCTCTATTCCTCATTCAGATCTGTGGAGAGGGATGACATTGGCCATCTTCCATGTGGCTGGGGTGTGGATGGTGCTGAGGCTTGGTCTGACTACAGTGTGTAACGGAACTGGGAGCACATGCCTGAATTCATGTAGGATGTGGACAGGGATATTATCAGGTCCCATGGATACTTACGTTTGTTGCCTATCAGCAGGCAATATGTACCTGCTCACTGGTGATGAGGGGAGGGGAGGGGTGCGTGTGTTGTGCATATCCACCTATAATAATGCTGAGCTGGGGGGGGTGATGTTTTCCCTAACCCTATCTGCAGCAGGTTGGCTATAGCTACATTGTGTATGTGGTCTGATTGACCACCATTATAGGTTAGGATGGTTTGTTGCCTCTGAGATTGCAGACATATGGGAAGATGGCCTTGTGACTGGCCTTGGTGGATGTGTCCAATTTGTTCTCATAGTTAGCCTTACAGTAATCCACTTGTAACCTTATATGCTTGTTCAGACAATGGCTGACGTGATGCTAAGTTGGTGCCTGCTCCTACTTTGCCTTGTACAGCCAATATAGGGACCAAATCTGTGGTTTGTGTAAAGGGGATTACTTTACTTTGGTGGAGGCAGATTTTACAAGTAAGGTATTGCTGAGTCAATACAGCTATGTAGATGTTCATACAGCTGTTTGTAGTAGGCATGGACACAAAATTATAACACAGTTGGACACCTCTCCAATTTCAAACTGATAATCATGCTTATTGTAGTACCCGTGGCTGTGTCACGGCAATGCAACAACCAGTAGCTGTAAAATGTCACTCTGCTGGATGCACAGTAACTAAGATTACACGTGTACAACTTGTACAGCTTATTCAACTGACATTTTGCATCCCATCTCTGTTGTTATGAAGCGGCCCGATACACCTCCTCATACTGACATGTGCACAGGACCTGATATACATTTCTGTTCTATGTCAGTATGGCACAGTGTATTCACACTCTTGCTGCCCAGTTATCCCTCTCAACCCATTAGAGCAGGACATCTGTAGGACGCCACACATACATGGGGGGCAATGGGGCAAATTAGTGACACTGTCTTAATATTGCTGTAACATACTTGTTATTTGATAGCACAGACATTTTGTGTCTTTGGAAAATCAGTAGCATACTCTGGGGATTGCAGTCAGTAACTTCTAGCATCCATTTGTGTTTCTGACCTTATATCCATCAGAAAAGATATGTTACAACTAACCCTATTACACCAGCAACTTTCTCAGTTTATAACAGCAATATTTCAAATATGCCCCTGTTTTTGAGCCTCTGTCCCACAATTATGTCAGGCTTTGTCCAGATGTCATGCAGTAAGAGGTTGATAGGTATGATATATGATTATTTAGTGCCAACATTCCTAATATCATCCCAGTGATGTATCAGACTGCCAGACATGTTATGTGGAAGAGGCCTTATATATGAGGGGAAAGCCTGAACATTCTGTGGGACTCTGTACAGTTGAGAGGCCTGTGTATTTCTGGCAATTGTTGACAGACTATCAGGATTCTGTAGCAGTGTAGTGTATCAATGTTATTTGGCCTGTGTAGGGAGGAGATGGATGTATGCGTTATGGCTCCTTTTCTATCTGCCTGTGCATGCTGCTCCTGTTCCTGGTGGTCTATCGGCTGTATAGGTTTGTAGGGGCAGACTGAGACATGTCACATACCACGGTCAGGCATTATACTACACTATGAATTGGACCAGTATATGTAGGGGGAGTGTATGAGTGCCAAACATGTTGATATGTTTTTGTTCACACAGTCATTATACTGTATTGTTCCTTTGGCTTACTGGTATGTCACTGTGACTGTGGTGGAATTGGTTGTGGGTATGCACTTTCACACTGGTGTCTGTTTTTCAGTGCTGTTTCACCCCTGTAGTGCCTGATATATTTGCCAATACATGTATGTCCCCCTAGCAGATTTGGGGTAGTGTTGTGTCAGTCTGGCTATAGTTTGGACAGTGCTTGGTGATATGCTTAGCAGCTGAGTGTAGTTTCCCTAATATGATGTTATGTCCAGATATTTGTAGGATGTACTGTTGCCTGGCCCCCATAAGTGTTGTGTATTTTTGACACACCAGAGGGATGGTGTGAGGATTTCTGTCACTAACTAGTGAGAAGTAATTGAGTGTTGGACTTGTGTTATTTCAGTCAATATATGTTAGGACAGCTAAGAGAGTGTTACAGCAGCAACTGTGTCAGCTTATCTACTCCAGTATTTCAGATATGTCCCAATTTTCATGGCTTTCTCTCCCCACTTTGTCTGCCTTGGTCCAGATTTGTTGCACTAAGGGGTTCTGAGCCTACCTCTTGACTATCCAGATTATTGCAGTAAGTCCTGGTTTATTACTTATATTTCTGGTCTGTTCCACAAATTCATTATTTTTATATCCTTAGTAAATCACTGTGATGATCTGCAGATTTCTGACAGTAAATGATGACATACATTTCAGTTTCAGAACTCACATCCTTCAGAACATGTATGCTGAAACAAACCCTGTCACTCTGGCAACATTCTAGATTTATAAGAACTATATTTAAAATATGTCCTTAGTTTGGGCCCATTGTCCCCCCATTTGGATAGCCTTTGGCCAGATTTCTTGCACTAAGAGGTTGAGATGTATGGTTGTGAGGTATGACTCCACTACTCCACTACTCCACTACATGTTATGAGCATGTTTTATATGTGTGTGTGTGTGTGTGTGTGTGTGTGTGTGTGTGTGTGTGTGTGTGCGTGTGTGTGTGTGTGTGTGTGTGTATATATATATATATATATATATATATATATATATATATATATATATATATAGATATATATATATATATATATATAGATATATATATATATTTATATGGGTGCACTTTTGAAAAATGAAAGCTCACTACTTCGAACTTCAAAAGTGCACTTTCGTGAACCCGCTAGACCGAACGGGCTAGCAGTCATGGATCTTAGGATTAGAGCATGGGTTAGGGTAAGGGGATAGTTAGTAGGGCTATCCCCTTGCCTTGACCTGTGCCCTAACCTTAAGGTCCGTGACTATCGCACCACAGTGGAAGACATTTCAAATTGGGCTATATCCTCCACTGTGGTGCAATACTCATGGAGTCTAGGGTTAGGGCACAGGTTGGGGTAAGGGGATAGTTATTAGGGCTATCCCCTTAGCTTGACCAATGCCCTAACCCTAAGGTCCATGACTATCGCACCACAGTGGAGGATATAGCCTGTTTTTCAATGTCCTCCATTGTGGTGCGGTAGGTTTGGCCTAGTGAGCTTAAGCGAAACTGCACTTTCGTTTAAGTGCACTTTCCCTTATGTGGGGATGTACTTTACCATTTTGATAAAGTGAAATTTCATTGTAGGAAAGTACACACATATATATATATATATATATATATATATATATATATATATATATATATTATATATATTTATATATTTTTTTTTTACTATATATATATATATATATATATATATAGTTTTATATATATATATATATATATATATATATATATATATATATGTGTGTGTATATGTATATATTTTATGTGTATATCTCTATTTATATTATGCATATATTTTCCATATATATGCATCTCCATACATATATACATGTGTATATGTATAAATACAAAACCTGAATGACTGATTCTACAGAATCTTTTCCCTAGTGTTGAATGACTCTACTGCATGATATGTTTGAAAAAGCATCAGCAACCCTTATAACTTAAATATCCTTGCAACTTAAATGGTGTAGTGGTACATTGCTCTGACTATGGGGTACAGGGCATTGGGTTTGAGATGTGCCAGGACTGCTTCTCATTTTGTTGCTAGGCAGAGCAGTGGCTGATGGAAACAGAGTGATTAAAGCAGTTGTAAGCAGGCTTACATGCGTTTGCACTACTTTAGGGGATGCCAACATACGGTTAAATGTACAGATGCTTAATCTGTGTTGGCTTCACTTAGCAACATTTACCAGTGCGCAAATCTACTTAGCTGAGCTACCTGCTGCAAATCTACTTAGCTGAGCTACCTGCTGCTTAGCATTCACATTTGAGCAATCTTTAAACCTGCTGTGCATAGCTGAGCATTGCTAACCATTGCTCACAGTTCATGCTTATAAAATATCTTTTATATATATATATATATATATATATATATATATATATATATATATATATATATATATTTCTGTATATAGTATATTATTATTATTATGTAATATATCCTTATAATATTATTATAATATCATATCATATTATATTATATTTATATATTTTTATATATATTTCTTATAAAATATAAAATGTGCTTCCATTACAGTAGCAACGGGTGTAACTATACTGTATGGCACGCATATATACATGGGTGGTTTCACATCTTATATGCACTCACACTTCCATTTTACACCAGCTACACTACCCTGGGTGATAAAAATAACTTACCACATATTTTAATATGAAAATAGTACTTTTAACACTGCTTTCCCATGTAAAATTGGATTGCTTGTTGTAGTACTCAAAATGTGTACACCTGCAAGGAACGTTGGGACTCTGACAAGTACACTACCTTGGTTTGGGTATTCAAACTGTATATTTTTATCTCCTATTGCATATTGCTGTGTCTTCTGCTGTATCTTTCGGCTTTTCCCAGTTAGGGGTTGCCACAGCGCAACTCCGGTCTGCTAATGATTGGCAGTTGATTTTTATGTGCTGAGTTGCCAGCCCTAACGCACAACCTTCAATGAAGGTACGCCCATTCACGCATGTCTCCACGCAGAAGACCCTCTAGCTGAGAGTCGAACTGGTCAGCGTCTTACTGTGAGGCGACAACGCTACCGCGGCACCACCACTGCGGATCCTCCTATTGCATATTAATATTATATTATTATATTAAATGGAGAGTATTGAGGTTTTTGGCCATGTCATTGAGGACTGTTGTCATGACATAAGGGCATACATTTCAGTTTCAGATGTGTATTCTTCAGAACATTCATGCTAATGCATAACCTATTTTCTATCAAATTCTGTCTGTCCTCTGTGCAGATGGGATGACTCAAGCTGTGGTTGACTACACTGCAGAATGGGTCTGAGAGCCCATGCCTCTGCTCATGTAGGATGCAGCCAGGAATGGTATCAGGCCTATGGAGACCTCTGTTGTTGCCTTTGAGAGGGCATTACAGACCTGCTTCCTGATAATGAGGGGTAGGGTTAGGTGCTGTACATGCGCATGTGTACCTATTGAGGGACAGGGGGGTGATGTTTATACTTCACTTGTCTGTAGCTGGTTGCCCCTATCTATGGCATATGTGTATGTAGTGTTATTGACCACCACTACAGAGCAGATATGTGTGTCCCCTCTGGAATTGCAAACACATGTCTGGAAGGCCTAGTGATTAGCCTTAGTGGATGTATCCAGTTTGCACTCAAATACAGCCTTAATGTACATCATCTGTGACCTTATTTGCTTGTGCAGAACAAGGTGACATAGCTGCCAATGAGTCACCTGTTCCTTCTTGGTCCATCCTGTGATTATTTCCACCTATGATGGTAGTTGTGTATTGCTGCTGTCCACCACAGGTATTCAGCCTACCTTGAGGGGGTTAATATTGTCCTGTCAGGTATTGCTGAGGCTATATAGCTATGTAGGTACTCAAATAGTATTGTGATGTGGGCCTGGACACTGCTGCTAGTTCCAACATATGGGATGTCCTTCATGTGGGCCTTGCCCCTTTTCCTTGCATGTGCAGGGAACATTACGGAGGTGTGGGGGCTATAGCTTCACAGACAGTAGGTGGGAATACCTCACAGGATAGGACATGTGGAGACAGCCCAACAACATGGGGGTCAAAGCTCCAGAATTGGGTACAGATTGTATGTCATTACTGCTGTTATACACAGAGATTTGCTAGATTGACAGGCTTTGTCTGGACATGCATTTACTGTGTGACTTGACATCTGATTGTGATATGCCTCTGACATACCTCTCAACTGGTATGGTGTCCACAGAGTGGCCAGAGGTTTGCCTGTTATGTTTGGTCAGTTCTTCGAACAACGTCTGTTTTTTGTGCGGTCAGTAGGATAATGTGATGATTGTAGTCACTAACTGTTGACATCCATTGGTGTTCCAGACATCATATCCTTCAAGGATGTTATGTTACAACAACACATGTAACACCAACTACTGTTTCAGTTTGTAACATCATTATGTGTGATATGTCTCTCTTCCCAGTCCCCTGTCCCTCAAGTACATCATGTGGCATCCAGATGTCCTGCACTATGAGGTGCAGAGGTATGGTATATCATTAATTACCAACTGCACTCCAGTTATCATCCCAGTGACTTAGCAGATTCCAGGCCATGGTATGCGGCAGTGGCCAGGATTACGGTTCCACACCCAGGAGATTCTGTGGAAATCTGTACATATGACAGTTATGTATGTCTGGCCATTGTGAACAGATTGCCAAGATTGTGTAGCAGTATTGTGTGTAGATGTTTGTTGGGCTGGGTAGGGAGAGTAGCAGATGTGAGTGCTATACATCCTTTACCTATCTGACTGTGCATGCTGCTATGGCTGCTGGCAGTCCATTAGGTCTGTATGCATGTAGGACAGATTGAAACGCCCTGTAACACCTCAGGATTCCCAGTACACTGTGATTTTGGCCAGTATATGTCAGCGTAGTGTGTGACTGGCAATCAGGATATGTTTGTTCAGACAGTTGTTATACTCTGGAGTTCATTTTGGTTACTGGTATGTTGCTGTGACTGTGGTGCAAATGTTTTTGTGTGGACATTTTGCACCACTATCTGCTTTTCACTATATTTGAATATATATGGGTAATTGCCCAGAGCTGATGTGGGGGAGTGTTATGGTGGTCTTACTGTGGTTCATAAGGTACTGGGTGACATGTTTGGCAGCTGTCAGGGGATTTCCATTCTGTTACACGACTGTGGTCATATGTCTACACTGTCCAGAGGCCTGGACACTGTCCAGATGCATGGCTCATATGTTTGGTCTGTTCCCCAGACAGTCATTTTCCTTGGCTAATCAATAGGATACTCTGGGGAATGCAGTCAGTACATGCTAACATTCACTGGTGTTACTGACTTCATATCCCTCAGAAAAGATATGTGACAACAAACACAGTAACACCAGAAACTGTCTAAATTTATAACAGCAATATGTCTAATATACCCCTGTGTTTGGGCCTCTGTCCCCCGAGTATGTCAGGCTTTGTCCAGATGTCATGCACTAAGAGGTTCAGTGGTATGTAGTATCATTATGTATTGCCTTCATTCCTGCTACCATCCCAGTGTTGCCATAGACCCCCCAGACATGTAACAAGAATCGGCCATAGATATGAGTCCTGTGCCTATACATTCTGTGGGAAACTGTGTATTTGAGAAGTCTGTGTATGTCCGGCCATTGTTAACAGACTGTCAGGACTGTGTAGCAGTGTAGTATGTACATGTTATTTGGGCTGTGTAGGGAGTGGGGTACATGTGAGTGTCATGGGCCCTTTTTATCTGACTGTGCATGCAGCTCCGGTTTCTGGTTCCCTATCACCTGTATATGTTTGTACAGGCAGACCGTGGCATGTCCCATAACACCTCAAGATTCCCACTACACTGGGACTTGGGGTAGTATATGTGGGGGTAATGTGTGAGTGGCAAACAGGATATTGTTGCTCACACAGTCATTGTATTGTAGTGTTCAGTTTGCTTACTGGTATGTTGCTATGACTGTGTTGCAATTAGTTGTGGGTATGCACTTTCACATCAGTGTCTGTTACATCCCTGTAGTGCCTGTTATATTTGCAAATGCATGTGTACAGCTCCAGAGCTGGATTTGGGTAGTGTTATGACAGCCTGATTGTAGTTTGGATGTCGCTTGTTAGCTGAGTGTAATTTCCCTAATGTTGTGTTATGTCCACACATTCATAGGATGTCCAGTTGTCTGGCCGATATCATTGGTCTGGTCCCCATAACTGTTATGTATTCCTGACACATCAGTGGGATGATGTGGGGATTGAGATCACTAACCAATGAGAAGCAATTGAGTCCCAGACTTGTGATATTTCAGTCAATATATGTTAAAACAGACAGTGTTATTACATCAACTTTCTCAACTTATCTACTCATGAATTTTGGATATGTCCCTATTTTCATGCCTTTGTCCTCCCACTTTGTCAGGTTTGGTCCAAATTCATTGCACTAAGGGGTTCTGAGCATACCTCACCACTGCCAGGATTTTCACAGAATGTCCAGATGTTTGGCCCATGCTTTTGTTCTGTTCCACAATTTATTTGTATTTGTCTGGTAAATCACTATGATGATCCAAGGATTTATGTTAGTAAATAATGACATTCAGTTTCCATCCTCATATCCTTCAGTAATTGCATGATGAAATGCACCCTGTTGCTGTAGCAAATATCTTTGTTTCTAACAGGGATAGTTGAAATATGTCCCTATATCTGGCCCATTCCCCCCCTTTTACAGCCCCTTTGTACAGATGTTTTGCACTAAGAGGTAGAGGGGGATGGTTCTGAGGTCTGACTGCACTGCATGTTATGTACATATATATATATATATATATATATATATATATATATATATATATATATATATATATATATATATATATATATATGGGTCCACTTTGTAATTTCAAAATACTGAAATCCCAAATTTTAGTATTTCAATATTACAAAGCCGAAAACCCAAGCACAACTCACAATTCTGAAAACACCAACTGCGAAATTCAAAATGACGAAACTACACTAGACATACAGTAGACAAATAAACAAACACAAAACTCCCCCCACAATCAAATAAATGCATCTACACTATAGATAAGCAGGGGGCAAGCTGCTCTGCACCCTCCATGTGGGGGGCTGCACCACCCACACCCCCTTACGTATATATTCTAACTCTGAGATCACACATACAGAAACACAAACGAAACTCACACACACACACATCTTATAGTCCCTCTCACAAACACACACACACACACACACACACACACACACACACACACACACACACACACACACACACACACACACACACACACACACTAAAGCCTTAACAACACATTTACACACACAAACTTACCTAAATTCAACCCATACATCCACACACCGCACAAGCAGAAGCAGAGATTCAACATCTCTATGCTTCGGGATTTTGAATTTCACGCTTCTGCCGGTTTCGGAACTTTGTGTTTTCGCCTTTGTAATTTCTAAATACCGAAATTCGGGATTTCAGTATTTTGAAATTACAAAGTGGACCCATATATATATATATATATATATATATATATATATATATATATATATATATATATATATATATATATATATATATATATGTCCATATGTCTATATAGAACACATGAATGATTCCACAGAGCTTTCTCCCTAATGTTGTATGCCTCTATTGCATGATATACTTGAAAAAGCAACATTTATTCTTGTAGGTCAGGTGGTACAGTAGTACATTGTTGAGACTGTCGTGTACAGGGTTGTGGGTTTGAGGCTTGGGACTGTTTTTTTTTTTTTTTCCTTAATGATAAATGACCAGAATACATATATTTGTTAAAGCATTACAGGTACTGACAACTCAGATGGTCTAGTGGTATGTTGTGGTGATTATAAAGCACAGCATCCTGTGTTTGGGACTTGGCAGTGCTGCATATTTTGAATCTGGGCAGAACAAGGTCTGATGGATACAAAGTGATGAAGGCACTTTTAAGCAGTTGTAAGCGGGTTTGTGTGGGTTTGCATGACAGAAGTGATGCCAAGCTACGGTTAATCCACTTTAGCTTAACTTACTGCCATTTATTTCCACTTATCCTTGCACTAATTTCTTTAAAAGAAAAGACAGGGGGTGATAGGAAAGTGGTGAAAAAAGGGAAATGCAGAGGGAAGTACAGTATGACAGGTAGCTGGGTATGTGCAGGATGGGTGTAGGAAAGGTCCATAGCTGTCCATTTTTTTACAGCAACAGCTGTGAATTTCTACAGAATTTGGGGGTGAATTTGGACACTCAAACCCCTGAGAGTGGGGTGAGGACAATAGTAATGTATTGTCAAGACAATTGAACCAAATTACATGTGTCTAGTAGGCACGTGTGCAAAATGGACAGCTATGTATGGGGCATCATTTTTTTGGGGGGAAACAGATGCCCCTTTTCTTTTTTAAGGGGATAGTTGGATGTTGGGGAAGGATAATAGGTATATTTGGGGACATAGGTTTGGTACTAAGACAGACAAAGACAAGACAGCAGACAAGGGTGGTATATGACACAAGTGGGGGGTAAACAGCTTGGACAGTGAGGGTGGTTGGGAATCAGATGCCCATGTGCCCCCAAATAGATACAGTGGGACTAAGGTCCCCATCTATGGGCAGTCACTACTGCACCTTCATGGCCCAAAGGTGGCTGTGCTGGGGGCTGGAAAGGAGGGGCAGGCTGACCCTCAAGATGCACCAGGTAGCCCTCAATCTCACGCAGCTGTCCAACAAAATCCTTTTGGGTAGTGCTGCATACCAAACCTCAGACCTGGTTATGGGTGATGGTTTCCTGTCCGCACCCACTCTTGGGGGACAGGCCCTGTCCCCTGAGGCAGTTCCACCTGAAGATGGTGCAGGACCAGCAGATGAGGAAGTCCTGGGTTGGGTTCCAGACATGCTGGGGCCTGGTATCATGGCCAGATGATGTGGGACAGGCAGATCCTGGTGGATCTGCCTTCCCAGATGTGCTACGGTGTTGAGGTTTTACAAAATATGTTGGTTAGTCGTGAACAAAACATTTCAAAATTAGTCTTAACAGCATGCGTGGGTGTTCCAATTAACCCAAAACAACAGATTTGGAACAGCTGCATAGTAAACAGAGTACATACATAAATGGAACAACAGTAGGCATCATAGTGGCATGCAGGTTACATTGATAGCAACAGGCCACTAATGATAGTAATTGAACGGGAACATTAATAATCAAATGATTCAGTATTTGTAGAACAATAGGACACATGTCCCAACAGTAGTTTTGGAGAAAAACATACTCATTGATTATGCATATGAATTATTGTTACAGATAGGGTGGGGGAGAGCGAGATATGTCAATTAGCAACTGTATAGGCTTCAGTTGTTCACAACTGCACTGATCAGTACTCTACTCATTACTCCCCAGGTATGACCTCACTTTACATCTACCTATGGCCTGGGGTTGGGCAGTGGAATGTTTGTACACAGTGTATTACTAAAGCCTTATTAAACCTATACATTTTCTTACCTGGTAGACCTGTGGAGAGAAACTCTGTTAACACTACCTGACTGTTTCTACACATATTCATATATTCAGGGTTACATAAAAATTGACAGGGGTGCCCTGCACTCATGCTGTGTGTATGTGTGCTACTGCCATACTCCACCTGAATTTCTATCTGTCATCCTGGGTATGGGCTATGGTGATGACTAGCTATGACAGCGTGACACTTAAGGGACATTTATCAGAAGAAACTGCTTGGTGTATATACTTATCTTGCTGTCATTTGCAACCTTGGGGTTGGACAATGAAAGTGTTGTACACAGTGTAAGTAGTACGGCCTTCTTACAGTGAATAGAAACATTTCCTTACCTGGCAGACTTGTGGAGGAAATTTCTGTTATCTCTACCTGACTGTTTCTACACATATTCACATACTCAATGTTACATATGTGACACTGAGAGGGGTGCTCTGCATTCATGGTGTGTGTGTGTGTGTGTGTGTGTGTGTGTGTGTGTGTGTGTGTGTGTGTGTGTGTGTGTGTGTGTGTATGTGTGTGTGTGTGTGTGTGTGAGTGTGTGTGTGTGTGTGCACGTGTGTGATTCCTATCTGTCACCCTGGGTATTGGCAGCAGTGAACACTAGCCATGACAGCATGACACTTGAGGGACATTTATCATGAGAAACCATTTGGTGTATGTACTTATCTCGATGTCATTTGCAGCCTTGGGATTGGACAGTGAAAATGTTGTACACAGTGTATTAATACAGCCTTCTTACAGCTAATAGAAACGTTTCCTTACCTGGCAGACCTGTGGAGGAAATTTCTGTTAATAATAACTGACTCTTTCTACACATATTCACATATTCTTGGGTGAAATTATACATACAGCTTACTACCACTGCTGGGATTTGAACCATGCCTGCTTGTGCAAAAAGGTATAACAAGGATGTGTTTCCACAAAATGAGCTATTGAGGAACTGCTGTTTGCTATTTGACTGTTTTCTGCCTAATACTCTCTTGGTTGGACAATCTGACCTTCTAATTCTGACATTCATGCATGGCAGATAGTTCTTGTACTGTGTATTAATACTTTAACATATAACAATCTGGAAAGCAATGGTTAACACTAAGCACTGCTGTAGGTTATACAGTATACTAGTTTACAGATTACTATTCAGGAATCAGGTCTTGGTGCATGGAACATTTCATATAGTTGATCTCCTGTTTTACAGCTCCGCAGTCTTTGTCAGATGAGCCTCAATTAATTCATGATGTCAGCGTCATAGTTGCTGTGCAGAATCTGCACACATTTAGATTCATACCACCACATACCAAAGTAAACACAACAGTCTGGGGTTTTTAATTTTATTGAAGGGTACTGACACTTTTATTGATAGATATCCTGTACATCAGTATTACTCTGCTAATGTCACATTTATTCATTAAAGAACCATCAAAAAAGTGACGAACACCATAAACCCAGCTAGTGGAATAACAGGAAATCCAATGGTGCAAAATCAATAAAATATGAAACTATGAGTATATAAACATATATATAATCTATGGGTGTATATAAAAAAAAAAAAATATATATATATATATATATATATATATATATATATATATATATATATATATATATATATATATATATATATATATATATATATATATATATATATATATATATATATATATATATATATATATATGTTTTGTTTTGTTAATATATATATATGTTTTGTTAATATATATGTGTGTTTGTATGTGGAGGTGTTATAAAATATATATATATCTATATATAAAAAATAAAAAATTAATATCACGTAAAAGTGTATGTATGTATGTAAATCCATACATGCATATAAAATATGTTCAATAGTATATATTTCAAAATAGTATGTTATATATTTTATTGATTTTAATATTCACAAGTCCTTATTTTTCTAACCAGTGGTACTACATAAATGGATGGTATTATTTATGTATTTTTTATGTACTTTTGTATGTATATAAAGCCTATTAAAAAGTAGGAAGAGTGAAAAAAGAATTAAACATATGGTTATGGTTTTTACTGCTTTCTAGCCTCTTAAGGGTTAACTATGGCAATGGTCTAATTGTTATTATTAGGGCTAAAGCCAATTGTAATTCATTTTTAATTGAATAATAATCAATTTATAAGCATCAGCATGTATAAATTGCAACTTTTCTCTGTTTTAATTGATTCTGAAGAGGTCTCCAGGTTGGAGACGAAAGCGCTCAATCCTTTGTGTATTCGATGTTTTGGAATAAACTTTTTGTGAATATACTGCCGTGGAGTCGGGTATATGCTTTTGCAACATTGGATTTCCTGTTATTCCACATTTATTCATTACACACAGTACACATTTTAACCTACTGGCAGTTGACATTATACTCCTTTCTATTTATTTGCCCTGAATATTTGTACTCACCAGCCTCCTGGCGCAGCCTTAGCAACCTGCTGGCATGGGCATCTATGTTCGCAGACCTCTCATCTGCAGCTGTACAGGAGATAAAGAAACATTTATGCATGCCTATCAATCACATACTCAGGCTGGACTTTGGTGAACACTAATTGATACTGATACTTACACACTTCTGGGATATTCTGTGCCCATGCGTCTTGGGTCCACTGGTCCAAGAGCTCCCTCTTCTTATGCTTGAGGTCAGTGATATGGTGCCGGACCTGCTCAGCAGTTCAGGAGATGCCAGTAGCACTAGTGAGATCATGTGCGAGATGGCCCCAGGTCTTTGCTTTGCATTGTGAGCCCTGGTACTGGCCCTGCAGCAATCTCTCCTCATGGTCTTTCACTGGGAGTCCAACCATGACCCTGGACTCCTAAATGTCCCAGCATTGAGCCTGAAGGTGTTAACCCTCTCCTACACTAGCCATAGTGCCTGCAAGGATGGGCTACAACTGGTCATGGCTGTATTCCCGCCTGTGAGGTTTAAGTACAGCCAAATTGCCACCCTTTGCCATCATAGGTTTATAGGTTCATAGGGTGGTACTAGGCTATTGGCCCTAAGGCCTATGCAAGCCTAGCCATAACAATTCCCTGGAAATTTCTTCCCACAATATTTACTTCTCTGAGCCCCTGTCTAGCAGGGTGACTGACATGATCCCCAGGGTGAATTTCTTATCTCCCATCCAATCATCAAAGTTCCTTTTGAAGAGGGCCAATGAGGCACGCTGCTTGACATGTATGGGCAGTCTATTCCAGAGTATGGGGAGTCTCTGGGTCAGGAACCTATCCCTCCAGCATGTTTTGTTCATTGTGATGATAAGGTTTAGATCCCTGGAGCGTGTGGCTCTGAGAGATTGGGATTTCCTTAAGTGGAGCATGTCCAACAGCTCAGGGTTTGACATTGCCTTGTATGTTAAGCAGAGATCACCTCTGAGTAGACTATATGCCACAGAGTATAGCTGGAGTTTTTTTAGATGGTCAGCATATGACACCTGCTTTAGGCCTGTGATTCTTTTAGTGAGGTATTTCTGTGGCCTTTCCAGCTGTTGCAGATGTCTTGTGAGGTACATACCAAATGGGGAATTATACTCTATAATGGGTCTAATGAGGGATGAGTACAGTGGAACAATGACCTCTTTTTTCTGGATGAAAAGCCCTTAGTGATGAGGTGTGCCACATAGAAGGATTTCCTGACTGCTGTGGCGATGTGGTTATCGAAATTGAGACCACTGTCCACTTGTGTCCCTAAGTCTGTCATCACACTTTTGATGTTTAGTGTCCTGCCACCTATGTGGTAGTTCATGGGTACATGTTTTTTTCCAACGGGGATAACTATACATTTCTTGGCATTAAGCTTGAGCCCATGGCTCTGGCAGCAGGCATCTGTTTCTGTAAGGCCCTTTTGTAGAATATCTACATCATTTGGGGATTCAATAATGGCTTCCAGTTTGCAGTCATCTGCAAACTTTGTTAGCCAGAGTCCCTTAGTGTTGGCCTGTACTTCAGAGAAGTAGATGCCAAACAAGAGTGGTCCCAGGATTGAACCCTGAGGTACTCCACTTGTCACTTGTCTGGAGCTGGATTTGGAGTTGGCTACTTTTACAGTCTGGGTTCGGTCAGTAAGCCAGTTGTCAATGCATCGAGTGACGTAGGGATTTATGCCGAGCTTATTAAGTTTATCTATGATTCCAGAGTGGGGGATGGTGTCGAAGGCCTTGGCGCAGTCCAGGTAGGCTGTGTGGACCACCTTACCTTCGTCCACAGCTCTGGAGACCGATTTGAAGAAGTCAATCAGATTCAGGATACAAGATCGGCCCTTCACAGACCTGGACCATTTTCAATATGCTGAGCTAAGCTAAGCTAAGCAATGCGCAAACACACTTAGCTAAGTTTGGCAGTGCTTAAAGGGATAGATGTTGAGCACTGCTTACCAATGCACAAATCCGCCTAGCCTGGCTACTTATTGCTTAGCATTTACATTTAAACAATGTTTACACCAGGTTAGCATAGCTGAGCACTACTTAGCATTGCTCATATTTCATTTTAAAAGTATTAATTCATCATTACTGACATATTATAATTTTATGTTTACCTTTCATGACATCCCCCTATGTGCTTTCTTTAAATTATATTATTGTCTGACTATACTGTATGGAACACTTGTGTTTATATGGGAGTTACACATATTTTCTAGACTGACATCTCACTTTTGGACCTGCTACACTACCCTGGTTGACAAAAAATAGTTGCTACACAATATAAGTTTACAATTTTGCACTACTTTCCCATAGAAAAAAAAGCTGCCTGTCTTGGTACTTGAACTGTGAACACCTGTATATAAAGCCAAGACTCTAACCACTACACTATCTCAGCTTGAAAATGTCTCCTGTATATTTGCATTTATCTCCTAGGGGATGTTTAAGCTATGCTAACCAGACGGCCATAACGAGTGCACCCGCTTAGCTACACTTAAGCATTCCTTAGGCTAGGAAAAAAAAGTTTATATTATTATTGCATTATTATGTTAAATAAGTGAGTCTTGTGGTGTTCTGACAACCCATTGAGTCCTGCAATCATGAAATAATGGCATTCATTTGGCTTTCAGGCTTCTTTCCTTCAGGGACACCTGCTAATACATATCCTGTTTTCTATCAACTTTCTAAGTGTGTGAGGGCAATTTTTCAGGAGTGTCTCTAATTTATTATTTATTCCTCCATCATTTGTGCCTTTGTCAACATGCACTGCTGTAAGAGAATATTGGCATACATTTGCTTTCAGACTTCTACACTTTAGTAATGTATGCTAATGCATGACCTGTTCTCTATCAACTTTCTATGTTTAGTGGGCAATATGTGTGCTTTACCCTTTTGAGGGATTTATCCACCATTATTGTGCATTTGCATACATTTCCTGCTTTAGCAGGTTGCAGAGGTGTTGTACGGCACTTTAGCAATGCAGGGGATGTGTCACAGAACCTGTCACACACCCCCTGCATTGCTTTCTTCATGCTGATATTTCTTTCAGTGTCCATGGATACTGAAATGATAATTATCTCATTTCAGTGCCTGCAGACACTGAAAAACTGGCATAATATTATAGTAAATCTCTAATATTATGCCAGTTCAGCTTAGAATGTACTGTATGGCACTTTCTGAGTGCAGGGGGCATGGTCAGTGTCTGTGCACTACTTGGACATGCCCCCTGCACTTGTTCACAGTTCATGTCCATATAGGAGGTACAGCAGTGCACCTTCATACATATTCAAGGTGCACTGCTGTGCTAAATGGACATGAACCATTCCATGCAAGAATAGTCTTATTCTTGCATGGAATTTCTTGAATCTCAGGGAATATCTTTTTAGTTGATATATTTAAGTAAGGGGATGTGGATCAAAGTCCCTCACATGGAGGAGGGGGACTTGACCCTTACAAAAACATTGCATTACTGTTATGTACTGTGGTGTTTATTATCTTTAATTGTTGATCATTAAGCTCAACCAGTTATTACATTGAATATTTGGGAACCAATCATTCATAAGAGATAAATAGCTCTACACACAGGCCATGCATGCAGATCAGCATGTATGGATGCATGAGGGTCAGGACAGAGAAAAATGCCACCTACATGATTCAAGAATATGAAAGACAAAGAATATAATGTATTATTTGATGATACAAAGGTAGCTGCACAAAGATTTACTTCTCCAAAAAAAAAAAGATGATGTACCTGCTGGTCCATTTTGATTAAAATGGGCTAATTGAGAAAGGGAAGGAGGTTTTAAATTTACAGCATTCATGAACATGCCTTCATATATGTTAGTAGTTTACATTTAAGGATGCATATATGTAACAATGTGTGCTGAACTTGCAGAGGGATACCAAGCTTTCGCAACTTCACCCTAGTACAAGACTTACATAATATGTAAAAGCTTACACATTGAGTACCATTTTGAATCATACCCTCACTATAAAGCATGCACAGTTTGCATACAAAACATACATAGTGAATACCAAATGTTCTGAATCATACCCCAATATAAGACATACACAGTATGCATACAATGTATATACAGTGAGTACCAAACATTCTAAATTGTAACCGAGTATCAGTCAAGCAGAGTGTGTGTACCAGCTTTATGAATCCCTCCCAGTGAACCACTTGCTTTGCATGTGCAGCTGCAATTGTTTACATGTATACTTACAAATATTTCAGAGATGGGCAATAATGCCCTTCTAGCCTGCCAATGTACCAAAACAGTCATTACAATAATAACTGTCCAGGCTGTTCTTATAAATATCTAAACTAGTGCTTGCTTCAATATAATTAAGGTGTTTGGTCATAGAAGAACAAAGCCAAAGTGAAAAAAATGTCTAAAGACCTTAATGATTTCTGTATAAAATTGCATAATGAAAACAACATACTCATTTGTGTTATCCAATAAAGATAACTGATTTATTTGTACTATTTTTTAGTCATTCATAAAATGTATAAATAGACTGATACATTCATACAGTTTACAAGGCAGAGTCAGTCCATGGACCAATATTACCTTGCCAATGCTTCTCTTCACAGGATGCTTCCTGCTTCCAGGAGTGAAAATAAGTCAGGTCCAGGATGAATTTATGGACAGTCCAACTGCCAAGGTTTGCTTAAAGGAAGTGATGATATCACTCTTGTTTTAAGAGTAATAAAAGATTATTCCAGAGATAGGAGAAGCACTGAATAATAAGTCTGTCCATGCAGTGCATCATATTGGTTGTGGTGATTCAAATCTATACTTTTAATATTTCTGGAGCCATTTGTTTTCTGGAGTCCTGACATTCAAAAAACATTGGCTGTGGTCACAAAAAGTGTCTGCCATAGGTAGGTGAATTTACGTTATTGCTAAAAATGTGATTCAAAGACAGCTTTGTCTTCAAAGAGGAAGACACTGTTGTTAGCTAATTTGCATGTGTTGGAATCACAGTTCTCTACTGATCTTGCTAACAGCATGTCTCCTGACAATAGTCTATGCATCATTATACTGGTACAGGCACGCCCCACTCATATTTATATGCACTCACTGAGACACACACACACACACACACACACACACACACACACACACACACACACACACACACACACACACACACACACACACACACACACACATTAATCTGACTCCATTTATAGACATACAGATATCCTCAAACACTACCACACATATACACACATACACCCCCCCCCCAAATATGTCTCTGCTGAGCTTACTGCCTTGGCGGCTTTTTCCATTGCCTTCAATGGGTGATCACCATCTTCTGGCTAAGTTGCATTTTTGTGTCTGACAGTGATAATTCGCGCAGCCAAGCACATGGCTAAATAACATTAGCTGCTCCCCAGATTGCCTCATTACCATGCACAGCAGCCAGTGAGACCATTTTCTGCACTGATGTTTTGGCTCACTAAAAATTATTGCTGTAGAGTGGTCTCTAAATCAGAAATGGTTACTGCAAGAAGCTAGCCACTCATAGTAAGGCTTATTTCTGGTGGAAAACCTTTCTGGATCAAAAGAGAAGAGTAGGAAATCAAGGAAGGCTGGGTCCTTAACAATACAGAACCTCAAGGCTATCTTAGTACCTGATGATCTTTAGTTAGGTGAGCTTTTCAGTTAGGAACTTCTAGGATCTTTCTAGCTGCATGATGTGATTGGATAGATACATGCTAAAAGGAACTTTATGTTCTATAAATGATCTAATCAAAGCAGCTCGGAGAGAAAGGATAACTTTTTTGATCTGGATGTGATACCTTTAGTTATTAACTGGGCTAGACATAAGGATTTTCTGACTACTGTTACTATATAAAGGTCAAAGCATAGGCAGTTGTCAATTAAGTTGCCAGTATTTCTGTTTGCCATATCAGTCTGGAGTAGGGTGCTTTCTATATTGCCAACTGGTTTTGATATGTGTGTGTATGTGCTGTACCATAGGTTAGTACTAGGCTAACTGCCTTTGTGGGTCATTTTAAGCCTAGCCAGTTACCTCATCTGAAATACCTTAACCATTATGCCAACCTCCCACATGGATGACAATGTTACATTTGTTTCCATTTAATTTCATCACATTTCTAATGCACCATTAATCTGTATGTTTTAGCCTTTGCTGTACTAACACATTACTAGATGCTGAGTGAATGATACTACCCAGCAAGTAGTTATCAGCAAATTGTTGCACTCTTATCCTAGTTAGTGGCCTGGAGATCTGAAAAGTAGGTTGTGAATAGAAGGAGTCCCAGTACTGAGCCCTGGGAGATGCCATAGCTACCTTTTTGCTTTCTGAGGTGGCTACCTTAACTAAGTAGACTGTACCTGTCAGCCAATTTTCTATGATCTTAGAACATAAACATATAAGTTTAGGGTTTAAGGTTATTTACAAGTCTAGAATGGGGAATAGTTTCTAAAGTGTTGGCCAAATATAAGTACATTGCATTAACTGCATTGTCCCTATCTATACCTTTACTATTTTTCTCAAAGAAGTTTACTAAATTAAGTAGGCTTGAGCAGGTTTACTAAATTAAGCAGACATTATACCATTTGACAAAACTATAATGTTGCTGGTCTAAAGCAATATGATTTTTTTTAAATCAGAGCTTATAACATCATATATAATATGTTCCATGGCTTTATAAATTAGGCTTTTTAATCTGATGGATCTATAGTTCCTGGGATCTGAGGCCAGGCCCTGTTTATGGAGTGACATAATAATAGTAATTTTCCACACCTCAGGAACATATCCTATAGCTACCCTTATGCCAAAAAGTTTTAAGAAAGGTTCAGACAGGGTGCATTTGCTATTGTTGATTAATTAACTATGTATATTGATGGGGCCCACAGAGGTGGCAATTTTAGTTTTAGAGAATGCAGTTAGGACATGTTCAACCTATCCTGGAGTGAAGAAGAGACTTGGGTATTTGTGGAATTTTAATGACTTTTTTTGGTGTAAAGTGTGCATTATGTTTATCTGCAAGTGTATCAGCAAGATCTTTAGAGTCAGAGTAGGTAATACCATTATGAATTAATTCAGAACATTGCAGAGTGTTGTTTCTTCATTGTCTGATATAGTTAAAGAAATATTATGATGCTAATTTTAACTCATGTTCTGCTTTGATCATCCTTATGGTACTTTTCAGATTTTTTTCTGGTCTTTTTGATAAGAGTCCTTAATGTGGATGGATTTTGATTTTTTGCAGGCCTGAATTAGCTGTTTTCATAGCTTCATAGGTTCATAGGTAGGTATTAGGCTATCTGCCCAAAGGTATTTATAAGCCTAGCCAGAATGTGTTGGCTTTCGCTGCCCCCTTAGATTAGTTCCCTGTGCCTCTGTCCAGCAGAGCCAGTGAAGTGATCTTTTAATGCTGTCATTCCACCAAGGTGGTTTATTTTTACATTCACCAATATGTCTGGTTCTGACTGGAATGAATTAGGGCCGGATTCACGATGGCTTGCACGGAGTCTAAGCGTAGAGTAAGACTCCATGCAGCCATCATGTCCGACGAGCGATCCAGGAACAGCCAGTAGGGGCGTGTAAGAGAGCTCCTAAAATGGCTCTTACACGGACAGGGCTGGGACATGCAAATCACCTCAATTGCAGGCGAAAGGCATGCAAATGAGGTAGATTTGTGATTCAGGAAACCCGGCCCTGTCTGAGTAAGAGCAGTGTTATTTGCAGAAATGTACTCAGTTGACAACTGAGTACCGTTCTGCAAATAGCAAAACGGAGCCGTGACAGCTCCAAATAAAGGTTGCATCCAGTGCAGGAAGCATGCCAATGGCCAAATATACGGCCACTGGAAATGTTCCCTGATGCAAAATTAAAATAAAAATATATATTTTTTTGCCGATTTCCGATGTTTAAGCGTAGCGCAGCACCACGCAAACAGGCTGCGCTCTAAAAACCAGAATACTACAAATTAAAACCCACAAATGTGGATTTTATTGAAAGTGGTAATGTAAAATGCAGGGGAATGGCAGTCTGAAGACAAGATGGCCACCAAGTAGAGGTTGCTAAGGGGGGAAGCTCAGTCTAAGACATGTAACCAAGCATTTGTAGGCAATCCTATGTAAATGAGTGTTAGAATAGTGAATCGCTATTTTACATAGCAAATGAGCACAGTCAGTGGAGTGTAGGAGTAGGATATGGGGAGTAACAGAGTAGAAGATAGGTGATATCACGACGGGGGTATGTATGAAAGAAGTGAAGCTCATTGGAGCAGAGTGGCATGTGTCCGCTGTCATTTAGACATCATGGAAAGAGGTGTGTCAACAGGTAGGCTAGGGAAAGCAAGAAATGGAAGGTGTATACCATGGATAACACCAAAGTTTCTTGTTGAGCGTGCATGCACATGTGTGCGCGCCTGTAACCCCGAGTAAGATAGAGTGCGCACGTGCAAGCGTGAGTGCACGCGTTTAAGCCGGAGTAAGCATGTATAAGGCTGTTTAAAGAGTTGTAAGCACGTTTGCGCTGGTATGCACGTGTTTTAACCCAAATAAGCAAGTTTTAGTCTGTGTAAGCATGTGTGCACGCGTGTTAGCTGCTGTGCACGTGTTTGCACTTGTGTGCATGGTGCCCCCCCCCCCCCCTGAGGAAACAGAAAGGAAAAAGGAAGCACAACAAATAGTAGGTAGCTACCAGGGAGTACTAGCAGAGCTAGCAGATGAAAACAATCAGAATCAGGCAATTACACAGGCAGTACACTAGCCCAGCCCAGCCTAGCACTTAAAACTCTGCAAACAACAGTCCAGTATGTTTCTCACAACAGACACTGCAGTAAGTTAATAGAAGTGAAAACTGAAAAAGCTTTACTGAGACAAAGAAATGTTAGGGGCTGCCATTGCTGATATAAGGTGACATATGCAACATGCTGAGGGTGGTGACAATGGAAATGCTGCTGGACAACCCACAGTGAGGAGACGGAAAAGAGTGTACAGGCCCAGGGTAACCTACCAGGGGCTACATGAGCTGGAGATAGTGGAGCGCTATAGAGTGGACAGAGACCTCCTGCAGCAAATTGTTGAGCTGTGCAGGCCACACCTCACACACAGAACCAACAGAGGGGAGCCCATCCCAGTGGAAACCAAGGTATGTGTTGGCCTAAGAATATTAGCAACAGGTACCTTCCAGAGACCAACTGGTGATATGATGGGGATATCACAGGCATCAGCATCCAGGGTACTGCACCAGTTCCTGGATGCCATGTCAGCACATGTCGGTGATCATGTATATTTCCCCAATTCCTGTGAGGTATTGGCCAGCAATATGTGTCTCTTCCAGCAAACAGCGGAATACCCTGAGGTAGTGGGTGCAATAGACTGCACGCACATATGCATCAAAGCACCAGCCGGCGAGCAGGGTAGGGTCTACTTCAACCACAAGGGCTTCCCCTCCATCAACTGCCAGGTCATGTGTGATGCCCAGGGCATAATACTGAATGCGTGTGCAGGCTGCCCTGGAAGCTACCATGATTCCCATATCTGGCATCTGACACAGCTGTACCAGACACTTGCCAATGGGGACATCCCACATGGTCACCTAGTGGGAGATGCTGGCTATGCACTGGAGCCATGGCTGATGACACCCATCAGAAATGCACACACACCTGAAAAAGAACGCCATAATGAGGCACACGCATAAACACGTAATGTAATAGAGCATGTGTTTGGGCTGCTCAAGTCACGGTTCCAGTGCCTGGACACATCTGGTGGAGCCTTGCAGTACTCACCAACTACATGTACCCAAATTGTCATGGTATGTGCTATGCTACATAATATGATCCTGTGAAAACAGCTGCAGCAGGACCAGCATAGGCCTGGGCCAAACCGCCCCCCACCATTGCCAAGGCCATCACAGGCAAAGCGTGACTCGGAGGAGGAACAATCTGAGCCTGCCCCAGTAGGCAGAAGGAGGCATGCCCAGTATGCTTTGGCCTTGGCAAAGAGGCAACGCATAGCACATACACTGGCTCAGTAGGAACTCTGGAAATGATACCCCTCTCCGACTCGCACATAAAGTAAAAGGGATGCCTAAGTTGACACTACCTGCTGCCAGACATGTGCAGGGAGTGTAGTATGTGCATCTGACATAGGCAGCCCTGCAGCACCACCTAAGGCATGAATGCCATGTGTTAAGCAATATAAAGCAGTGCTAAACAACAATTACCACCATGTAGTATATGCAAACAAAATCGCACACACCAACTAGCACAACTGTGGTCAATGTTCAGTAATATTGGGCAATGTCCAGCAATGTTGGTGAATATTGAGCAATGTCGGACAAGCCTGGTCTAAGTAGGGCATAGCTGAACAAAAACCAACATGCTCATATTTGCTTAACAGGCCCTTAAGCAGTGTGGTCTGCTCAGTATGAAAATATAAAGCAGTAATGGGCCTCAAATCCAGGATACTGTGCACTATAGCCAAAGTACTGAACCACTAAACCATGACAGTATTGCAGTGGTCCACCTGTATGATGGAATGTTGATAAGTCTATGCAAAGTATTCCATGGAAACCCTGCAGGCACAGCATAATCCTTGTTGAGTTATGACACAAAGATGAGTCCTGCAGTGAGAACAGAATCTGACTTCCAACACACACAGTATAAATGTTAATACTGGTCATGTTCGCACACATCAGCAAATGTAGTGGACCTCAGATAGCAACATACTGAAGGGTCACACTGGGCATGCTCACACACTTGAATAAATGAGACAAATGTCAGGCAACAAAACATGTAATGTCAGAACTGGGCATGCTCACACACTTAGGCCATGTCTGAGTACAGCAGTGGGCCATACATATCTGGCAGTTGCATGTGTTAACCCAGGAACCTATCAATATACAGCAATCCACCCTGTGCACACAGTTATATGACAACAGACACATCTATAATATAGTGGAACCCTGTCATAATCAAATACGTTCTGCAGATACTGAAGTTCTTCATGGAAACTGGTAAAGCAAAGATGATAAAGACCTGCAAACAGTATCAGCAATAAACATTGTGCATCTTGAACATTAGCATAGGTTCATAGGTCGATATTAGGCTATCTGCCCTAGGGCATGTACAAGCCTAGCCAGAGTGTGTTTGGCATTCACAACCCTGTCAGATTACTACACTGTGTGTGTGAATAGTAGGTCACACAAGATAGTCCATGTATGTTTATGCTAGTGTGCCTCTGTCTAGCAGGGACACAGAAGATATCCCAGGGGTAAATATACAATCACCCATACAGTTGTCAAGATGTCTCCAGTAGGTGGTCAGTGGGTGGCTCTGCCTATGTGAAACTGGGATTACATTCTGTAGTGAGTTGAGCCTCTGGGATAAGAATCTGTCCCTCCACAATGTCCTATTAACATCTGTGCTGAGGTATACGTCCCTGCAGTGTGTAGCTCCAAGGGAGTTGGATATCCTGAGGTGGAGCATGTCCAGTAATTCTGGTTTAGGTATAGCTGTAAACAACAGGCACACATCGTATCTGAGTAAGTGGTAAGCGACTGAGTAGAGCTGGAGTTACTGCATCTGAACTATGCAGGGCATCTGTGTGAGTCCCTAGATCTGCTTGGTGAGGACCGTCCATGGCTAGTACAGTTGCTGCAGGTGTCAGGTAAGGTACACCCCAAATGTGGCATTGTAACCAAGCATAGATGTGATGAGTATAGGGGCACAATGACCTCACTCGATCTGAATGTGAAACCATATGGGATAAGGTGGCACACATAGAAGGTGTGTCCAACCACCTTGGCAACGTGAATGTTAAAGGTGACAGTACAAACAAGTGATGTCCCCAAACCCCTAACAACCCTACCGTATGTAATGGAGTACTACCTATGTGGTAATGTGTGGGCATGTTGTTACTCCCAAAGTGGATGACTATACAACTAATGGCATTTAGCTGTAGGCCATGGCTCAGGCACCAGTCATCCATTCCTGTGAGACCCTGACTGAGTACGCATGTGGCAGCTGGAGAGTTGATCATGGCACCCAGTTTTCAGTCAAGTGCAAACATGTTCAGCCATATTTCCCCTGAGATAGCCTGTACGTAAGACAAATATATACTGAACAAGAGAGGTCCCAGGACCAAGCCGTGTGGGATGCCATGTGTAACTGGTGTATAGTCAGACATGGCACCTGCAATTCTGACCATGTGGGTGCTATCCCTGATCCAGGTATCAATCCATTGTGTGAGATATGTGTCCAAATTGACGCTGGTGAGCCTATGCATAATGGCCCAGTGGGTTATTGTGTTGAATGGTTTTGCAAGGTTCAGGTAGGCTGTGTGGCTAGCCGTCCCTATGTCGATGGACCTGTTAGCCATTTAAAGAATACCTACAGGTTCAAGAGGCAAGATCTGCCTACAACAATGCTGAAATGAGTAGGACACAGTGTCTGCAGGTTCCTGATGTCTATGTGTAGGAGTCCTATGACAATATGCTCCATAGCTTTGCAGAACAGGCTACATAGGCTTATAGGGCAATATTGTCTATGGTCCATTGAGGCACCAACTCTGTGGAGCGGGACCACTGTCCCAGTACGCCATTCCTTGGGTACATATCCTGTGGTAACTCCGATATTGAACAGTGATGTAATGTGAGGGTTGCGTTTGTCATGATGCTCGTGTATGATGCAGGCTGGGACACCATCTGTTCACATTGATACTGTGATGTATGCTGTGGGGAGGGCAGCACTCACCTGTTACTGTGTGATGTCAGGGAGGTTATACTCTGTTGGGATGGATAGTTGCTCCTTAGGGGGGATGGGTGGGAGAAATCTGCACTGAACCTGTTTGCCAGGATGTAGGCAATGCCAGTGGGTTCAGGGTAGGTTTAGTCAGTATGCAGTAACTCACAGCATATCAGTGAGTGTCCACCCAGGTTCCTGACATAACTGAAGAAGGCTGTGGGATAGTCCTACATGTCAGGTGCAATTGTCTGGTAGAAGCGGCCCTTAGAAAAGTCCATAAGTGATTGTAGCTGTCTGCTAGTACAGATCACAGATGCCTTCCCAGTCTGGGATTGTGCTCTATCATGTAGTAGCGTCCTCCTGATGTTGTACATCTTATTAATGGCTGGGGTCTACCAGACAGGTCCCCTGCCATTGTAGTAGTGGGTCTTGTTGTTATTTGGGATAGCAAAATCCATGCAGTCCACTAGGTGTCCATAGAATGTGTATGTAAAGGATGCAGCAGTGTGAGCCATATATGCCACTGTCTCAGGATCTCTGAAAGATACCACCATGCTTCGGTGAAGTGAGATGTTGGCACATGAGAAGTTCACCAAGATTACCCAGGATGGGTGTGTGGAGGGTATATGTATGTCCTGTGAGATACATGTATGTTCTGACCTTACTAATGAGGGATATATCACTGGTGTGGAACATAGAGTCCCCATGTTGGTGATGAGCAGGTCCAATATGTATTCCCCCTTGTGGCTGTGCTGACTGGTTGTACCAAATTGTAGTGCTGTTGGGTGAGGTTGTCGGGCCTTGAGTAGTATCCCCAGTCAATATGTGTGTATATGAAGTCACACAATATAATGGTGTCTGTGGAGACCTTCATATTCTCCATAGTTCCCACAAAAGCCGAGTGTGTTTCCTGAGTTTGGGAGTGTGTTCAGCAGCAGGCAACAAACTGAAAGGCAGTATTGCACAATGGTAGTTGTATATGTATGGTCTGTGATGCTTTGTGCAGTGCTACTAACCTGGAGGTGTGTGTATCTGTGATGTATATGGATACTCCCCCTAGCTGTGTTGTCTGTTCCAAGTCTAGTTGTCAGACAGCATGGTATGAAACATAACCTGGTAGTACTGGTGTGCATAAGCACGCCTGAACCAGGTGTCTGTCAGTGCACATATGTTGCTCTCCTCCATACTGAGGAGAGTCCTGAGTGGCCACAAATATGAGTTTAACACAACTGTTGTTGAGCAGCATTACACTTAGTTTCATTTAACCTGTAATGTCTATGGAGGTGGGTTTGTCTTCTGATCCCTGCTTAAAAAAGGTACTCTGGTGGTAGCAAGAGCCTTAGCCAGCATACCAAAGTCCAAGGGTGACAGGTGCAAGCTGTCCATAGTGAAGCTACGTGGCATGTTGAGCATGTCACCATATGCTGACAGACACTGTATCCCCTATGAATGAAACACATTTGTTAGCCAACTGTTAAATGTGATGTATGTGTCCGTATACTGTGACATCATAATTGGTGAGTGTAAGATGCTAGACAAGGTCAGGGTCATACTGGCCTGGGCTACTTGATCAGAGTGTACCTACATGTATCATGTCATGTGGTCGTGGGAGTAATGTCTGAGGTTACACACACCAGCATGGACAATGATGGTGCCAGTCTTGTACTTGCTTTGGAGTGACCTGACTGCCTGTGTTATGTGTTAGATCCTGGCACCCAACAGACAGCCCAAAGTGACTATTCCCTTGTCAGGGCTGGTGAGTGGTACGTCAATGTGTCTGAACATAAGTGTCACCTATTACAAGTGGATTAGGTGTGTTGCTTAGCCCGAAGGGCAGTGACTGTGTGGCACACTGACATTGTGAACTTAGTGATATGTGGGTATTGTAGTGGGGTAGCAGGTGTGTGTGTGTGTGTGTCTGCTTTTGAGGTCTCTGCTGCTTAGGTAGAGTATATTTACAGCATCCGAGTATGTCAATGTGTGCTAATGTGGTTTGAGTGTTGTTGCTAGAGGATATGTGAGACTGATATGTGGTGTGTGTGGTTACCTTCACCACCTGATAGACTGTGCTAGTCATGGGTTGAGAGAGTTCAGCTCCCTGTATGTCTATATAGGTGCATCTCTTACATATATCTGAGTTTGTCGGGAGGAGGAGAGGGTTGTCTGTGTACATGAGGCAGATGTGGCATTGTGTCAATATCACAATATCTACCAGCTGGACTGAAGAGTACACACAAAACCGACCCCTGGACATGCCAGGATATTATCATGACATACTCTGTAGCCTGATCACAAAGGATCAGTAGGGTGTTAAGCATGTAAAAGAGTATAACAGGGATTAGTGCTCATGTTCGTTAGTGTTTTGTAAAGAAGAGCTGAGAAGGAGTCCATACTGAATCATGACACCTCCTTCAGCTATGTCATAAATATCAATGTACACACATATATGTCCTGAGTCAGGGCCAACTATACCTGAGTGTCAATGCCGACATCATGACAGACAGGCCCATATGTACATACCCATCCCCCACTGACAATAGTCCACATCATCATACCAGGAGATATCACATGTAGAATGGATGAGCAGCTACCCCCACTGCCAAAAGCATGGCAGCAGGTGGAATACATTGATTCCCAATATGTGTCATGCATAAACTACAGAACAAACAGATCATGCACCTGAACAGTCAGTGGAGCCGCACCCCCTACACAGGATGTGGAACCGTTGAATGTGTCACAGCTACATATGGCACTCCCCACAAGTGTTGGTGCACAACACACCATGGGAAGTCAAGTCCAGTACACCTATGAGGTCTGATCTGCAAGGTCATGGAGTCCATCATGGTTGCAGTCATAAACAGAGCTATTGGAAGCTGACACACACACAACCCTACAAACTGTGGAATGTTCATGTGTGGATCATGGTTCCCAAACATGCTAGACTGTTTGCAAGGCAGCCACCCAGGACATACATCAGTGAACACATCTACACATGTGTCACACAGACTTTGAATAGCCCTTTATCAACATCCCAGACACATGTAGTATCCACAAAACCAAGAAGCTGTGCATAAATATGTGTTGACATATGACGGAATGTCAATGTGTCCACAGATAGATCACTCAAGGTAAGGATACTGAGGTCATGTTCAAGCTGTTGACACCTGCTGACCCACATGGACCATTCCTGGAATGGCATAAAACAAAGTGTACACACATCACCATGTCCAGTCTGATGATGTCACCATCCTATAAATACAGCAGGAGAAGAGAAACAAGCCAATAAAGCAAATAGTGCGCCGTGTTAATGTGTCTTTTTCCAGTGTCATAACATAGGTAGGTAGGGGTTTGAATCCTGCAAAGTGCGTGTGTGTATGTGTGCAGTTTCCTTTGAGAGCTGCTCCCTTTTTGGAGACTGGGAAAACTCAGTAAAGTAGGTACATTCCTCTTTGGAAAGTCTGATGATGTCACCAGCCTACAAATACAGCAGGAGAAAGGAAACCAGTCAGTAAAGCAAACAGTGCGCCATGTTAATGCATTTCTTTCCAGTATCATAACATACTTAGATAGAGGTTTGAATCCTGCAAAGTGGGTGCGTGGGGGGAGGTGTGTGTATGTGTGCAGTTTCCTTTGAGAGGTGCTCCCATTTTGGAGACTGGGAAAACTCAGTAAAGGAGGTACATTCCTCTTTGGAAAGTCTGATGATGTCATCATCCTACAAATACAGCAGGAGAAGCTAAACCAATCAGTAAAGTAAATAGCGCACCTCGCTAATGCGTCTCTCTCTAGTATCATAACATCGTTAAGTAGGGGTTTGAATCCTGCAAGTGTTGAGTGTGTGTATGTGTGCAATTGTCTTTGAAAGGCGTGCCCTTTTTGGAGACTATGAAAACACACTAAAAGAGGTACATTCCTCTTTGGAAAGTCTGATGATGTCACCATCCTACAAATACAGCAGGAGAAGAGAAATCAGCCACTAAAGCAAATAGCACGCCGTGTTAGTGCGTCGTTTTCTAGTATCATAATATAGTTAGGTAGGGGTTTGAATCCTGCAAATGCTGACTGTGTGTGTGTGTCACTGTTGGTCAACAGGGTGTGGGTTTTGCTTTTACTATGGCATGACATAGTATGATGACAACAGTAAGTGCATTGCAGACATCAAGTATCTGCGTGGCAAAGATATATGTGTACATGTCCCCTCAATCACTATATAGGTGTAAAGCCTGCATACTACATGAATACATTTGTTTCCATTGACAGGTTGTGCCGCTGCTACTCAGATCGTAGGTCACATATGTATGTATGTGACATGGCCGTCCACTGTCATGTTCTGTGGCCAAGGTCATCTGTGGCACACACACCCATGACAGTTACTTAAGAGTTGTGTGAGTGAGGGTATATGCCTGGGGTATATGTCAGACATGGTCATACACAACAAAGTCTGCCAAGAATGGACAGTCTTTATAGGTGTACAACTGCCTTGTGGATATGCATTCAGGCCTCTAATGTCTGTGATACACCTTCGGACTACACAATACCTATGGATATGTGGATACCAAGGAACACATGACATAACATGGGTCTGTATGTACACAATGGTACCCGACATACATGTTGAGGGCTACCACCAGTGTGGTACTGATGGGATAGTATGTATAGTACATGAAGATGACTATGCCATAGTCGGCTTACTGCTATACAGCATGTATCACACAACAGGTATCTGTCTGTATGATACCCTTGTGTAGGATATGCGTCCCATCCAGGGAATGCATTGTAGGCCATTCCATGCATTCCCAGATTTGGATGGGCACATCCCTAGTGTGTCTGCATGTACCTAAGGGGGCTATATGACACACAGGTGTGATCACAGTAATGGGTGGCAGTCATCACCACTGGTTAGTGTTATAGTGTAGCACTGGAAGGATCCAGTTGATACTGGGTTACCTACTACTGTGTGTCATTTGTGCAGGACATCATCCAATGATTGCTTATAGTCATGCTGTTGAGGTTGTGTATACTACCAAACAGCAAATCATTGACTGATATTAACAGTATCACCCACAGCATAGTGTCAACCCATGTTAGTACATAACTGTAGTAGAATGCATACCGGCCATTGAAAGATGCAATGGGAAGTTAATAATGTGTACGACAGGGTACGTCCCATGTGTCCACTATGCACGTACATTCAGACAGTGCGCACCCACCATGTTCACAGATGTACACTTGCTAATCTGTACTGCACACATCACACACATACTGTCCACTCGCTAACACATGCTGGCAACACATCACAAATCAGCCAAGTGACACATGGGTGGATAATACATACTCAGACCTAACAGTGGTATAAACAATGCTACACTGACAATCAGAGCTTTGATGCATAATGTCTGCTTAGATATACCTACAAGGATGTAGTTAGACTTCCTTGTTGACAACTCGCTATTATTGCTACACTGCTATAGTGTCACCCTGTGCATCAGCATCATGTTAGCCTGTCCCTCCGTCGATAATGCAGATGACAGGAGGTGGCACAGGTATCATCATATGCACAGGGCGTTTTGTTGTTTGCCACTGCCTGACATTGACCCATCCAATCGACATGTCTGTGTGTGTGTGTGTGTGTGTGTGTGTGTGTGTGTGTGTGTGTGTGTGTGTGTGTGGGACAACAGTACAGCATGGGCCAATGTTGATGTAATGTGTGTGTGTATGTGTGAGCCCTAGTTGTTTGCTTAATGTGTGTGTGTCTGCATGCACACAGCTCCACCATGTGGCTGCCATATACGGTGGTTAGTGGGACAGCCACAGACTGTACCTGCTTGGCTGTACAGATCACTGTCTCCGGCCACGGACACAGTACCTGTGCCTGGCAGGGGTGCTACAGATGGTATCGGGTACCAACCCTGACTGGGTACTGTCATCAGAGGCAGAGGTATGATGACTGGACCCATGTCCCTGCTGGGACTGGCCAGAGCCACTTGAACGTGGTCTACTGGGATGGACAATGGACAGGCCAGCCCCAGCATTGCTGGGGCTGGTAATGCCACTATGGGAGTGGCTGTGAGCTGTGGGCCATCTGTGACCACTGCCAGCTGTTGCTGTTGCTGGCATGCATCCGCGTCGATGTCGCAACTGTCCCGCATGGTCCTGGCTTGAGGAAGACATGTTGTGGAGGGCATCTATTGTCTCCCCCCAATGTCTATCAATGACCTCAGTGTATGTCCGGATGGCACCGGCAAGGTCACAGATGCTGTCATTGATAGAGGTGTTATGTGCCCTCTGCGCCCTAAGTCCCTGCCTGGGGTACCGTTCCATACATGCCTGAGCCTGCATTACAGCCCGGAACATAGTGGTCGTCGTAAGACCTATGAGGGCATGCCTGCTAGGGGCAATACATCCAGTGGTGCTCCCCCGAGAACCTCTGGACCTCCGCCTATGTGGTACCGTTCCGGGTCTATGGCTATGGCTGCTGTGAGGGGATGCATTTGCCATGGGTACCACACTCTCCTGGTCAATGCCAACTGTATGCTTTCCCTCCCCTATGGTCATTGGGGGTGAGGGATGTAATGGCAGTATGAGTGTCCACATAGATGGGGTTGACCGCTGTGTACTGTCGATTGGTGGACCAACGAGAGACCATGTCAAATCTCCCTGTGCCAAAATACGTGTCATCATCACCACTATCCATGGCAGTGGCTTCAGGTCACCTGCTGCTTTCGCCAAGCCTTACCTCAGCACCTGTGAGAGGAAGACAGAAAACACACGTTACGGTCTGCACATGCACCCATGCACACATGCACACATGCACACATGCACACATGAACACATGCACACATGCACACATGCACACATGAACACATGCACACATGCACACATGCACACATGAACACATGCACACATGCACACATGCACATATGCATACAGGCACACATGCACACAGGCACACAGGCACACAGGAACACATGCACACAGGAGCACAGGAACACATGCACACTCCTCACTACAGCAGATACACACAACAGAAATCCAAATCATACTCAATACTGGTTGAAGATGGATGACAGTATCACAAGGCAAACAGTCACGCACACATGTCAGCATGCAGAATAAGTGTTGATCAAGTCCATGCAGTGTGAGTGTAGACAGCCATAGTTAATGACAGTGTACATGGCTGTGGTGCATGTGTGTACATGTTCAGTGATTGCCTACACCCTGGAACACAATGTGTACAAGGACACGACATTTCTGTGCAAGTATTATAAGCTCTGCAATGTCCTGTGCACCATCACACACAGGTATACATACCATGGTTGTGTGTGTTATCTGTGTGCCACATGGATTTCCATGTCTGATTGCAGTGTCTGTGTCTGTAGCAGATAATTGTGGACACAGGTGCAGCACATGCATGCTATGTACACACGGGATGAGTGGTGCATGTATACATGATGGGATACCAATCCTGGACATGGCCATTGTAACAGTATGGGGTGTAGTACCATTCGCCATCATCATCATGCATCATGTGGTCACTCAAGACCACTAAAGTGTGCTAGACCACCACCTAGCATGCTGTACCTGAACTGCAGTGCCGTGGCTAAGTTCACAATTACACAGCCACATTGCACAAGGGTGTGTAAGGTGTCCAATAGGGAGCATTGCCTAACATGACTGTGTTATGTCTTGAGGAGTGTTCCACAGCCCCATGCTAGGCCCCTACCCCTCAGGTATAGTATGTGTGGTGTGTGGATGACATGTGGGCTATTGAAGTGTGACCTGGCAGCAGGTGTCCAGTTACACTATGTGTAACATGTTGAGGTGTACTGCGTATGACAAACATGTTATGTTGTGTACATGTGTGTCAACTATGCCTATCCAATGTGCAGTACAGTGTTGCCACATTTGTGTCTGACGCTCTGTGAATTGCATGTGATTGAGGGAGCTACTGACATTACTGAGATGTTTCACGTCTCACAGCAAACATTCACAGCATGCATTATGCGTAGGTGTGTTATGTGTACATGGCCTACACATCACCTATGACATGCACAGTTCAATACCAAGTTTAAAGTGTTAATACACTCACCAGCATGTAACGTCTGCCCTGCTGTCACACCAGAGGGACCTGCAAGAATATGACACAGTTTGTCAGTGGCCACAACTGTGGCATTGCTACTGTGAGTGTGCTAAACTACAGTAGAACAGGCATAGGTGTACAGATACTATTCAAATTATCAGTACTGCACACAATAGGCAGCACAACTGCTAAACACAGTACACATCTCACACATGCATAATCTAACAATACAGGTAACAGTAGTCTACAGCTAGGGCATGTTACCTGCACGCTCCATGTCACCATGCTGGGTGACTCTGGCCTCCATGATGACACGTGTGATGTTGTTGTTGCTGTAGGCCAGGAGCCACCACACTTAGCAGCAGTTCCTCCACTCTGGTGAGGGGGGGATGTATGGCCACCCCATCACCTGTGGCAAGCTGTTGTCTGTGGATATCAGACACACGCCGCCAGACATGTCTAATTAAATCACTGCAGTGATGGTGTACCTGCTCATATGTCCGTTTATGCATGCCTATGTCATTTACCCAACGAACAAGTTCTTGCCATAGTGCAGTACGCTCCTGCTAGTGCTGGCTGGCCCTTGAAAACAGCAGGGTATAGTGATGAACCAGGCTGTGGTGGATTTCCTGTTCCTCTGCAGCTGTGTAGCAGGGGTTCCTGTGATGAGCCATAAGCTTGGAAGACAAGTAAACAATATGTGTGACAAGTCATGTGGCACACTTAACATTATACAGTACAGATATCAGTTAACTGCCATATATAGCATCTGTTCGTCTTTCAGAGGATACACACATTCAATACCACATATCAGTGCTCAGCCCACAACTGGCTGACAATGCCTGCCACACTCCATATGACACACCAGTATGCACCAGTACTCGGCTCACTGTTTGGGATCCAATGCAGAGCCTTGCCAGGGGGACACATATCAAGCTAATGCATGCAGAAATATGTCATCCATCGCAATGAATGTGAAGTACAGTTACAGTATAACCAGTAACCCAACCTAGTCGTTGATGCCATACCCCTACCTAACATATGTGCACAGTTGTTAATATAGCTGGCATACTGCTGTAACAGAGTATAATTGTTGCTAGGTACACACGCAAACCCTGTATCACACATGTGATTGCGGACATGGTACAGGCATCATTACACACACATCAGACATTCATACAACACACAAATGTATGCTAACACAGATGAGCATTTGCTATGTACCTTACAGTACTGTGTGCCCCTACTTACAGATACCTATGCCTGAGGAATGTAATCTGTGCAGAGTACAGGAAACACACAAGACAGTGTTACCAGGGAATGTGAACATACACCATACTGTGCTGTTTAGGCCTACAGCTTCAGGTGGTACAACAGTTCAAATGTCAGTTGGATTCACCAGCAGTACCACTTACTAGGCATACATGTATTGCTTCAGCCTATGATGTGACACCACAGTCATACACAAGGAACTACGTCACAACATATACCATCCTACTATGTCTGCATCCCAATAACTGACACATCTTTCTCTGGCCTCACACTTAGGACACAAACGACCATGACAGAAACAACCTCACACTTAGCTATCACACCTTCACAGATCTTGCACACATTCACTGACACACTCATTCCACTTCGCATAGCAGGTATTGCACTGTGTACATGTCTGTGTGCATTGTGTCATAAGTAGGTAATACACTATTGTCCCTGGGGCCTACAGCAGCCTAGCCATATGCTACCCTGTTCTGTGACACCCATGTAATTAGATTTCACTTCCTCCTGTCAACCGGATACACAGAGGGGATTCCCAGGGCGTGTTACCTATCCCCCAGACAATCATCAGGGGTATGTCTGACATCTACTGAGGAGCCTTGTTTGTTCATGCTGGGTGGTTTACTCCAGAGTATGGCATATTTGCCAATAGGAGCCTATCCCTCCAGCATGTGCTGTTTAGTGAGGTTGCAGGAACTAGGGATCTAGGCCGTGTAGCCCGGTGGGATTGTGAGGTACTGACATGGTGGTTGTCTGACTGCTATGGGTGTGGCATACCTCTGTATGTTTGGCAGAGGTAACCTATGGGTGGCTGGTATACAACACACTGTAGCTATGGTTATGTGAGTCAGTCTGCATAGGGTATGTGTTTCAGGGCAGTATTACCCTTTGTGAGGTATGTCTGTGGCCTTTCCCCTTGCTGTAGTTGTCATGTGAGGTACATACCACATGGGGCATTGTGATGAGTACAGGGGAACACTGACCTATATTTTTTCGTACATAACACATCGTTTGTGATTACACGTACCACGTAGACAGATTACAAGACTAGTGTGGCACAGTGAATATCAAAGAGGAAGCTACTGTCCACCTGTGTCCCATGTTCCCTTCTGACACCTTCAGTGTTAGTCAGGCAACCACCTATCTGGTAGTTAGTGGGTAAAGTGTTTTGGAATGGGGTATGGCACTGCAGTATCAACACCGGTGTTCAGTCCATGCCTTGGTCACCAGGCACCTGTTGCAATACATCTGACCCTGTGTCTCCCTCTCTCACTATAGATATATATAGGAATGGGGTATGGCACTGCAGTATCAACACCGGTGTTCAGTCCATGCCTTGGTCACCAGGCACCTGTTGCAATACGTCTGACCCTGTGTCTCCCTCTCTCACTATAGATATATATATATATATATATATATATATATATATATATATATATATATATATATATATATATATATAAATATTTATATACATATATATTTAAATATCACTCTATATATACATATCTATATATATCTATATACACATATGTATATGGATATATATATATATATATATATATATATACATATCTATATATATATCCATAGATATCCATATATATCTGTATATGTCTATATATCTCTGTATATATCTATATATGTATATATCTATACATCTATATATATATCTATCTATATATATATATATATATATATATATATATATATATATATATATATATATCTACATATGTATATATCTATATCTATCTATATATGAATATATGTATATATCTATATATATATATATATATATATATATATATATATATATATATATATATATATATCTATATATATGTATATATATGGATCTAGGTCATTTGGTCGACAACCCATATGACTGACACTCATTTGGTCGACAGCTCATTTGGTCGACAAACATTCTAGGTGGGGGGCTGCGCCCCCCACACCCCCTCAACTATATATAACAACTCCATGGTCGCACAACAGTGGGGAGGGGGGCAAATCTCAGGTTTTTGCCTTGAATACTTTTTGTCAGCCAAATGTGCTGTCGACCAAATGAGTGTCAGTCATATGAGTTGTCGACTAAATGACCTAGATCCATATATACATATATATATGTATATATATACATATATATATATATATATATATATATATATATATATGTGTGTATATATATATATATATATATATATATATATATATATATATATATATATATATATATATATATATATATATATATATATATATATATATATATATATATATATATATATATATATATATATATATATATACATACTTGTAAACAGCCACTGCTGTACATATACATGCACATATATGCACATATACTGCCCACCTTTCATGGTGGGAATATCAATTAGGGAACAGTTGTGAGACATACACTTATGTAATAATATTGCACAGTGTTGTGCAGAATGCATTTCGCTGTCCTCAGGCCACATAGCCATAGCAGACCTCCCTGGCTGTAACTCAGTCCCACAGCATTTAACCACCACATGACATATACCTGCACTGCTTGCTGTTTTCAATGCCACACACTACAACCTACATAGATATGTGCACATAGCAACCTTCAAATACATATATATGTCCAGCCTTCACTAACAGTTGCAGTATGTCCCTTGCCCTATGCACATCTGCATATACATATAGATACAGACTGCTACCACATAAGGAGTGTTCACAGAATGTAAAGCACCCTTCAGACACATCATTCGGATGCCAGCAAATACATCTGTGTTACATACCTTACCTTTGTATTTCTCACCTCAGTCTGTTGTACCTGTTGATGTTTTTTTTTTTTTTTATTTGTTTAGGTTGGTGTCTTCCACTGCCTGTGTTTGTTTTTTTTTTGTTTTGGTTGGTTGGTGTCTCCAACTTCCTCTGTTTGTTGTTTTTCTTTTTTTTTGGTTGGTGTCTCCAAACACCTCTGTTTTTTTTGGGGGGGTTGGTGTCTCCAACTGCCTCTGTTTATTGTTATTTATTGGGTTGGTCTCCAACTGCCTCTGTTTGTTTGCTTGTTTGTCTGTCTGTCTGCCTGTCTGTCTGTCTGTCTGTCTCTCTTGCTCTCTCTCTCTCTCTCCAGTTGCTGCAATGATATTATTGCATGTGTAGACAGCAAGTACAGGCTGCTTTTGTAGGTATCTGCACATGTGCATGTGATGGCCTCTGCACCAATTGGTGCCCACCATTTAGTAATTGCATGCAGCCTGCTGTGTGGTAATTGCAGTTCTCACTGTGATTTCAGGACACTGCTATAAAATGATAGGTTAGGTAGGCATCGGCCTTTCAGTTTTGCAAGATGGGGACCTTGCTTGTTTGCTATGGACACTGTTGTGTCAGTCAGAAGGTTGGTATATGTCTCATATCTGAAGCTGTGTTGTAGCCAGTGAAATGCATGTTGAACTGGAACCTGACTGTTGCTTCTTCCAATACACCCTTCTCAATGTGTAAGTTTACTCACACCTCCTAATGCTGACACTGGATACATGGGAGTATGTACTTTCTTTTGGAATTAGGGAATTAACTGGCATACAACAGTAGTTATTGCAATGTATTCCTATGGCTTTCCTATTTTCCCTTTACATTCACTCCTTGTAATGCATGCAATATTTCTTTATTGCAATGTATTCCTATGGCTTTCCTATTTTCCCTTTACATTTACTCCTTGTAATGCATGTCATATTTCTTTATTGCAATGTATTCCTATGGCTTTCCTATTTTCCCCTTACATTCACACCTTGTAATGCATGTCATATTTCTTTATTGCAATGTATTCCTATGGCTTTCCTATTTTCCCTTTACATTCACACCTTGTAATGCATGTCATATTTCTTTATTGCAATGTATTCCTATAGCTTTCCTATTTTCCCTTTACATTCACTCCTTGTAATGCATGTCATATTTCTTTATTGCAATGTATTCCTATGGCTTTCCTATTTTCCCTTTACATTCACTCCTTGTAATGCATGTCATATTTCTTTATTGCAATGTATTCCTATGGCTTTCCTATTTTCCCTTTACATTCACTCCTTGTAATGCATGTCATATTTCTTTATTGCAATTTATTCCTATGGCTTTCCTATATTACCTTTACATTCACACATTGTAATGCATGTTATATTTCTTTCAGCACCAAGTTGCTGTCTAGCTGCTGTGGCTTAGTGGTACATCATGCAGACTGGTGAGTCCAAGGTGTGTGGTTTGAAACTGACAAGGGTATTTTATTTTGCTGCTGAGCAATACAAGGGCCTTGTCATACAGAGTGACAAAGGCACTTTTAAGCAGTTGTAAGCGAGCTGGCATGGGTTTGTGCGACGCTTAGCGATGCTAAGCACCGCTTAGCTTAGCTTATTTTATTTTAGCAATACTAAGCTAAGCTTAGCTTAGCTTATTTTATGTTAGCAATAGTAAGATAAGCTTGGCGTAGCTTATCATATCTTAGCAATGCTAAGCTAGGTGCACACATGCACACATTGGTGCAAACCAGCTTACTACTGTTTACAAGTGCTCACTCCCGCTAACCCCCGCGCTCATGTCTTTGACAGTAAAGTAAATGGGGAGATTGGAATGTGGTGATAAAGGGTGCTCAAAGAGGGGAAGACAGTAGGGAAACTAGCTTGGGATATACACAATGGGTGTGGATAAGGTCCATAGCTGCCCATTTCTTTACCAGCAACAGCTGTGCATATGCAATACATTAGGTGGGATATTTGAAACCTTCCATCCCTGAGAGAGTGGTGAGGACATCTAAGTATGTTGTACTACCAATCATGAATATCAGGTGCATGCACTGTTTGTGAACTGCTATACTGTCATTAGTACGTTACTCACATCTGAACAGTTTGTGGTTTGTGTTGGCATTAGCACAATCTGCTCAGGATGACTGGACATATTTCTGTACTGTGTATGCCTACCTACACCCTTGGTTGTGCCTGACTACACGGGTATATAGTACCTTTGGGTAGGGGTGCAGAATTGCAGTGTGCATTATTTATTATCATGTGATGTTTATCTTACTGAACATGCAGAGTTGCTGTGTACCTGTAAGTCTATGAAGGCTTGTAGTCTGTCTGAGTAGCTCCCAGCTGTGGACGTATCCAGATGGTAGACAGAGGTCAGCCTCGTATTCTTTGACTGTGCACCACAGCAGTCTTTTCAGCACCTGAACAATGGCATTGTCACAGGTGGTTGCTAGCAGTACATGGCTACATCCTTTGCTATTTCTGTGTTGTACTTCTTCATAAGGGCATGCTTGTGGGATTCATTCTACAGCTATTTGCAGAGTGTGTAACAGCAGACAAGCTGATATGCCTGTGTGTTTCTGACTCTTCCAGCCCTCAGATACTCTCACGTTTATATTTGAACAGCCTCAGGGAAAGGTACATATAACTGGGCTACACCTGTCATATAGTTCAGACATTTTGCAGTTCAGACTTTGGGTGATTCAGAGCTACACCTTTTCTGACGTGCAAGCGGTTTCTACTCTCACTTATTGACATTTGTTATTAAGTGAGATTCAACACCTTTCTGCCTACTGTTAGTACATTTCACAGGGAGTCAGAGGGGCACAGCTAACATTTGTTTACAAATCAGGGTCATCACTGTAGAGCAGTCACTGTTGGGAGGTCTGGCCTGTGACCTATGCAAATATGCCAGTGTTTATCCTGCCCTGATACTGTGTGGGTTTGTAAGCTGCTACTGTAACCTTATTCCCTACTAGCATGGCTGATTCTCTTTTCATAGTCATGTCATGCAGTTCAACAACACCTGCTGGTTAAGGCCCACAGAACAAGATTTGTGTTATACCATTGCTATTTTCCCTTTACATTGACTCATGGTAATGCATGATAAATTGCTTTCAGCACTAAGTTATTGTATATTTGCTGTGGTGTAGTGGTACTTCATGCTGACTGGTGAGTCCCAGGTTCAAGACTGACAAGGTTTTTTATTTTGCTGCTGAGCAGTACAAGGGCCTTGTGATACAGAGTGACTAAGGCACTTTTAAGCAGTTGTAATCGGGTTTGCGTGGGTTTGCACGACGCTTAGCAATGCTTAGCTAAGCGCACACAAGCTCACACTCGCGCATCCCCGCTAACTACTGCTTAAAAGTGCTTACTCCCGCTAAACCCCGCGCTAATTTCTTTTAAAGAAAAGAAAATGGGGAGATAGGAAAGTGGTGAAAAAGGGGGCACAAAGAGGGAAAGACAGTAGGGAAACCAGCTCAGGATGTGCAGCATGGGTGTAGGGAATGTCCATAGCTGCCCATTTCTTTACCAGCAACAGCTGTGCATATGTATGAAATTTGGTGTCAAATTTGAAACCTTCCACCCCTAGGAGAGGGGTGAGGACAACAAAAGATGTTGTACTGCCAATTAGAATTATCAGTTTACATGTCCAGTGGACATGCGTGCAAATTGGGCAGCTATGTATGGGGCGTAATTTTTTTGTGGGAACATATTGCTCTTTTTTTTATTTTTTTTTCAGGTGAGAGTGGAATGTGAGGTAGAGGAAGTAGATATATTTGGGGAGGTAGGTTGGGGAGGTAAACAGACAAGACAAACAAGACGCATACAGGGACGGAGTTTGACACATGGGGTGGGTGAACACAATTGATGGTGAAGGATGTTTGGAAATCGCAAGCCCATGAGCCCACAGATGGTAACAGTGGAACTGAGATCCCCACCCATGGGCAGTCACCACTGCACCTTCACAGCCCTGAGGGTGGCTGTGCTGGGGGCTGAGTAGGATGGACAGGCTCACCCGAGAGACATGCCACACTCGCCTCAAGCTGGCATAGGGGATCAGCAACTGAATGCTGGATCTCCCTACGCACCACAGCCCGCACCCTAGCAAGGGTGACAGGTGGCCCTTCTCCACCCACGCTTGCACGGGGGGGGATGAGAACCATCCCCTGCAGTGCTTCCACCCAAAGGTGGCACAGGACCAATGGAGATGGGGAGTCCGGGCTGGGCACCAGAGTCACTGGTGCCAGGAGCACTCGCCAACTGAGGAGGGACAGGTTGGTCCACTGGGACCGACCTTCCCATACATTCTGTGATTAGGTGTGTTTCATTACAACATAAATAACAGCATTCCAGATTAGTTGTAACAGCATGCAGTAATATTCCCATTAACCCAACACACCACAGTTCCAACAGTTGAACAGCAAACATAACACATGCATATACTGAACAACAGTGGTTATTCCAAACGCATGCAGGGATGATTGGTAGCAACAGGCCACCATGAACGTGGTGTTTGAACAGGGCACATGCATCAACATGAGTGCAAATATTTATAGAACAATTGGACATATATCCCAACAAATATTTAAGATTACACATACCCATTGAGGTGTGGAATTGCATGGTTTATGCACAAACAGTAGGGTGTAGAAAAAACCTCCATTAACATCTTATAAACACTTTTACTCTACACTACATTCCTAGTGACTGCAGGTGTATATTCCCTACATGTATTAATACACTTGCTACCATGCATTAGGTTGTGTAGTGGGTTTGGCTAGTTCAATCTATACTTGACCTATATCTCACATACTAACTGTCCAGGATGCAGATGTTACTGCTACATATTTCATGGTTGCATTTATATTTCTTTATCTACATATCTGGATGTTTTCACATGACATTTTCACTTCAAATTGTACAGAACCCTGCATTTATTGAAGCACACTTACATTTCTGGGGAACATATTAGCATGCTACTCGTGTGCCAGATTTACTTATGTAACTGACTGTTGAGGACTGTATATTTACTTCACAGCTACTAGCACTTCCATCACCCACTTTAGATGGGACTGCAGAACTCTGGGTTGCACTTTCTAACACATTACTACTTGTATAATGCAAGGGTACAGCATTTCATACTAAGTGACACAGACACACTCTGGCTTTTAGACCTTTATTAATGACATTACACACTTTTCCACAGGCTCACTCCTTTATTTGTTTTAACGGTATATATGGCAGACATGTTCACGACATATTATACCTTTATTAATAGGTTAGCACACACTTTTTTCAGGCTCACTCACATATTCTTTTATATGACAGTGCCTGCAGAGATATTATTCCAGACATTTGTTACCTTTCTTAACGACACTCTTTTTCTGCCTCTCTAACGTTTTTATCTGACAGTACATGCAGAGGACTTATTCATTCCATTTTATGGCTGTATTATTAGACTACAACACTTTCTTTCATGCTCTCTCCCATATTTTATATAACAATACATGCAGAATAATCACTAACCTGCCTGGCGGCGCAGCCTTAGCAGCCTATCATCATAGGCTTGCTGATTTGTAACACGGTCACCTGCAGCTGTAAAGTAAATGAAAGGATATTGAGACATTCCTATCCATTATACATACTCCATTTTAAATCCTTACATACTGCATTCCATGGCTACATACTCAGTTGTGGGGCATCCCGCATCCCACGGGCCAACTGTATCCACTGGTTCAGGCAGTCCTCCTTTCGTCTTTTCAAGTCCGCATGGTGGTGACGGACCTGCTCACCAGTCCGGGGAACGCCTGTGGCACTGGCGAGGTCACGAGTTAACCGGTTCCAAGCCTCTGCCTTGTACTCCATCCCTTGGAACTGGCCCTGCAGGAGTCTTGCTTTGTGACAGTGGACTAGGAGCCAAACCATGTATTTGGACTCCTCGGTGCCCCATCTCTGTGCTCGGAAGTGCACTCCCTCTCCAACACCAGACATTCTGACCGCAGATGTGAGCTACAATCAGTTATGGCATGTATTCCCGCCTGTGGGGCTTAAATATGCCGCATTTCCCACACTTTTTTGTGATTGGCCACTTTGTAAAATTCTCGGCTGACTGCAGACCTGCTTAGTAATGGTTAAACTACCATTCTTAAGTTTATGTATGTTAATAGTGGCTGTTTTTTCTATGTTGTCATGGCTTAGTGGTTCTGTACTTTGATTATGATAAAAAGGGTCCTGGGTTCAAACCTTGTCATTCTTTTATTTTAATACTGTCTAGACAGGCTAGGGGGTGTGGCTGCATTTAAGCAACTTAGCTCTACATTGCTCCCCTGTGCCCTACGGTGCCCTGGTTGGCTCAGCGTGCACGTCCATGCAAACACATTGCGCTGGGTAAAGCGTTTTTAAATGTTGAGCAACTCTACTGTGCTGGGTAAAGCACTATTACACTATGGGCAACTCTATTTAGCTGGGTAAAGTGTTATTACACTATGGGCAACTCTGTTTAGCTGGGTGAAATGCTGTTAAACTATGGGCAACTCTGTTTAACTGGATAAAGCACTATTAAACTATGGGCACCTCTGTTTAGATGGGTATAGCACTATTAAACTATGGGCACCTCTGTTTAGCTGTGTAAAACATTGCTTAACGGCAGGCTATTATATATCTGGGTCTTTTAAAAATATATATTTTTTTCGCTGATACATTGGCCAAGTCACTGCTTTTAATAACATTTTAATCATATTTGTCTGGTATTATTTCAAATACTGATTTAAAACATAAATAAGAAGGGGAGTGGTGGGACTCGAACTGTGAATGCCTTCGCTTTGTGCATACGCTCTACCATTACGCTATTGCTATTTGGATAAATTTGCATAAGTAGTTCTTATATGCTCTTCAATGTCACAATTGCTAACTGTGGTTAAGCAACGGGCACACCCTCGCAAATAAGCGCAAATACGGGCAGCTATATCGTGGATTTAAAAAAAAATGTTTTCCGTTTTATAACTCTAATGGAGGTTTACAGTGTCAGGGAGTGTGGTGTTGGGTGCATGTACATTTGAGCAGACTCGCTCTTGTCTGTTGACATTATGCTTTTTAAAACCTTGCATTGGCGTGGACTTTTAGACTGCTCAGCAGTCAGACACATCCCCTGCTTGCCTACTCAGTCTGTGTAAGAGTTACGGATGAGTCAGCATGCCCTCATGAATATTCATGGCACGTTGACGTCATACCGTTCAACTGCAGCCTCCGAGTAAGACATATTAAGTCTTACACAGAGGTTTCGTGAATCCAGCCCTTAGTTTATTCTGTTTGTTAGATGGGAGAAAAAACATTAGCATAAATGACAATTTATGCTACATGAGGACTGGAAATCTTACAGATGCATTTTGATAGTTAACCATATAGTTTTACTGAATTTGTCCTTTTAATGTCCTTGAATTCAAGAGGTTCGCTTTGGCGAGTTTAGAAGGCCTAAACAGTAAGATTATTGGTGTGATTAGATATGACCAGAGATGAGGATATTTTAAGAATAATGCATGTAGGTGTGATGTTACTGAGGACAAGGTCAGGAGCACTTTGTACCCTACTAGACTGCTTAATTATTTGCACAAGTGAAGTAGCATCTACTCATTCTGAGAATCTTTGGGTAAACCCAATTTTTATGGTATAAATGCTCAGGTTAATCAATGGAGAGTTGAAATCACCCATTAAGAAGATATTTTATTTATGCGTAGTTCAGTAAGTGCCTTTAGAAATCACCTATGGTCCCTCCGGAGGCTTGGAAGGTAACCTATAGTAGGTTATACTTTTTTTAGGGTATTTCCAAGTTCAAGAAGTTATATTTGAAAATTCGAGGAATCTGTTTAGAAATAATTGGATCTTAGAAAGATATTGATACTACACACCATTTTCCAGTAGATCTGAATATGTGTTAGATGCTAAAACCCAGTAAAGAGAGAGTCCTGTCTTCACTCTGAAATCCTCTCTCTTACATTACAGATGTGGATATGTTTAAGCTGTAGGAGAGGACTGGGATCTGGCAATTTATTTTTAAGACTTCTGGCACTGAAAAGAGCAAACTTGATGTGGTCCAGATTGGAATTTATTGCAAGCCTTTTGTGTTATGTTGGAATGTCCAGAATATAGAATTTGTCTAAAAAGGCACTATGGAAGCAGCAAGTACTTTGATCAGTAAGTAACACATGCAGAATGAAAGGTGAAAGGCCATATTTGGAAAAGCATGCAGTGCTGTCAGTCATCTTATCCCAAGCTGACACATACTACATCCCCCTAGAATGATGCCAACTACTGAACCAATTGTTAAAGCAAGATATATTCTTATTGTATGCAAGCATCATTCTGGGTGAGGACAGGATTCACTGAAGAGCCAGAGGTGTACCTGTATTTCACACATGCACAGCAAGCTCCAGTATGTCTCTCTGCATGCCCTTCTCGGTTGAGCACCTCAAGTCATTCACACCTACATGAGTTGCCATCAGTTTATAGTCATGTCTGTCCTGTCCCAGAGACTGTTGGGCCCTTGCAATGTCATGGATCCTGACACCAGAAAGGCAGCTATCATTCCATCCTTGTCAAAGCTTGTGAATGTAAAGTCAGTCTGCCTAAAGATGGAGTCACCAGATACTAAGTAATTTCTACTCAGACACAAAGAAAGTGATAGTAAAATGTTTGCAGACTGCAGCCTAGTGGCACACTGACTTACATGAGTAGGGTGGTATTAAGTTAGACGACTGATACCAAGGCTCTTCAGTCTTGATTCTTGGAAGCTTAGGGACTGATTTTTTACAACCTCAACATAGTTCTGTTTAGTGTCTTCTTGTGTTAGTATGGGTGAATTTATGTTATGTGTTCCTACCATCTGTGTAAATGAAAAAGTCATCTCTGTGTTATATATATAATTACACCTCTCACAAATCATGTAATTTTGATCCAGTAATAGAAATCAGTGAACATTAGGTAGAGCCAGCACTGTCTCAGAGTCCTAAGTGTAATGAGGCTGGCAGCAGAAGGAATACAGGTAGGCTAGACTATAATGATTGCAAACCACAAAGAAAACACCTAGGATCTCCAGGTATACATTTCAACCTCTTAACGCAGAAAATCTGGACAGAGCCTAAAATAATGTCGGGGGGGGGGGCAAAGGCCCAAAAGTAGTACAGATTTTAAATACTGCTCCTTTAAAGTTAGAAATTTACTAGGATAACAGGACTTGTGTTATCATGCATTTTCTGAAGGTCATGAAGTCTGAAACTGAAATTTATGCCATTATTTAGTGACTTCTATCCTCTGTGATTTGTCAGAAAACTACAAATTTTATGAATAGACCAACAATATGAGGCAAAGACTGGGCATTCTGTGAAAATCTGGACAGCTGAAAGGTATGAGTCCAGGGAAAGATATTTAATGAAAACAGTTAAGTGCTTTCATTTGTTAGAAGCCAGAACATCTTCAGAACTGCTGTCATGTGGTACAAAATCACCAATCACAAAATTGACATATACAATTTAAATCACTAATAATTACACATAAAAATAGTTTAATTCATTCAAATTTCAAACACAGTTTGATATTAATTGACTCATTCAGCCCTAACTGTCCAGCAGCAGCTACCAAAAGTTGGAACCATAATTATTTAATTTCCAATAAATTATTCCATTCTTCCCGTTTAAAAAATAGTATTTATGTGATCTAAAATAAAAACAAAACAGAAATCTTTTAAAATTCTTAGAATCAAGACTATGCTTTGGTATTGCATTTAAGTCTTCTTTATAAATGTGCTGTGTTGGGATTCTAATTATTGTCCCAACATAAATCAAATATCTGGCATAATCGTTCTGGCTGTAAGGATCTGAGATCTACAAGGACAGGGACTAAGAAGACAAACTGGGGACATTCTGTCAGCACAATGACAGGTAAAAGGTATGTCATCATGCATGTGTGTGTGCATGTGTGTGTGTGTGTGTGTGTGTGTGTGTGTGTGTGTGTGTGTGTGTGTGTGTGTGTGTGTGTGTGTGTGTGTGTAAGAGAATGAATAGAGGTATGTCTGTGCCAATACGATGCATGTGTTGACTACCCTAGGAAAGTATTGATTTTACTAGCAGTAGTTAAAGGTGATTCAGAGACATGCAGATTATCTGATAATAATGTTTTTTTTATTGCAGCTAACATGTCTCTGAAGAGCATTTTCCCACATCATGCAAACAGTTCCTTTTGGATGCATCTCTTACCGCTATCAGCTATATGTTAAATCCAGGCATTTGTATATATATATATATATATATAGGTTTACCATCACAATGCCGACGTGCACTTGCACGGCTATGAAGTATTCGAACATCAGATGTTCGAATACTTCATATTGCGGCAGGTGATGTGACGCTGCCATTGCGAATGGACTGTGCATTCGCAATTCCAACGCTCGCCATGAGCGATCGCGGTACAGTGCGGTTAGGAAATACATCCCTTTCCTCACTGTAGCGATCTCGGAGTTGGAATATTAAGTTGGGGGTGGGTACAGCCCCACGGGGTGCAGCCCCGCTTAACTGTGTGTGTCGGTTAGGTAGTTAGGTGGTTATGGGAAGGTTGGGTTTGCTGTGTATTGCCGTAAATGTCGCGAGCGACATTTTCGACAATACACCCTTGTTTTCGAGGTTAGGTGGATTTGAAAATGTTCATTTCCGATGTAACACTTCGAAAATAAAGACATGATTTGTTTTTATTTTCGAATTAATGATAGTAAACCATATATATATATATATATATATATATATATATATATATATATATATATATAAAACACTTGACTTACACCAGTACATTTCTTTCCTTGACATATCTTACAGCTAACAAGTCTTGCAGGTCTAAGATTTATTTTCTTTCATGTGATTAATTAAATCTTTTGGCACTTTGAAGGTTAAAGTTTCATCATGACATGATGGAGTTTCAGGCTTATTAATCAAATCATGAGGATCTAATCCCTCCTTTGAAGTACATGATTACCATAACTATGAATGTAGGGTTCATCATCAATATCATCATCATTAACCCCCTTTTCTCCCATTTTCTACATGGGGTTGAGGTGTCATGTTAACTGTCACCATCGCTCTTGATTCAGTGCCATACTCATGCCTTCTTTAACACTTATGCCTGACTGTCACAGATTTTCTCTCGCACAATCCTTCCACTTCTTTGCTGGATGCCCTGGTTTCCTCTTACCTTCCTCCTGTCCATCCCAAATCTTCTTCACCAGATTGTCTTCTGCTTTTCTGCACATGTGCCCGAACCACCATAATCTGTTATCTTTGATCTTTTCTGCAATTGGAGCTACCTCAGCTTCTGCTCTTATGTCCTCATTTCTTCATCTGTCCCCCAGTGTACATTCTACCACCCATCTCAGTCACTTAATTTCCATCAACTCTAGCTTCTTTATCTGCTCTCCTTTACTGCCCAGGTTTCTGTACCATACAGTAGTACTAGTCGCATCACTGGTTTGTACAAATTACTTTTCAGCTTCTTTGGCATTCTTCTGCCATACACTACACCTGGCAGTCTATACCAGCTGGCTGAAGCCCCTCTGATTCTAGCTTTGACCTCTTCATTCAGACTTCCGTTTTCCTCAAACACCCCTCTCAGGTACTTAAAACCATTAACCTGTTCCACTATCCTCCCCTCTGTCTCAGTTCTTAGCTTCTTCTGATTTCCCCAATTTCCTGCCATTACCACTGTCTTATCTGCACTTAGTTTCATCCCATGTGCATTCAGTTTTGCATTCCATTCCCCTATCCTTTACTAAAGTTCTTGCTCAGAGTCTGCCTGCAATGCCACATCGTCTGCATACAGCAACTTTGTTGATCTGGGCCTTCCGATCTGTTTGCTAATGTAGTCCATCACCAGTGTAAACAGAAGTGGGCTCAGAGATGAACCCTGATTTACACCCACTCCAACTGGGAACCCCTCTGTGAGAGCAAACACTGCTCATACATGAGTCATTTGGTACTTATACATAGCCTGCACTAATTCTACCAATGTTTCTGGGACTTCAAAACACCACAGTACTGCCTAAATCAGCTTTCTTGGGACTTTGACATATGCTTTCTACAAGTCTAGGAATGCCCAGTTATACTTTTTTCTCATCCCTAGCTTCTTCTCAACTATCTGTCTCAATGCAAACATCAGATTAGTTGTGCTTCATCCTGATCTGAATCTGAACTGCTCATCTCCCATCTTACATTCTACTACTATGCATATCCATTTATCAATCACCCACTCCAGAACTTTCATGCATTGTGATAGGAGTTTGATGCCTTTGTACTGCCCACAATTGTGGATGCCCCCTTTGTCCGTCTACACTGGCATGAGTATGCTTATTCTCCAGTCATCTGGGATATGCCTTTCTCTCCACACTGCTATTAGTACCCTCAGGAGCCATTTCTCCCCATCTCACCCAGTATCTTTATCCTATGTGCTGTGACCTCATCTGAGCCTGCTGCTTTCCCTGACTTCATCTTCCTTAGTGCTTTTCTTACATCTTCTAGGGTGGGCTCCTCTTCTTCTCTCATCATAGGCTGTTTCTGGGGTACTATAGCTTCTGTGGGGTTTTCTTCATTTAGAAGCTGCTGTAAGTACTCCTTCCATCTACCTTTGATGTCCTGTGGTGAGCATGTTGTTGCTGGCATCCCTTATGAAGGTTGTCTGTCTGTCTTCTTTATCTTGCTATCTTTGTCTTACAACCCGATATATTTTCTTTGTGTACTTAATGAGTAATTTTCCAGAAGATGGTATAGTGCCCCTGATGCCCTGTTCTTTGCAATTGCAACTCTTTTCTTAGCCTTTTTGATAGCCAACCAGTATTCCTCCCTAGCCTGGTCTTTCTTTTGATGACTTCCTGGACTTCTGCATTCCACCATCAGCTTTCCTTATGTACCTTATTTCCATACTTGGCCTGGCCACATATCTGTTCTGTAGTCCTCACACATGCTCTTTTTAGGCGCTGCCATTCTTCTTCAACTCCACCTATTTCCTCCTCTTCTTGAGGTGCTAGAGCCCTGAGTAATTCCTTAAACGGTTGTGCAGTTAACTTCAAGGTCTTCAGCCTGGTCTCTGTTGACCTTAGATCCTTCTCTGACTACTGTTTGCAAATTATTATTGTGACCAGTGGTTTATGCTGTGGGTAGACTGTTTCACTTGGAATGACTTTGCAATCATTAATTCTACCCCTGTGCCTTTTCCTTACTAGAAGGAAGCCTACCAGAGCTGCATATTCGCCACTCTTGTATATGATCTTATGACTATCTCTCTTTCTAAACCATGTGTTGGCTACTATCAAGCCATTTACCAGACAAAAGTCTAGAAAGGCTTCTCCTTCTTTATTCTTGTTGCCCCATCCATGTGGATCCAGGCAGTCCTCATATCCTCTTCTGTCTGTCCTGATATGTGCATTCAAGTCACCCATTATCAGCACCATTTCATACTGTCCTGCTTTATCTAGTAGGTCCTGCAACTGCTGTATGAATGCATTCTTTTTCCCACTATCACAACCCTGCTGTGGGGCTTAGGCTGAGATTATGAATATTGCCCTGTCATTACACTGGAGTCTGATTGCCATGAGTCTGTCTCTAATTCAGATGACATCCCTTAGTGCCTTCTGAAGCCTCTCTCTCAACATAATTCTGACACCATTTCTAGCCTGTTTTCCTCCTGTGTAGTAGACTCTGGATCCCAAGCCAAGTAGCTTTGCTGCACTGCCCTTTCATCTTGTCTCTTGCATACATATGATGTCCAGCCTCCTCTGTACCATCATGTCATCCATTTCCAAGCTCTGTCCTGTCAGTGAATTTACATTGAGTGTAGCTTCCCTTAGTTCATGTTTGGTGGGTTGATTGGTTTTACATCCAGCTTTCACTCAACAGAGCTATCCCAGGTAACCCAGTCTGAGAAACTGGACACTGACTGGCTAGTAGCTTATTTCCCCAGGTTTGCTGGGCATTATGGAGGGCACACACTAGCCAATAGGGGCACATATACCCCTTTCACTGTTAGCATAGGTACCTGGTGTAGAACGGAGCAGGCCAGATCCTCAACCCACTTATCCACAGTAACTACCCATGCCTATTTGGCGACATTAGTCAACATGATCAAATTACCTACAGCCATATTTTACACCATCGAGTGGATAGCCCTGCCATAGAGTGCAGGCTGTAATCCATGTTCTTCTGTCTTGAGGATGTTGTGCACCACAGTAGATGCCCAAAGTGGTTGGTGTATGCAACTCTTCCCCCTGTAGGGTACCATGTAGACTAACTATGAATGTGGGGTGCATGCCAGGTAATAAAAATATTACATGGCTAAGTGATCAAACATAGAATCAATAACTATAGGACAATTAGTTTGCTAAGTTTAGCTTCCAGAGTCATAGAAAAATCATACTGAGCTTCCTAAAATGATCTAGCAGTGTACCATTGCGATGTATTTCAACATGCTTATAAGAAATCACATCTACAAGCACTGGCTACTAAGGTACTTGGGATGATATGTTCAAAGCAATGTACATGGCCATCAGGTAGATGCCATCTTTTTAAAATTTAGCAAAGGTTTTTATTTTTCTGAGCAAGAAAGCCTAGCCAAGGAACTGGTAGGCATAAGGGTACATACCTTAATGTCAAACAAGATACAAGAGTTTTTGAGGTGTAAAGAGTGGAGGGCCATACTAGAGTCCCATGGTCTTGGTCTCAGTTTGTTTACATGGTATACTAGTGAAATAAAATTACTAAATAGGGTTTGGCATACTAGGTTTATAACAATGGCAGTCTTGTGGTATGTGTGTAAAATGGTGAAGATCATAGAAATGAATTTAGAAATGGCCTTGGATATATATTTTTTTAAATTATATTAATATTAACCTGTTGACACTGATCTGGCCATCTCTAAAACAAGTCACAGGAAACAAATAGTACTAAGGGATCAGGGCAACAAATGTACACAAACAAGACTCCAAGCATAACGGCTGCATGTAAATTAAATTTGGTAGAAAATAAATACCTGGGGTGTTTGATGAGGCTTGTTTCATCTCGATTGCTCTCATTGTTATTACATATGTATATTTATTTGATAAAACCAAGTATGGAATCTGGTACATTTTTAAGTACCAATAGACAAATAATCGGTCATAAAACTCGAAGGAGTCCTTTGCAGAGCTATTAACTCATTACCTCCAAGTGACACCTGCAGCTGCATCTGCAGTTAATTCCTACTGATGCCTTTAGGCATTAAATATTGCTTGTTCATACTTGCATCCATAATTCCAAAACCAAGCTACGTGCAAGGTATTAAAAGAGTTCATCTTAAAGTTTACACAATGGCAGGCTTAATTGCATTAATATTTGATCTCTGTCTAGTGCAGGTAAATAGATATTAACTGTTGTTTTTATCATATTAATTTATATAGATATAATTTTCACATTTTTCTAAATATCTCAACAAGCAAGTAACACAGGCAGAACTACTGAGCCTTGTATGAAAGCTCTTAGCCAGATGAATAAACTGTTGATGACAGTATGTATGTAAACTTAAGTGGTTGCTGAGATATTGTAAGTTGTTTACAAAATATTACAGATGCAATAGTTACTGTGTTTACACTGACTTATAAAATTCCATTTAATGCCTAGAAACTAAAGAATACAGCCACTATAAAAATAGGCTGTGCTGAAAGGTTTGCCATTTATACTTCTTTTTTAACCCCTATGATTCCAGAGATATTAATATTTGTTTGAAATGTGAGGACATAATTTGATTCTGTCAAAAGGCTTAGGGTCTGCCCATTGGAAGTTACAGTAACTTCCTGAGCGCCGTTGGAGTGAATGAGTTAATCTAATACCAGATCTACAAGGCCTCTCTTATTAAGACATACTGAAAGCAATAAAAAAGAGAAACCATCAAGCCAACACACTGAATATAAAACTTGTAAAGTAATAAAAGCATGCTAGAAGAACTCAAATAACCACTGGAACAGCTGTATAGATGTTTAGCGCTTTCATTCGTTTTAATACCATGAACTTCATCAGAACAGATGACAAATTCAGCACCAACTTATTTAAGTTAAAAACATTAATTAGTCATCCAATAAACAGTCATTGCCAATCAATTAATAAAAAACAAATTAAAGAATTAAAGAGACACTACTTAAATAAACAACAACATTAATAACATGTATATTATAAAGTAAAAATGTTACATAAGATTAATATTAATAATAACATCTATTCTTCAATAGACATTTAATATCAATGTCCCATTCAAATCTGGAGCCCTCTCTGCATTTAAAAATACTTGCCATTTTAATTCTTTAATTGCCAAGGCAGTGTCAAAATCTGCTATATAGGGGGCTTGGTTCAAGTATTTATTTGTTGTTGTTTATTTAAGTAGTGTCTCTTTAATTCTTTAATTTGTTTTTTTTTTAATTAATTGATTGGCAATGGCTTTTTATTGGATGACTAATTAATGTTTTTAACTTAAATAAGTTGGTGCTGAATTTGTCATCTGTTCTGATGAAGTTCATGGTATTAAAACGAATGAAAGCGCTAAACATCTATACAGCTGTTCCAGTGGTTGGGTCCATACTGAAACCAATCGGCCCACTCTGTCTGACCTGTAGGCTTATATAAGGAGATCTCATTTGTTGCACAAAGCTTTTAAGAAGAATTTCTTATTTGCATACATTCGTATATGAAAGGGCTTCACACTTATTATGTTTAACATGTGTTAAATTAACACTTAAAAGAAATAACAGAAATAATGAAAGAATGGTTTGGTTTACTGAGATGGTTATTGCACTGGAGAAAGAGTTACCTAACGAAAGTAGAGAACTTTGAACAAATCATGAGACTGTTAGGCAATTAGATGTAACCAAAGACTTATGAGGGTCAGTGAAGAGCAGTATTACAGATATTGTTGTCCACTTAATATTACACACACACACACACACACACACACACACACACACACATACACATATATATATATATATATATATATATATATATCTATATATATATATATATATATATATATATATATGTACTTATGAATGTAAGATGCAGATTGTATAACACGAAAGCTGTATGTAGTCAATATATGCAGATTGTATAATGAGAAACTTTGATGTAGAAAATGTTTTATCATTCAAACCTTGTGCTCATTTTACTCATCAAAATTATGAATTATGTTCCTAGCAGCCAATTTAGTTGAATACTTGGAATGCTGGATTCTTGTCCGAATATGCATATACAGTAAGAAGACTAAAGTTTAACCCACTTGGGACATTTTTTCTTGCAAACTGCCAGTAACAGGCACAGCAAGATACCTCATATACAGAGTTCCTATTAGCATGCAATTTGGATACACATTATAAACTTTTGGTATGCATTTTCATTTATTTATGGCACATTTAAAGATGAAATTCTCAAGCTTCAGTCATATTAGGCTTCACAGCCTGATTATTTATTTCTTTGAGTCAGTTGTGTGTTAACTTTATAGATTAACTGTCAGCATTTTTTTTAATTCAGGTTACAGGTTAAAGGCACAGTAACAAACAAGGGTACACCATTGATAAATGGTGTGATATAAAATAATATAATGGCAAAACTATAGCAGTAATAACCGCATCAGATAAATATTAAAAGTGTATTAGCAGATAATGCAATGATGGCTTCATAGCTTAATCAAAGACTAGAGACTGGAAACTATAGCATTTAGCATTCAGTTCAGTATAGTGTAAGATATGGAACCTCAAACCTCTTTGCAGTGCTATTAATAAGTATAAGAAATCTAGATAGCAAATAGCAAATAATCTATAGCAGTAACACAAACACCTGGCATTCATGTAATGTTGTGAATATTTTCTAAATCTCACAAAACATTTTAGCTCTAACTTCACTAGATAAAGCATCCTATACTTCAATGGCACTATGCTATAAGTGTTGTGTCAACAAATTAGTTCCTAGTACCACACATTTCAAGGAAAAGGTAAAAATACCACTAAAGCTAGCAGATTTTAATGATCTAGAAGTTTCTCATAAATGAAACTGCGTACTCAAGGGAAGACAAGATCTGTCTCCTAATAATGTTTGTGCTGAGTTGCAAAAAAATAAAATAAAATCATCTCTTTTATTGAAAGCCAGTCCAACAATGTAAGCACAGTGCAACCATATTCCTTTTTTACAGTAAAAACAATACATTTTCTAGTGTTAGCAAACAGCAATTCAACTTTCTTAAAGTGTTATTCATGTAATAGCTAGTGACACCAGCCAAAGTCAAGCTGAGTACAAAATATTCTCTGATAGGCAATTTTCCCACTTTAATATGAAAGGTACCACTCGGATCATTTTTCCTACATGATACTAACTGCAGACAAAACTTTAAAATATATTGATTTTTAATGTCATGTTCACATTTGCTGCTGGGGAAAACAGCATGGTAGGGGTATTAAAAGTCTTCATTTAGTTTTAGAGAACTTTACCAGCTGTAGCTAAAAAGAAAAATATAAAACAGTCACTGAATTTAATTTAATAAGACCATTATTAAGTAAATGCTCTGGTACACTATGAGTATTGGCTGCCATGCTACAGTATATTACATAGAAGCACACCAAAATAAATGTACCCATGTGAAGAAAGTGTAATGTGCATTTTTATTTTTCACCATCATGTACCCATTATTTTGAAGTGTTCTGGTTGGCATGTCTAGAAAGCTAAAACCCTGTAGCTTGTCCATAAGCAACTAAGATTTAACCAAGTCAAATGTTTTGTCCAGGTGAACAAACTGCATCCACTGCCAAATCATAATTAATTTTCTTAATATAATATAATGTAGATACATTATAGTGATAATGTAATCAGACCAAAAAGTATGATGGTTTCATGAAAGACTATTACAGTTCTGCATATAATAAAGACTCTCCTGATGATTCAATAAACTCTGTGTAGGATTAGTGTGCAGTCTACATAGAGTTTGCATGTTAGCATGATGAGAAGCAATGCTAATTGCATATGCATGCCGCACATCGTGTTTACACAAATACAAATGAGGTTTCATGACTAGCAGCAGTGTTGCCAGCCAGGACGCCATGTAAAGCAGCACGAACACCTGCAGACATGTAAACCTATTTACCTACAGGTAAACTAGGTTTGCAGGATTGTGTGGAAAGCCACAATGACTACCAGGGTTTAATATAAAGCAAAGTATGCAGTTCTAACTCAGTGTACGAAAGTGTAGTCAGCACAGAGTAGAGTGCAAACCTGTTTTAGGTATACTGAATAAAAGTTTTGGTAGTGATCAGCAAGGGTACAGAGACTGAATTAGAAATAAGTATTCAGGGAAAGTGTAAGTATTGAAAAGAGACATGCACATGAATTGTAGGAAAGAATATAAAGGAAGAGGACAGGTGAAACATGGTAATGTATGGCTGGTGAGGGCATGTCAATGTATATACACCACAAAGACAAGACAGTTGTAACATGAACAGTAATCACATATGTGCATGATAAAGTATGTACTGCTGTTTACACCATGTGTGTGGGTATAGTCATATCATCACACAGATATTTTATATTATGTGACTATCACACAAGATGGCATACCAGTGGAGAAGATTTTCCATGATATGAGCATCCTGACATGATCTCTGTAGAAGACATTTATCAAGGACAGTATATACAATAGGGGGTAGGTGCATATTGTGAAGATGTGCAAAATGAGTTGCCTGAATATGAATGCGTACTGTCAGCATAGGTCTCAGCCAAGTGGGACACATAGCAATTGGTGCATGGACAACAATAGAAGCACGTATAATCATGGATAATATCAGAATAATACCACCATTACTCTGTGTCATTGACAGAGCATATTTGATTGTGAGTTATTATACGTGGTTCTGCAAAAAAAACTTATACAACTGTCATGTTTTGTCAGTAATCTATGAGGGGAATCAAGCACACCTTCCTTAAAATTTAACATCTGCCAGAAGTGTTAGAGGGACACAGTATTTGAAATTATGAGCAATCCTGGCTAGTTGACAGGTTAGCATGGCATATATATGCCACAATTCACACTTTCACGAATGCAACTCATGCCATCAATGTTGGCAATCAGCTATATTTACTGTGTGCATCACAAGAATACATAGCACACATGCATCTTGGATAACACTTTGGGAGTGGGGGTTCTGCAGTGTCAACGCTTAATGGTTATGCATCACAAAGAATACTTAGGTTTGGCTGATAAGTTGTGTGGGAGCTCACTATGGCAAAAGTGATACACTTGAGTAACTCATCCCTGGAAGATGTGTTGGGAGGTACATGCAAAAGCATGCATTGTACTCAGTTATTGCTGTGATGACGACTAAGAGCAATAAGACTATAATGCTCTTTGATATGGATGTCCTGCACATACTCAGGAGTTGTACTACATACAAGGGATACGTCACCAGTGTGAGCACAGGCTGGTGAACATTCCACATACTATCTACCTGAGTACACAGGTCACATATCACTTGATCTGCTCATAGAGGTGTGTTGTCTGTAGTGTAATTAGCTTTTGCACTTGGTTTCATAAAGGAACTAATCCCCCCATGATTTTTGTTCATTTATTGCATCTCCATGGGTGTGGCAGCAATCATTTGTGTGTGTTAATAATGTCTGTATTATATCAATGTAATACTTGGATTTAATGATTGTCCACAGTTTAAAAAATGTAGAACAAAAACCTCTGACTCTCCACGTACAAGAAATAATTTATTCAGGCATAAAAGAACAAACAGTGAGCGCTTTCGCGTATGCTATGATACGCTTCTTCAGACAATACTACATGAAAACAGGCAGCATATTTATAGGGAGGCACATCTCAATGCTTGAAGTTAATTAATCAATTAAACTAATAATTCAATTAAAAGCATCCTTAACTTTTGGAAGGAGGTTTTTTTGAAAGCCTCAAAACAGCTGACAGCTAGGGCTGAAGTGCTGGATGCCCTATATTATAGCAAGTCATACAAATACAAATAATCAAACACTTTAAAGTTATCTAATTCATTCTTAGGAACACATAATTTCTTCTAAACGTAATACTGTGAAGCATTGCTTGAACGCTAAAATAGCGTTATGTATATTATAATATGCTTTCATCTCATCATACAAGTCTCTCTTAGGACGACTTACATCGCGTGGAAATCACTTATTGAGATGTATTATATATATTAAATGAATTTATAAAAATATGTTTGATATAAAAAATTCATGAAATTCAAGAAATTCAAGAAATTGTCCACAGTTTGCATTCCTCCACAAGGCTGGTTTGACAAAGAATGTATAAGTTAGTTTTTTTTTAAGTTTTATTGGATTTTCAATTTGTAAAATAATCACAATATTTACAGTCAAAGACTTGCAAACCTACTAAACGAAAAAAATTTCAACTAAACCTCACACACAAAAGAAAAAAACAACAGTTTACAGGAGTGTCCATTAACCCATGCATTGTAGCAAGAGGTAATCCTGATTGTTCTTGACTTAATTGTAATCCTTTCCAGGTGACAGACTTCGGTTGCAATATTTATAAATTCTTTGAAGGAAGGTGTTGATTTGTTCTTCCAGTTCTGTTATAATATTTCCTGCTATAGATAGTATAGACCACAAAATACATTATTTCATTTTTTTTAACAAATGTAGGACTAGGCATCTTAAAAAGGATTAGTGATTTAGATAAAACAAATTTATCTCCAAAAAGCCTGTAAAAAGATATTAATGTTATTCCAATAAGGTGTTAAGACAGCACAGTCAAAAAAAAAGTGTTTCCAATCTGCTAAGTGCTCTAAGTTCTTGTTTACATCTCCAACAAACTTGTTTCTGCTTGAACATTAACTCAGTTGCATATGGTGTGAAGAAAGATTTATGCAAAAATTTCCAAGTAAAGAGATTCCATTTAAGAGATGAAGTTGTATGCTTAGAAGATATTAGAATTAATTTTTTATCTTCTTCACTTGGAGGTCTATTATTAATTTGGTTAAAATAGTTCCAGCAATTGTCATTACAACATTTTGTTTCTCTCCTAACAACTTTAATTTATATAAGAGACCCTGTCCCACTGTGTTTTGTTGCATTAAGAATGCTAGATATGCAATTAATTTTGGGATATGATCTCTTATCCTTGGTTGCATTAACCTAATTTCCCCTTCTACATGTCATGTGCAGATTGTACATCTAGCCACATGCCTTTATCTAAATTATATTTATTCTTAATATAGTCTTGATGTCTGAGACTTAAATACTGAACAGAAAAGGGCCTAGTATAGAACCTTGAGGTACAGACTTGGCACTGGACTCTAGAGAGAAGTGACTTCACACACTTCAACATTATTTGTCATATATGTGATCCAGTGGTCTACCTACTTGGTGAATAGGTGTTTATGTCCACTTAAGGCAGTTTCTCTGTAATATCTGAGTATGGATTTGTGTCACATGCATTGGCCAGGTCAAGTTATGTAGGATGATAGTGTTTTCCTCATTCATGCCCTTGGTGACCTTTTTTAAGACATCAAACAGATGTAACCGACATGATGTAGCCTTTACAAATCAAAAATGTGTTTGTCACACACTCCGGAGATTACCTGTGTCCTTATTGATAAGGTCCATGATGACTCATTGGTCTACCTCACAGATGAGAAAAGTCAGACGTATGGGTCTATAACTCCATGTATCAGGTGATGGTCCCACACCCGCCCAGTCAGATGATTGCAGGTTGCTGTACACCCTTCTATGAAAACATAGGCTGCCTGGAGGCTGTGTGTCTGCTAGGTCAGACTTTACATCACGCTATAGGCAACCTGTAATGTTGTCAGGACCCAATGATGTGCTATTAGCCATAGAGAGCACACAAGATGAGCTGCCCCCTGAGAATAAAAGAATAAAAATTGAGTAATGTTTGCATGTATACTTTGGCTGATGGCCAGTGGCAACAGGGGGGTGGCGTGTGAGACAAACTGTCAGCTAGCAGATTGTCTATATTATTTGGTTGAGTATATCTGGCAGCATCCACAAACAGCTCAGTGCTTACTTGTTCTATTTCCCTTAACATTTCACAGTTATTGAAATAAATCATTTGAGAAAACACCCACAAATATAACCTTGGTCATGCATCACATTCCACACACTGGTACTGTTCACACAATCATACAGCTGTACCAATGTCACATAATTACATCAATTGCACAACATATGCTTACATGTGTTTCATGTGAAAGCTGTGTTTGAGTGACCTGATGCCTTATAAGAACACATATCAATTGTTTGTGGCTCATACAGAACATTTCCTGACATAAATGCTAATAGTCACACAGTGGTACTGCTGACCACTTCAGTAATCCTTGGGAATAGCAACACAACTGCACATACAATGAGTTCCACAAGGTTGCAATTGAATCAAACATGTTATATTTTTTGTATGTCATAGCATTACAACATGTGGATGAAACAAAACTTATGTGCCATTGTAATCAGTATAAATTTATATTGATGTCTGTCACAGAGCATTTAATTATGGTAGTTAGACACATGCACAACTGTGCCATACTGAAAGTGTCACTGTGCTGGTGGAATGAAAACTGCAGAATGTTGATCTGCCCCGGTACAGCAACATGTGTCTTAATAAGCCAACGATATGCATAAACATGTATCATACACTGTCAATAGTTATCAAGAGGCATATTAGTACAGCTGTTAAAGAAGGAGCATGTAATGAAATTGCAGCAGCAGCAATCAATACATTAACTGGCATCATAGATTGTAGTAATCTCTTGTAGGCATACTGTACATCCATACCTCAACATAGCACTTGTCAATGACAGTAACATTGACATGTCCAATGTCCATAGGGTCATATGACATTATTAAGCTAACTGGCAACATCACATAAATCCTAGCCATTATTACACCATTTAAAACAACTCCCTATATCTATGTGATGGAAAATAGTAAGAGTATTGTGCATTTGTTGGATTGCATTACATACTGCCACTGTCCATATGGGACATGTGCACCACACCATAACAAAATTAGCACTCACACATGCAGTGGTTTGGAGATGGCTTGCAGAGGCTCATGGATGGAGCCTGCTTCATGATGTGTGTATGCATATTTGACACGAGGACATCCTGCACTCCTCTGCAGGAAGGATGTCATGTGGCTAGAGGAAAAAAGAGGATGGTAGATGTGTGGGGCTATGTTAAAGGTTCTCCTAAGTGGTAATGAAATGGAGAGTGATTCAAAAGAGCATACAATTGCCAAAATATACCACCAACTACAGACACAGTAGTAGACTGGGTCTGATTTGAACATTACACCTGTGTAGGTATAGAAGATGAATGTCATGTAATGTAACAGTAGCACTGCTACACATGTCTGACTAACACTGTCAAATTGCACTTTATGGAGTATGATAGCATCATTGTAGGCTAAGAAGAACAGCTTGGGAGGAGTGTCTGACATAGATGTGGGGTCACATGTCTGTGTAAAATTGTCTCAAAAGTAATATTTGGATATTTATAAACTCAAGTTTTCTGCTGTTAGATTAGACCCCCCTGTATATTTAAGTAAAGTAGCATGAAAACACAGTAATTAATGTTACTGCCATAGCACAGATTGGTCTTGAATACTGTAAGACTGCATGTTATACAGGATGACATCATCAGTGTATATTACAAGAAGAGGATCTGACATAGCTGTGGACTCATGTCATTCTAAAATTGTCACTATACTGATTGTTTGATGCACACTCAAACCAGTTGACCACAGTTAGAGAAGACCCCCCCCCCTACCTGAATATCTATAGAGTACAGTACTTAATACAAGTTCCACAGCACAAGTCTGACTTCTACAGTATCAGACAACAATGTATAGCCAATGACATCAGCAGTGTCTGTTGAGAAGAAGCTGGTAAGAGGAGCATCTCACATTCTGGCCTAAAATGGTCTCTTGAATGTCAAGCAAGTGAACACAGGCACACACACACACACCAGTTGTCCGCAGTGAATGTAGAACCCCTTGCTAACTATTTAGAGAGCACAGTACTATATACAAACACCACAGCACAAGTCTGGTTTCTATAGTGTCAGACAACACTTTATAGCTGATCACATCAGAAGTGTCTGTTGAAAAGAAGATGGTAGTAGGAGTGTCTCACATGCTGGTGTAAAATGGCCTCTTGAATGTCACCCAAGTAAGCAGTGACACACACACACACACACACACACACACACACACACACACACACACACACACACACACACACACACACACCAGTGAGTGTAGAACCCCTACCTAACAATTTACAGAGCACAGTACTTAAGGCAAGCACCAGAGCACAAGTCTGGCTTCTATAGTGTCAGATAACACATATGTTTTATGATTGTCATTTACTTAAACTGTTTTGGGATAAAGTTACTTTTTTCTTGCAAATACTTTTTAATGATAATTTCCATTTGTCTAAATCTCTGATTTTGTTTAATGTTGCCATACCTCAATGTGTTGTTAGAACAAAGTTTTCACTGCTATGGACACTACTGAGTATAGCATGCAAAACCATTACTACAAATTGGAAAAGTGAGACTTGACCCACGTTTAAGGAATACAGAAACATTGCATTGAATGTATCAGGAATGGAAATGAGAACCATTAGCTAGAGAACAGAAAGAACCACATCTTATTACAACTCATGGAAGATAGTGAGCAAAATAATGGAGAGAGATGACTGTAAAGCTTAATGAAATGAAGTTTTAAATGTAAAAATGTTTAATATTTTTTAAACATAGACATTTTTGTAAATAGTTTGTTTGTTTATATGTTAGAGTTGCTGATTGTATATAGTTGTTAACCTGTGTAAATTATGTTTTATATTACAAAGTTATGACATTACATTCATTTTGTAAAATCAATAAAAACATTTAAGCAAAAAAAAGATAACACTTTCTAGTTAACATCAGCAGTGTCTGTTGAGAAGAAGATGGTAGTAGGAGTGTTTCACGTGCTTATCTGAAATGGTCTCTAGAATATCAATCAAGTGAACACAGACATATAAGTTGATTGTAGTGAGATTAGAACCCCTACCCAACTAAGTACACCAGCTAGAGAACTTAGTACTTAACACAAGCATCACAGCACAAATCTGACTTTGCAATGCTGCTGGACAACATATAGTGGATGACATCACTGGATGTTTGAGAGAAGATGTTGGGAGGCCTGTATGAAATGGATGGGTAGCCATGTATGACTGTCAAAATATTTGTAATCCATGGGACTGACTTGCTGACAGTAGGATACACAGTTACTCTTTTCTAAAGTATGTATTTGCCTTGGCAGAGTGCTCTTTATAGATGATGTCACCATCATTACATGATCTGATTAAAATATCCTGCTCTAAGACTGGTGTGTAAAGTGTGGATGCACTATTTCTTGTTGTGTTCCAATGTACAGGTATACTTTAAGAGACAGCTTTACAAACTATATGCAAACAGCTGTCAGGGATGCATGTAGCAGAAATTAGACATATGCCGCTGTTTTCCCAGGATGCTGTATACATTACACACTTAAATTGTCACATAGAGATACACATTTTTTGTGATCATATTTGTGTGTTCATATTTGTGAAGAATTGCTGTCCACATTAATTGAAGTATCAAACAATCTGAATGTGTATTGTCAGTATAATGATGTACATGGTATGTAACAAAGTATTTTTTATTTATTTCTGTAGTGTAATTGATAAATTTGGGAACAAATACTGAGAAACCAAGTGTCAAGTGCATGGGTGCAGGTAACACATGGCTGCAGTGTAAATATGTGTTCAGTCATTAAAAAGTGCCTTCTGTTTGGTTGTGTCTTTACATGGGCTTTAATGGGATGAAGAGTAACTAGATAGTAAACATAGGCAAATACATGCTAATAAACACTTTCCATAGCACATCACCAAGCAGCTGGTTTGCACAATTGATGGATATGTGTTTATGCATGTAAGATACACATTTAAGGACTCTAGCTGAATTTGAGAAGTAATTATATATACTGGCTAAGGTGGACACATCTAACAGATACTATGGTGTTCATAACTAGTTCATATCAAATGTGTTATGTTGCAAATTGTATAACCTTAGAAAACTATTTCTACTGTTTTCTTTGTTTGTGCATAGTTAAGCAATGAGCAAACTTGGGTCTATGTTTCATTCAGAAATTGTAAGAGTTGTATTGGTTCACTTTCCCCCATGCAAACATGGTAAGTGGAGAAGTGCGACAGTTAGCACTTTGGACAATACTGAATGGAAGAAATACAGCTGCTGCCTAGCTGACTCTGTGGCAGCATGTGTAAAAGCACTTTCTTCTTATTTTGAGCACAAACAATACAGGTTTCAAATCCAGCTCTTTCTAATATTTTACATATGCATTCATGATGTCACTAAACAACTACATGCGATAATTACTGGAAATGTGAGAGGGAATAACTACAGTGAAGTACTATATAAAAACAAGCAGTACTCAAGTGATTTATGTCAGCAGTACACATATGGAGTTATATATTTATAGAGGCATCAGTATATATAAATATTGTATGAATTTTTATGAGTGCCTTTAATCTACTTTAACTGTGTTTCCTTAGCACAGTGGGTTTAAGCATAATTGCATAGAGGTAACTGCACCATGTCATAAGATGTGAAGAGCCATTCACCTTCATTCGGCATTGGTGCTCGATGCAAAATACCGCTCAAACACAGAGGACAAAAAGTGAAGGGCTTTATTTGAGGATTTATTACATATGTGTATGGTGTGTGATTCTATTTTTTTACCAGATTAAAGGTGTGAAATGGGGTAGATAGGAATGTGGTGAAATGGGGGTGAAGCAGGGGAAAGAACAAAGGGGAAGTAATACAGGAATGTGTAGGAAGGAATTAGGAAAGAACCATAGCTATCCACTTCTTCAACAGCGCAATATGAACATGGATAGAATATTGGATGAATTTAAACTGTCACCTCAACAGAGATGGGTGACAACAAAGCAGAGATCTTGTATAGCCAAATGGACCAAATCAAGTGTGTGGAGAAGACATATGTGTGAAGTAAAGCGCTATGTTTGGGACAATATTTTTTTGGGACAGGTGTCCATTTTTACGTTTTTACTTGTGTAAGAGAAGAATGTTATGTAAGGAATGTAGGTATGCCAGGGTCAGGTAAGTGGAGTAGGTAAGAAAACAGCTGCAGGCAGACAGAACAAACAAGATATGAAACAGGGATAATGAGGGACACAATAGGTTAGGGGACACCATGGTTGGGGATGGGGAGGGCACATTGGATGCCCATGCCCATCAAACATGGGTACAGTGAGAATCTAGTCCTCACACTCAGAACTGTCATCACTGTCCTCTCCTCAGTTTGCTGTTGGAGTGTTTAACATTTTTGTATTTTTGCCCAGCATTCCAATGAGCATCTTCTCCATCTAGTTGAGGAATGCACCAATAGTGCTTTCCATGACCTCATGCACCATGCCTGGCATTTCCTGATGGATGCCAAAATTACCACCTCCACCAATACTCCCACAGCATGCTATTGCTGGGGTAATGCAAACTGATGTGGAGGACCTAGATAGTGCAGGAGCTGAACAGGCAGTACTGCCAGGTTGGGTCCCAGATGTGCAGGGAGTTGGTATAGGAGCTGTTGGAGGGGGCAGGCTGAGCTGTACTTATTGGCTTACCTCCCTGTCCTGTAAATCATTTTGTGAGTTGTCAAAAATTGATGATATCAGAACATTGTGACAACATATATAAAATAAAAAAGAGAGATAAGCGGTGGGGTAAGACAAAAAAAATAAGATAATTAGTACAATCATATGTGAAAAACAATGAATTACTATGATATAAATAAAATAATTTTACTTTTTACATTAACTATACTTTTTATCAACTACAGACTATGACTGATGATTGTTCCAAGTAATCCTTACAATATGCATATATTGTAAATATGCTTGATAAAATAATACAGATTAAGTTAACAGTATGGCATGTATGCCAAATTTGTTGATATTATTATGTAATATTTTTTTAAATTACTGTACTATATACTTGTTACCAGTAGGATTGTAATACACAACATCTGAATACATCTACAGACTGAAGCATGCATGCTTGATTTTACAGTTAAGATATGAGTGCTTAATTTGCTAATAGTGTATTCAAGAGCAATACTTTAGCTAAGACAATTTTATTATTTTGTGCTGCATGCATACCCCTTGTGTCTCTTAGTCTTTTCAAATGTTCAGCATGGACATCTCTGTTCACTGCTATCTCCTGGAGGGGCTGTAGGAGAAAAAAGAGGAGAAAAAGAGAAGAGCATCATGCATACCAGTCTTGGCTATATCCAGTGTTGTATCTAATATTATCTGTATACTTACACAACTCTGGGATGTCAGCACTAATAAACTCATCCAGCCACTGGTTGAGCTGTTCCTGCTTGCACCTTTTCAGGTTGTTATAGTGGTGCTTGCATTGCTGTCCAGTGCTTGGAATGCCAGGTGCACTGGAGACAGCCTTGACCAGACTATTCCAAGACTCTGATTTGTATTGAGATCCAGTATAGTCCCCCTGCAGTAGCCTACAGTTGTGGAGCTTCACGAGCAGTGCATTCTGGAATCCTCCACAGCCCATCTTGAAGCCCTAAATCGGGCACTTTCCCTTCTACCGCCTACCATATGCATACAGGTTAAACAACAAGTGTTTTCCCGCCAATTCAAGATATCACATTTTACAGCAAGTGCACAAACTTGAATGACCATGCCAACCATGTCTGCAAGGTGTTAAGTGGAGAGCACCATCGCCAAGCAGAGATGAAGGCAGTTTATGAAATAGGAAGGGTAATGTGTGACAGTTGACAATTTTTGGTTTGGATGCTGCTATAACTGTTAGTTGATTTAACTTTGCAAACATGTATTAGGGGTATAAATGTATGACCTGACACATTTTTTATGTGGCTTTATACGCTGATAAAAGTAATTTGTACAATGTGGGATTCAAACCTACATAAAATAGACAAAACATATTCTTTCACATAGGTGTTTCTTCATCCTTGCCACAGAAGAAGTGCTTATTAGACTTGTTTATTACTTAAATAAACACAGAGTGAAGTGATAACCATGTATGCGTATGACATGACAAGGGGCTGGTTTATGCATTCATGTGTGTAACTATATTAAAATATGAAGTCCATCCAAGGCCAGAAAAGACAATTATAATTACAAAAACATAACGGCCATTATACCCTACGTGACACATATAATTTATATGAGCTCTAGTGCTACAGATTGTTATTATTATTATTTATAATTATGTTTACAATGTTCTTTATTTTTAAAAATTGAGTGGAAAAGCATTATTAAAATTGTGAGTATGCTAGATTGGTACCCTGGCTCATCTGTACTGTGAGCATTAACTTATACCATTTGCCACAAGTTAGGTTGGACTACAAGTGTATTTTTTACATTCATTACTGGGCAGAGTGCTCATTGCAGCTGACACCTGGTTAGACCTACTCATTAGTTATACATACACATTAAATAGTTGAGTTTTTAACCATGTATGTGTGTGACATGAACGTTCAGAAAATAAGTATTTAATTGTACAACCATAATTCAACTGATACACACAGTTACACATTTAATATTATGTCTGATATCCTGTATATGCTCAATGCACTTGCTAAAACAGTTATTTCAAAGTGCAATTATTTTTAATGTTCATTTTTATATAAAGTAAACTGGAACAATAGTAATAAACCTTTGGCCTTTGCTGTATTAGAACCCAGGCTCACCTGTATTGCAGCCCTTAACTTACACTTGCTGCCACAAGAATAACTAAGTAGTAGTTGTACATTTTCACATTTAATACAATGTATGTGTGCTGACCACCATTCAATGCCGCTTAGATTACTTGCACAGTGGCAAACCAAATTTGATAGAATGCATGCTTTTTGAAATTGACAAGTATCTCCTTAGTACCTGCAGGTGTTCTGGACTTTCAGGTGTTGACTGTTGTGCAGCACCATTTAGTGGGTTTGTGTGATGGTAAGCAAAAGTTGAAACAATGTATCCTTTCTGAAATTGACAAGTGTCTGCATATTGCTTGTGGGTGTTCTTTACCTGCAGGTGTTGCAGACTGTCTCACAATATGCTTAATGGATTTGCACAATGGAAATCAAAAGTGGTAACAATGTATCCATTTTGAAATTGACAATGTCTGCTTGTTGTCTGGGACATTAGACCATGTTTGTGCAAAGGTAAGTGATGCACAAATATGACAGGCAAAGCTAAACATGCATTATTCTTGTAACAACTTTTTATTAGGGTTCATCATTAAAAGGTAAATGTGGGACTTGAACCACAATCTAAATATACAATATACTGTACACTTCATTGTGTTTACCAGATGTGCTACACACACACACACTTGATTCATAGGTTCATAGGTGTGTAGTAGGCTAATGGCCCTGGAGCCTTTACAAGCCTAGCCCATAGGTTTACCCTGGCATTGTGCCACCTGACCCTAGTTCCATGTGGCTCTCTCTAGAAGAGACACTGGAGTGATCCAAGGGGTGAATTTTTGATTTCCCATCCACTCATCAAGATTTCTCTTGAAGAGAGCCAGTGAGGCATTCTGTTTGACATGTATGGGAAGTCTATTCCAAAGCATGGGCAGTCTCTGGGTTATGAACCTGTCCTTCCAGCACATTCTGTTGATTGTGGTAATGTGGTTGAGGTCTCTGGAGCATGTGGTGTGGAGGGATTGGTATTTCTTTAGATTTAGCATTTTTAATAGAGCTGGGTCAGTCATGGCTTTGTAAGTCAAACAGAGATTGCCTGTGAGTAGGCGATATGAGACAGAGAATAGTTGGAGTTTTTTGAGTCTGTCCATATAGGACAAGTGTTTAAAGCCTGGGATCCTCTTTGTGAGGTATTTTTGTGGCCTCTCCAGTTGTTGCAGGTGTCTAGTGAGGTACATGCCAAATGGGGCATTGTACTCAATGACTGGCCTAATGAGCGAAGAGTAAAGGGAGAGAAGATTTTACAGCTGTAATGTATGTAGTCTTTATCATACAAGTAACTTCACATTAAATTTAATGTATTTATCTGTTTCATCATATTTGCACTAAGCCGCACACCACACAAACATTAATATTATAAAAAAAAAACAGAAAAAAGGGAAAAACATTACAAAATGCATTTTAACACACATTACAGATTTTTACCTGTGGTGGTGGTGCTGTGGTAGCGTTGTCACCTCACAGTAAGACGCTGTCCGGTTTGATTCTCAGCTAGAGCATCTTCTGCGTGGAGACATGCATAAATGGGCGTACCTTCGTTGAAGGTTTGTGTGTCAGGGCTGGTAACTCGGCACGTAAAAATCAACTACCAATCATTAGTGGACCGGAGTTCCACTGTGGCGACCCCCTAACCAGGAAAAGCCGAAAGACACACAATGATGGATTTGAACTGTCAGAACTACTGAACCTATAAAACACAGTAAAGGTGTCTTATCTGTTTTTGCCACAGAAACAGCTTTGCAGCAGGAATGAAAATCATTGTGCATATAACAAGTCCCATTTCCACCACAGTATTATAAAGACATATAACACTTGCAAACTCTCAGTTGTTTGTGCATGTTACATATTTACTGCAATGAATGATCACACAAACATTTATGAGTATTGTTTGCACCAGTCCAGCTCTGTCTTCTCATTCTATTGTGTTCATTCTTCTCTTATCTGTGCTGTACTCTCACACATGCAGTCTATAGGGCATTTTGTATCATTGTCCTTAAAATGTATAACAATATTATATGACAGTAAAATACATTTTCCATTAAAGAAAGGAGAATTTGGCTATTAGTGAAAAGAAACTGAGAAATGTGTACTGTTCATTTCCATTATAAAGCTTGTTACAATTATCTCTACACTTTGTAAGTGTATCCTGGCTGACACACCCACTGCAGGTAGGGAGTCTGAATTGTTGTTGTGTATTCCTTCTCCCTTACACTGTCATTCACATTCACAGTCCATTACCAACAAACACTGAGGTAGTGCCTACACCATATTTACATCTCCTACATGAAGCCAAAGGTTTGGGATTCAACAAGTCTAACAAGTTCACATCTCATTTGCATATTCACCATACTTACAGGCATGAATCTATACCGTAAGAATATAATCATATAGCTAAGGAACCTAAAGGTGAGGGGACTTGTGTATTTGTAGAACACAGAGGACTGGTATTTATTTTGATTTATCTGCATAGAATGTTTCTGATGTTGCTAAGATATACTTGTATTTTTCAAGTATATGCTAGATTTCTTAACATGTTACTCAGAAAACTTTTATTATTATGCATTAGAAGATTAAGCTGTTGTCTGTATGCACTTCTTATAGTTCACTCTTGGCATAAACTTTTTTGGCATGCATTGACTTTCACAGATAGACAGTCTTATTAACTGTCATTATGATTTGTGTTGCTAAAACTGGTTACCTTACAGTCTCCTTCTTATGCCATGGAAATTTAAAGTACGGTTGTCACAGCAGAAGTTGGGATACAAGAGTTTTGCTCTTGTAGTTGTGTAGTCTTCCTGGTATTTCTTTGGTAAACAATACACTGGTATTCCTTGCTTTGGACTAAGCATTAGCTTGCTATCCAGGACCAAGAAGGAGTAGGTGCCTAATTGGAAGCAATCTATCCTTAGCCTGAACAAGCAAATAAGAGCACTAGTGAAATCCTCTAAAGCAAACTTCAAGTCCAAACTGGCCATATCTACTGAAGACAATCATATGGCCTTCTTCACATATGTCTGCAATCTCAAGGGAAGCATCCAGATATGCTCAGAACTGGTGGTCAAGGACACCACATACACAAATGCTGTAGATATAGCCAACCTGCTGGCAGACAGGTTCAGTGAAAACTTCAATCCTCTGTCCCCCATCAGTAAAACAGGACAACTCCAGTACCTGCCCCCCTCCCTGTATCTCTAGGGAGCAAGTCATCACTGCCCTCTCAAAGGCAAAAAATACAGCCTCCATGGGACCCGATAATATTCCTGGCTGCATCCTTCATGAACTCAGGCAGGGACTTGCAGCACCATTAAACATCCTATTCAACCAAAGCCTGAGTACTGGCTTTGTCCCAGCTGAGTGGAGGACAGCTGCTGTCATCCTTTTGCACAAAGCTAGAGCATCCACTGATCCAGGAAATTATAGACACATCAGCCTAACTAGCCTGATCTGCAAGGCCATGGAGAGGATTCTCATAGACCTCATTAACAAGGACATTGGCAACCTCCAGACACTTGATCTCACACAGTTTGGTTTTGTTAAGGGGAGGTCATGCCTGTTAAATTTGGTCAACTTCTTTGAGACAGTCACCAAGGCCATAGAAGAGGGGAAGATGGTGCACACTGCCTACCTTGACCTAGCCAAAGCCTTCAATACTTTTCCCCCCTCAGGTATAATAGATAAACTCTCTCAACTAGGCATGAATCCATATGTTACCAGATGGGTAGCAAACTGGGTCACTGATAGAACCCACCTAGTCAAAATAGGGGAAGCCACCTCAAGTAGTAGACCCGTAACAAGCAGTGTACCCCAAGGATTGAAATTGGGGCCTCTGCTGTTCGAGATATACTTCTCAGAGGTGCTGGCCAAATCTAGTGGGATATGGCTGACCAAGTTTGCAGATGACTGCAAGTTGGGTGCTGTCATCAATACCCCTAGTGATTGTTTCACCCAAACAAATGACTGGTGCCAGAAACATGGCCTCAAACTGAATGCCAAAAAAAATGCATCATCAGCCCTTCTGGGGAGAGTGACATCCCCACAAATGATCACATTGATAATAAGGTACTAAGCACGCAATCATTCGTGAGGGACTTGGACACCCAGGTTGATAGCAAATGGACTTTTGACCACCATATTGCCTCCATTGTACAGAATACTTTCTACATGGCCCACCTCATTAGTAAGGGTATCTCATCCAGGGGCAAGGTGGTCATATCATCCCTGTATTCTTCCTTTATAAGACCCATTATTGAGTTCAATTCCCCTTTCAGCATGTACCTCACATAGCACATGCAGCAGCTGAAGAGACCACAGAGCTTCCTCACCCGGAGAATCCAGGGCCTCAAACATCTACCTTACATAGATTGGCTAAAAGCCCTGTCCATCTACTCAGTCTCCTACAGACTCATCAAAGGTGAACTCTGTCTGGCATACTAATCAATCTCAAACCCCGCCCTGATGGGACTTCTGCATATCCGCAAGTCAAGTTCCACTTGAGTAACCTGCATGCATGACCTTATCCTGGTCTGTGACATCAATAGGACTTGTTGGTGAGACATATTTGTGTCCCTGAGACTCCCTCTTTTGTGAAATAGACTCCCTCTCCACTTAAAGCAGAGTACCTCATTAAACCTTTTTAGGTGCAACCTGGATAACTGGATGGGGAACAGAAAATACACCCCTGGGATTCCACCTGTGTCCCTGCTGGACAGTGGCATAGGGTGCTGACTTGTTGGAACATGGGATAAATTCTTGGCTAGGCTTGTAAGGGCCTCTGGGCCAATAGCCTGGTAATTTCCTATGATCCTATGATCCTAAGTGTGTAAGTGTGATATGTTGCAAACACAACAACCTTATATCACACACCTTATAGTTAGTTACATTAGCAGGTAACAGTATGCGATGATCTGACATTCATATGAGTTCTTAGACATTTATTGTCATATTCCATGTTCAATACTTACCTTGATAGTCCAGCAGTTACAAATGTTTTACTTCGGGGCTGAGTTTGTATGATGCTGTGATGATAGGAGGTATTGCCAGCACAGCTAGCTGAAAATTTGTAAATAATTATATGCCATTTGTGAATATCAAACTGATTTATACAAGATTCTTGTGTTAACAAATGTATTAGAACTGTATGTCATGTGTATATCAAACTGATTTGCATAGATGTTTGTGTTGAAAAGGTATTTGTAAAGTGCTTGTGTTTGAAATGTATCCACAGTGTGCCCTACTGGAGAGAACAGAAATGTACATGCACTGTTGCAACTGTTTAAATGTATATGTTTTAACAGAGGAAACTTGAAGGCTAACCTCAGTCTAGCAAACTTTAGAACATATCTGAAATTAAAACACTTTATGGGCTAGGCCAGGTTTCAATGTGGACAGAGATACAAAGTATGTACTAGGAAGCTTTCTGCATTGTCTTTGGGGTGAACTAATTGCTACTCTGGAAGCATGGAGGAATGAAATTGTTTTATGCAGGGGCAGCTCGTGGCATAGGGCTGCTGGACTGCAGCCCCCTCAAAAATAAAAAAGAGAAAGAAAAATGAAAAATAAAAAAAAAATTATTTTTCGAAATTCGCGGACTTCGCGCATGCGCAGTAGTCCCGACTACTGTCGGTCTATGCGCATGCTCAAGGCAGTCCAGCCGTCCCCATAGGGGGACACAAGGAGACGTCTGTGCACTTTTACAGTGCACAGACTCGCCAGGATTATGGGTCGCGTCCGGACTGCAAGAGCAGCAGCAGGGACTCGGGACAGAGCATTAGGGATCTCGTCGGGAAGGAGCATTAGGATCTCGTCGGGCAGGAGCATTAGGATCTCACGGGTCTTTCAGTATTGCGCGGGAAGGATGTACGTTAGCTGGATATATTCAGGTAAGGTGCCTTTTAATTTACAATGTTTATTTGTGTATGGTGCTTATGCTTTTTAATTTACAATGTTTAGAGTTTGTGTATGGTGCTTATGCTTTACTGGAGTTTGTGGTGCATGTTTATTAGTGTGTGTATGGTGCTTATGCTTTTTTACTGGTTGGTGTGTGTGTGTGTGAAAATGCCCCAGGTGCTTATGGTGGTGTGGTAGGGAATGCCTCAGGCTTGAACCCTGTACCCTGTATGCAGGTGTTAAAGACTTGAGTTCCCTACCTACCACCATTTGTAAAAAAATTTCAGATTTTTGCCTCATATTCGATCTGATCTGTTCCTCATAATATCTGTGGTTTGTAAATGTTGCAATGCTTGATATTTGATGGTGTAGTAGTAGCATTGTTGCCTCACAGCTGCAGGTTCTTGTGTTTGATTCTTGGCTGGGGTTCCTTCTTTGTGGGGTCTGTATCTTCTCCCTGTGTTTGTGTGGGTTTGCTTTTGTGTCCTCCCATGTTACAAAGACATGTCTGCATTATTTCTTCCTGGGCCTCTGCTGAAAATTGTTTATTTGTTCCAAGTCAGACTGTCCTGATTAAAAAATGTTAAATAAAATTGACAGGCATTTGAATTTCAGACTTAAGGGTTTCTGAATGTTTAATTCCTTGCATATTTGATGGTGCAGTGGTAGTATTGTTGCCTCACAGCTGTAGGTTTTCTGGTTTGATTCTTGGTTGGGGTGGCTTCTGTGTGGAGTCTGCATCTCCTGCCTGTGTTTATGTGGATTTGCTCTGGTGCCCTGCCATTTTACAAAGATGTGTCTGCAGTTTTAATCCCTGCGTCTCTGCTGAAAATTGTTTTTGTTCTGTCCGCAGTAAAATTGACAGGCATTTGAATTTCAGACTGCAGGTTTCTGAATGTTTAATTCCTTGCATAATTGATGGTGCAGTGATAGTATTGTTGCCTCACAGCTATAGGTTTTCTGGTTTGATTCTTGGTTGGGGTGGCTTCTGTCTGCATCTCCTCCCTGTATTTGTGTGGATTTGCTCTGGTGCCCTGCCATTTTACAAAGACGTGTCTGCAGTATTAATCCCTGCGTCTCTGCTGAAAATCGTTTTTGTTCTGTCCGCAGTAAAATTGACCGGCATTTGAATTTCAGACTTCAGGTTTCTGAATGTTTAATTCCTTGCAGATTTGATGGTGCAGTGGTAGTATTGTTGCCTCACAGCTATAGGTTTTCTGGTTTGATTCTTGGTTGGGGTGGCTTCTGTGTGGAATCTGCATCTTCTCCCTGTGTTTGTGTGGATTTGCTCTGGTGCCCTGCCATTTTACAAAGACGTGTCTGCAGTATTAATCCCTGCGTCTCTGCTGAAAATTGTTTTTGTTCTGTCCGCAGTAAAATTGACCGGCATTTGAATTTCAAACTTCATGTTCTTCAGAATACATAGTAGCACAACCTTTTTTTCTAGCAATTTTCTAAGTTTATAAGATGAATATTTTAAATTTGTCCCTATTTTTGGGACTGTATTCCCCCATTATTGGCTTTGTCCAGGTTTTTGTGCTAAGGTTGACAGCTATGGCAAGAACTGAATTCACTGAATATGGACTGTAGAATTGTGCATATTTACTGATAAAAGTGCACTGTAGAATTGTGCATATTTACTGATAATGGTGGACTGTAGAATTGTGCATATTTACTAATAATGGTGGACTGTGGAATTGTGCATATTTACTAATAATGGTGGACTGTAGAAATGTGTATATTTACTAATAATGGTGGACTGTGGAAGTCTGAGTAGACTTTTTTATGATAAATGTTCTCAACTGGGCAGTTTTGCCATTATGGGTGCATATGTTTTGTTTCATTGCTTACTGGAAAAATGTTCAAAACAAATTTAAAACACCCTCTAACAAGTGTACTGTATTGTACAAGGAATATAATTTTAGTACAATGAGGAAGGTGTATCAAAGAGCACATGTATGTTTCATATGCAAGGGGCCTATGATTCGAAAACAGCCCAAAATTAATCTTTATCTGCCACTGGCAAAATGTATTTTCTTTGAATGTGGGTTTCAATGCTGTTTCAATGAATGTGAGTTTCAAGGGCAGAGAAGTTTTAATGCTAAGTTTTCATTGTGAGACTGCATTGCTTTGTTTAACAGATGACTTAATGTTTGTGCTGTAAAATACAAAATAAAACTTTCAAATGAAGTCCAACTCATCATTGAAGTAAAGCAGTATGCACATTAGTGTTTATGGTAAATGGAGTGAAATAGCCAAGTAATGGCTCTTTGGAATGGCTGCAGAGGCTCCATTCAACCATTATTTTGTCAGGGGGCAGCAAACTCAGACAGGCCCAGCTGAACTATACCTCCCAACTGTCCAGATTTTCAAAGAATGAATAGATTTTTGCTTCTTATTTTTGGTTTGTTGTTCATAAAATTTGTAGTTTTAATTCCTAAATGATTTGCCAGAAGTCACTAAATAATAAGTTTCAGACTTCATAACCTTCATAAAAATGCATGTTAAAGTAAGAGCCGTTCTATCAACTGTCTCAATTTATACAAGAGCAATTTTTAGTACTGTTTATATGTGCCCCAATATATTTGGCCTTGTTCAGATTTACTGCATTAACAGGTTGAGAGGTACATGCAAATAAATTGCTTTATAGAATTAGGCATAGCCAACCTCTCAACTGTCCCCAATTTTGGCTCAAAATGTTGCTCTTCCCCTAATAATCCCTCCATAAAATAGCAATTTTGGAAGAAAACATGGAGGGTTTACAATTAAGAAATAACTGTAATAATCAAAGTTATAGATTACTTGAAATGCATGTAGATTCTTTTATTTTGTCAGCTGCTCAAGGTAGCAGTACTAATATTAAAGTGTCCCTTCTTTGACAGGTAGCAGCTGTATTGTGTGTCTATTTTATATTTTTGCATCACATTTTTGGTCCATTTTTCATAAAATTGTGTTTTTTGGCAAATTAGTGACAAATCACTAAAGACTGAAGTTAGAAAATGACAGACATTTGAGTTTCAGATTTTATACCCTTCAGAAAATTCATACTAATGCAAGACCTATTCTATTATCTTTCTAAGTTTATTAGAGCAATATTTAAAAATTGTCCTTATTGTTGTGCCTTTGTCCCACTTCTGTGTATGGCTTTGTCCAGATTTCTTGCTCTTGAGATTGAGAGGTATGACAAATGTGTCCGGGCCATCACAGTCAGCCAGAGAGACTTCAAATTGTGACATGCTTGTTGCACCCCACTCCCCCATGTAGTGACTCTGGATGTGTCCAAGCAAGGCAAGGAGTAGTTGTATCTACCTTGGATGGGGAGGACACACTGCATAAGTACTACAGTGGCTTTTCATCTGTCCTTGATTTTGCAGAATGGTCTGGTTTCTGTCATATTTTTGTACTGTTGATTTATGCTTATTACTCAGATTTATGCTTATTACGCAAAGTGCCTGTTGCTCTGTGTTTAAGTAGCAATGCTTTAATGACCATAAGGTAAGCTTGTCTGACATCGTAAGATGCAAGTAAGCTTTAATAAGCATACTGTTAAAGAATTGCCAACATTGAAAGCCTTTCTGTTGTTGCCATGCAGAGAATACTTGACTAGATAATGTATAAGCCTTGGGTATTAAAGGACAGGATTCCATTATTTTAAAAAGCTCATTACACTTGTTGGAGACTTCCAGTCATCTCTACAGACTTTACCCGTAAACTAAACAGAATGCCAATCATGTGTGGTCCATAACCTGTACAGTAATCCTTTAAGCAATGTATCTTGAGCTTGTTTCTTGTTTGCTTTTCATTTTTACTTTTATCATGTTTTCCCCATGAAACAAGTTGTCAGGCAGCAGGTCTTTTTTGGATAAGAAACATTTTTACAAGTGGGGGCATCACATAGAGTTCTACTTTCAGCATGTTGCTTGGTACTTTAATAAAGCTGAATATATTATAATTAGAACTGCAGTGCAAGGAGAAGTGGTTTGAGTTGAGTGCTTCTGGTTTTTCTTATACTTGATTTTGACTGGCATTCCAGTAATGTATTTAAAAAGTAATTTATTTTTTCATGCCTCACAACCTTTTGTTTCCATCTAGATATTAAGTAAGCTGTCATGCAGCCAATGCATTGAAATATTTTTATTCTTCTACACTTATTTTTGTCTTGATTGGACTTTCATAATGATGGTTTGCCACCCAGGGCAGCGTATTTAATTAAAGTTAGTTTTTTGTGGTTTTGTGCATAGCTCCTCCCCTTTATGGTTGACCACACCCCTTCCCTTTGATCCCACCCATTCAGCATCTCCTGCAGTCCCCCTGTGATTTGAAGTCACCAGCCGCCACTGGTTTTATGACTTCCAGTACCTGCCACAGATCTGAGCAAAAGCCTGTGTGTGTCTATTTTTACAGGTAGGTGCTAAATCCTGCCAGCTTCCTACAATGGGGTTTTGCATGGGAACTAGAAGTCAGATGACCAGAAGTGATGTCATTCTGCAAGCTATCCCAGAAGTAATGTTTTAGATATTATTTTGAGAAGTCTCTTAGTGAGACTGAACATTCTATAGTCTGTCTTGGGCTTGACAGCAAGAAGGACCATTTATCACATCATCTGCCTTGCTCTATTAAGTAAGTAGGCATTAGTATAATACTCTTAGATTCAGTCAGGAATATAGTGAAGCTTGGTTTAGGTATTGTTTTTCTTTATTTGCCTGAGCATGTCCTTCAATGTTATTTTAAACATTTTCTGTGATTTTAAACTCTGATGTCACTGTGAATATATACTTAATATTTTCTTGTTCTTTTACTATTTATTATTAAATATATTTAAACCTTTCATTGTGGCTGATATTTGTAGAGATATTTAAGTTTTGAGAGTATTTGCATATTTATTTGGTGATACTGTGTGGGCCACTCCTAATAGCCTTTCTCCTGGTCAAACTACCATTTGTATTAATGTTAATTTCACTCAGTATATTGGGTACCCTTGGAAGAGCCTTAAGGTAGCTAGCAGGAGTGTCTGGTGGCAGTCATAACTACCTTATAATCTGGGCAGAAGTGGGCGTAGCTAGTAAACCTGTGCTATCCTTTCTCGTGTGTGTGTGTGTGTGTGTGTGTGTGTGTGTGTGTGTGTGTGTGTGTGTGTGTATGTAATTCAAACCTCAAAGAGTCTATGAGTCAAATACGTGGCCAGGGACAAAAAGCACTGGTTGGACAGAGAAGGTGCTGGAGGTCTTGGCTTGGACACTCAGCTGGGATCTCAACTCTATAGCTGTGTCAGTGTGGAGTCTTATTGGGGATCTGGAGAAAGAGGGAGACACCATTCCCAGACTGATTGTTTTCCCCATGTGCTCTTAAGGGAAATTGTGCTTGTTTTTGCTTGATGCAGAGAGCTGCATCTGGAGATACACTGTGTATACCTGTTATCCTCCAAGCGAAGATCCCCCACTGGTGCCAGTGATAAGGACTGGCCCAGAGGTGGGGTGTCACAGATGCTAGCATCAATTTTACTGTATGTATGTGCACAGGCTGCATGTTTTACCCCCTTAGGTGGTGAGGTGTCCATTGCCTCTTGACCAGGGCAAGGGCATATTGTGCATGCCTATGTCTACCTACACCTACAGCAGCTAGTGGTTCCTCCACTGACTCCTCACCTGCATGTGGCTATGGTGACCTTGCCAGTGGTGGGTGGATGTGTGCTCCTTCCCCTTGATGTTCTGTTGTAGTTGTTTTCTCAGAATAATATTGTGAAGGATGGCACAGACATTGAAAATTTCAGCACAGGTATAGGGATTATACTGCAGGGCTCCCCCTGATGTATCAAGGCACTGGAACTGTGACTTCAGCAGCCCAAACACAAGATCTATGATGTTTCTTTGTTTGAGCATGTGCCTCATTATAGTGTTTTTTGGTGGGTGTGTGTGCATTTCTGATGGGCGTCATCAGCTATGGCTCCAGTGCATACCCTGCATCCCCCAGTAATGACCCTGTGAGATATCACCCCTGGCAAATCTGTGATAGAGTTGGGAAATGTGTCAGATATGTGAGTCATGGTAACTACCATGGCTGCCAGCATACACATTCAGGATGATTCCCTTAGCAAACTTGTCTGAAGAAGCGTGCATTGGCAGCACGCGAAAGCGCTTACTTTCCTTGGATTTCATGTAATAAAGCTGCTGTAACGTTCGTGGTGGTGGTCTGCCTGCTTTTCTTAATTAAGCATTACACATGATCTGGCAGTTAGTGGAGTGGACGCCCTTTCTGTTTATGTAGTTAAAAGCTGGGTATTGCTTTTATTTCAATGTGCATGCAGTGTATTGCACCTAGGACTTCAGGGAAGTGTGCTACAGGGTAGAAATCCTGCAAAGTTGCTGCTCTGTCCTCAGGTGCATGATGATACTGTATATAATCACTGGCATGCTGTAGCATAGCATTCAGGAACTGATGTAAGATCCTAGATGCCTGTGACACCCCCAGCAAATCCCCTGTTGACCTATGAAAGGCTCCTGTAGCTAATATTCTAAGTGCTACACATACCTTAGTCTCCCTAGGTATTGGTCCTCCTCAGTTTGCCCTTGTTCTCTGTTGTGGACAACAGAGGTTGCGGAGTTCTTGTAGTCTGTCTCTATCCACCCTGTAGCACTCTACAACGTATACATCATGCAAACCATGATAAGTTAACAGTGGTCTAAATACCCTACTCCTTCTTGTCTAAGGTCTATTAGCAGCAGCAGCATATACTGAGCCTGTTGCACATACACATATATAAGAGGAACTGTAGCCCATTGTTTCTGAATACAGAAGTTTCCGTGTAAGTATTCCAATAGGTTTTGGATTTCAGAGGGAAAACCAACACTGAGTCTACAGGATTGCTATATAGCTTGCTGAACAGTTCCTCCTTCTTGGATTTTTTAATAAGCACAATTCAGCTGCTTATGCTGTAACTAGCAATCCATGATGTTTGCTGTGTTTGCACAGCTCTATATGACATGTAGTGCCACTTACTGAATACAAAACAGTGTGCTGTGATGTGCTCATCACTCCACGACAAGCACAGGGCCTTAGTGGACTGTGTAGGCTTTATTGAATCTATACTGCTATCAATATATTTCAAGATATTAGAAAATAAGATAAACAAAGAAATGAGTCAGTACGTGTCAGCATCCATATGATTATCTCCCTTAAATGTTAAGTGCAGTTACAGTACAATTAGCACACTTCCAACATCTGGCATTGTAGGCAGAAGTTAGGAAGAGCCTGAATCTAGTGAAGATGTACATTTTGTATTAGTATGCAACAATTTCAAATCCAAACCACAACTGCTATATGTAGATAAATTATTCAGTGTTTTTTTATTAAAAAAAACAGGAACTCTCCTACGGTGGAAAGACAGTGACACCCTAACCCTTATAGATACTTAACTGAAATATGAAGAACAGCCCTGTTGTTTTATATATATATATATATATATATATATATATATATATTTATATATGGAATTGCGTAAACCAAACACAAATGGAAGGAACAGCAGATGTCAGCTTCGAAGTACGTAGCAACAGCAAAAACTGAATTAAAAAAATAAGCATAACAGCAAAAATCAACGAAATCCAATGGAAGTATAACAGGAATCCAGAAAATCCAAGAACCAAATTTTATTCAATAGACGTAAGCGCTTTCGCGGTCCTGCCGCTTCTTCAGACGTAATAAAACAACAGTTAACAAAATCTACATATATACTAAAATTTAAAATACGTCATATCCTGTATTAATCTAAGCAAAAACACTTAATTAAAACAGAATGCAGCATTGTATCACCTTATAAATTAAAGGTGTATTGGTCACCTAAGGGGTCTAGCTTTTAATAACGGTCTTAACGGAACACTTTCATTGAGCCCTTGACCACGATGTGCTTCTAAACGAAGAATCCATTTAGTCTCAGCAGCTTCAGTCTGATTAACTAAATCCCCACCCCTCAAATTGACAGATTGTACATGTAATACTTGAAACAAAAAATTGCGAGTTTTAAAGGGTCACTTTCGTGATAGAGGATATCATTCTAATCAGATTGATTTTGCTTGCAGCAATGCTATTAGACTTAGGAAGCACACAGGCAAACCTTATTTTTCACATCACGAACCTGATTCCTTTACTTGCTCCATAAATGACATTCAACAGTTACCAGTTATAATGCCTTATGTTAGTAACATGCCGTTGATTCAAAATGCTTTGTTTAAGAATTGGAATATTCTTGTGACAGACAGTGATACCCAGAGAATTGTAGGAAATTGTCCGCGCTATGTCTACAGCAACTCTAAAAATTTAAAGCAGCAGCTTTGTTTTCCTAGTTTAGTAAATGATAGTAACATGTCATCTAGGGTTTCTGAGTATGGCACCAGAATGTGTGGTTCTTATCCCCAATGTATACATATAGATACTTCCAGGTTTTTTCGGAATTTCAATGACGGCAAATTATGGGAGATCAGATGTCAGTCTGACTGTAATACCCGCAATATTGTTTATGTTGCTTGCTGTCAATTGTGTTTTAGGTTTTATGTTGGAAAATCTAATAGATCCCTCAGAGAGCGAGTGAGGGATTATTTGTATTGTTATGCCAGGTTGGACAAGTGTGGTGCAATAGCGAAACATATGCTTTTATGACATCACCACTCTTTATAAGCTGGTTGTTTATGTTAAAAAGTGTTGAAAGTGCACAATGATGCTGTACAGCTACACATCATATATGTCTTTGCAGGAAAGTATACAAAGTAGGAGGGTGGAGGACACACCCACAACTGGACTTCAGCATCCTACACATGTAGTTACATCATGTACAAAGTACACTATCAAAGTCACACAGCACAGGAGAATGCACACTCCAAATATGACATATGGCAGGTATGTTGGCATTATGTAATCATTGTGTTGCCAAAACGCTATTTTCCCTGGGGATGCTAGGATTTGCTAGTGTCACTGCATGACACTATAATTCTAACCCATAATTAGAAGGATACATAAAGGTGGTTGTGAGGTGGCCAATATTTTATAACAGTAATAACTGTCACACTATTGGAGCAGTGATGGAACTGAACCACTTACAAAATCTATAATGTACATTATTGGCAGTCAGCGCCACAGAAGAATAATGGCTGCACTTGTGATAGCATCTATGAAGGGATGAAATCAGCAATGCATTGCCAAGGGGATTTATCTCGCAAAATTATTTTTACAGCCAATCATGGCATGTAAAAGTTGTCACTACATATGTGTGTAAAGAAATTATGACTGCACTGTCAGTCACACCTGCAGAAGTTAAGCAGTGATGGAGTTGAACATCCTACCTAGCTATTTACCCATTACTGATAATACTGCCACACATACAGGTATCCCAATAGAATTCTGACTTTAAATAGCTTCAGTTCACTTGCAAGACTATAACCTTATTAGTTTGTTCAACCAGTTGTATAGGCAGACAATATAATTGTGTAATCCTGTGCTGATATTGATGCCACACAAAAAACTGACGTGAAGGATGGAAACATTCTCCCCCTCCCCACTTAACAAATGTTTGCATCATTTCCTCTCTAAAAACATGAAATGGCTATCTCTCAACCCATGACACTGTTATTTTAAGCATCAAAGTAAAATATGCATACATAGTATTATCTAAATAATCAGAGTTTCATTTATGTTATGCATAGATATTACTACTCATTACATTACAAACAGTATGAAAAGCTACACCAGTTTGTAGCAATGAAGTTGTGGATATAAAGGGTGGCCTTACAGTATAGCATAGGCAGTTTTGGGTTTAAAAATGTATTCAGAGTATAGACTGAATGTGCATATGCTCACTCTCCCCTAAACAATCACACAAAATGCATTAAATTATACCATGTTGGGTATTGAACCTCTCACCTACCTAGGTTGCACAATCCAGACAGCAATGTAATACTTACTAGCACTACACAGGAAGTCTGACTTTCAAGGGAGAGATTGCACTTTTTTCAGGATGATCTCACCAGTGTGTTTCAGAGAGGATGTTACTGCAAAAGTTGCTACAAGTGAGCTGTGTACACATTCAAATACAACCTATGCAGGGGAAATGGAGACAGCAACAAACATCACGTACACATGCAAGTATTCCATGATGAGTATCAAACTTCCTACCTACCTAGTTTATACAGTCTAGAGAGCACATTAATACTCACAAGTGCCATAGGAGAAGTCTGACTGTAATGGGAAATATACCACTTTTCTCAGGATGACTTCATCAATTTGTTTTAGAAAGGATATTACTGTGAAATTAAGGATAATGGAGCTATGAGAACATTTAAATGCATTATTATCAGGTGAGATGGATACAACGCCAAGGGATACTCAAAGTCTCACGTGTACACAAGTCTTCAATGCTGGATATTGAACATCCTACTTATCTAAGTTACACAATCTAGAGATCAATGTACTAGTTGCAAGCACCACATGAGAAGTCTGACTCTGAAGGTAGAGATTGCACTTTTGTCGGAATGAAACCATTGGTGTGTTTCAGAGAAGATGTCATTGTAAAATTAGGGATAAGGGAGCTACGAGAACAGTTAAATATACTATTCTCAGGGAAAGTGGGTTCACCACCCCATGATATACATACAGTCTCATACATGCACATACACACACAAATGTCTGTCATGCTGGATATTGAACCACCTACTAATTAGCTTAAATAATCCAGAAAGCAATGTACTAGTTCCAAGCACTATAGGAGAGTAAGCACAATACTTTTTTTAAAAATTGGATACTGGAATATTTAAAAAGATCAATATTTGGAAGAGATAATAGCATCATAAAGTCATACTTTGACTTAGGAATGGGGTCCATTCCTGTCATGATATTAGAAACCCAAAAGACTTGGAGAAATTAAAAAAAATGTGAAAGTAGAATCCACACCTTTCTGCACCAAATGTAAATATATGACCCATTGTGCTATTAACACTGCTTTTTAAATTTGTAGTACAAACACTGATGGCCATTTGCTAAACAAAACAGTTACACATTGAAAACAGACTTAGCAAGAGCAACAGCAGATGTCTCTTCCCTTCAAACTCAATGTTCTTTGACAATGCATAGAAACTCAACATTCATTGAAAATGAACAGAAACTCAAAATTCTTTGAGCATGCACAGAAAGTCAACAGTCTTTGAAAATGCATAGGAACTCAACCATCCTTGAAAATGCACAGAAACTCAACATTCTTTGAAAATGTACTGAAATTCAACATTCTTTGAAAATGCATATAAACTCAACAATCTTTGAAAATGCACTGAAACTCAACAATCCTTGAAATGCACTCACTGATGACAGTTTGACAGTTGGTGTAGAGGATTCAGGCTCTAGGCTCCTGTATTCAAGGTATAGAGTTTGTGACAGAATAACCAACCTACCATCCCTAACTGGGGTATTACTCTCACACACTCACACTCACACACACACACACACACACACACACACACACACACACACACACACACACACACACACACACACCTAACTACTTCGACTTCATGTTTGTCAGTAATCATGCTTGATGCAATAGTAAAAATCTATGCTCAGTGTTAGTTTCTTTTGTGCTCTGTTCCAAAGATTAAATGTGAGTGTGTCATACTAAGGATGACCTCTGTGTGCACCTGTAAAGAAGAAGCATACATTTCATGGCAGCCCCTGGCCAGTGGGCCCCTCCCTAGGCCACCTAATGCTGGATCCAGCTGTTATTAGCAGTACTCTGTGTTGCTCTGTATTAGCTCCTGTGCAAAACTTCTTTCAAGACAGCTTTTACAATAGGTACCGGGCAGATTAGTGTAGCAGCAGGATAATGGTATGCTTAGTAAAGGGGTTAGACAATATGTACTGAAACAGTAGTCAGACAAAACATAATGACATGTGTTCATCCATATGTATCTGAGCATTTTCAGTATTCCATTAAGTAATTCAGACCTGAGTGTTATCTTAGCACAATATGTATAAATGTATATTTGTGAAAGTTAATCCTTCACCAGCCCTGTCAAGTCCAGCCAGGTGACAAAATCATCACCTCCACTAGTACTGCTCCTAGAGGGTAACACTGCATCAGTAGTTGGGCCAGAGCTACCTGATGTACTTGGAGCAGGTAGGCAGGGGTTGTGGAGGTTGTCATGAAAGGAGATACTGCCAGCCCGCCAATATGGAATTTTGTAAATAATTATATGTCATTTGTGAATATCAACATGATTCATATAAGATGTTTATGTTATAAATGTATTAGAGCTGTATGTCATATAAGATGGTTTGTAGAGACGTATGCTGAAGAGGTATTTTACAAAGTGTTGTTTGAGATGTATCCACAGTGTACCCTACTGGAATAGAACAGAAATATACATACACTATTGTAACCACTATTGTAACCATTTAAATGTATATATTTTAACAGGGGAAACTGAAATACAGGAGGTTAATTTGCAAAACTTCAGAAAAATAGCTGAAATTAAATTACTTTGTGGTTAGGCATTAAAAAGATGATGTATTTTGGTTTCAGTGCAGCAAGGAGACACAATGTCAAGGAGACAGTGTCTAAAACTAAGGACATTTCTGTATTGTCTTGTAGTGATTTATTATTTTATGACTTCCACCATTTGCCAAAGATCTGAGGAAAAGCCCTTGTCTATGTATTTTCACAGGTGGATGCTAAGTAGTGCTAGCTTTCAGCAGTGGGGGTTTTACCTGATATAGAGTCAAATGACAAGAAATTATGTCATTCTGCAAGCTATCCCAGCAGTAATATTTCAGATATTAATTTAAGAACTCTATGAGAGAGATTCAGCATTCTGTATTCTGTCTTTGACCTGATAACAACAGGAACCATTCACCACACATATGCCTTGCTCTGGGTAAGTAAGTATAGGGAACAGTATAATTCTCTTAGATATAGTCAGGAATATAGCAAAGCTTAATTTAGATTTTTTTTATTTATTTATTTGAGACTGTCCTGCAATGCTGTTTTAAATATTTCTGTGATTTTGAACTCTGATGTTACTGTGATTATATACTGAGCATTTTCTTGTTCTTTTATAATTTATTATTAAATAAATTAAACATTTCATTCTGGATGATCTGTGTAGAGATTTTTAAGTTCTGAGAGTACTTGCATATTTATTTAGTGACAATGCGGGTCATTCCTAATAGCCTTGTTCTTGGTTAAACTAACATTTGTATTGATAGTAACATTACACAGTAAGATTAGACACTCTTTGTTAAGGGTCTTAAAGTAGCTGATAAGCAGTGACTGGTGGCAGTAAAAACTACCTCATAGTCTGGGCAGAAGGGAGCATAGTTAGTAAACCTGTGCCAGCCTTTTTCTGGTGTGTGTGTTTATGTGTGTGCATGTGTGTGTGTGTGTGTGTGTGTGTGTGTGTGTGTGTGTGTGTGTGTGTGTGTGTGTGTGTGTGTGTGTGTGTGTGTGTGTGTGAATCAAACCTCAAAGAGTGCATGTGTCAGCTGCTTGGGCAAGGACACAAAGCACTGGTTGAACAGAGAGTGTGCTGGAGGTCTTGGCTTGGTCACTCAGCTAAGATCTCAACTGTATAGCTTTGCCAGTGGGGAGCCTTACTGGAGATCTGGAGAAGTTGGAGAAACCAGCCCCAGACTGACTGTGGCCTCTGTGTGCTCTTAAGGGAAATTGCACTTGATGCAGAAAGCTGCTCCTTAAAATACTGTGTGTGTACTTGTCATCCTCCCAATGTATGTCCCCCACTGGTGCTAGTGGTAAGGATTGAGGCTCCTTGATTACATATCCAGTGGTGGGACGTCACAGAGGCAACTTGGACAGGTTGTGACCCTGAAGTACTGGGTGTCTGTGATACCATCTGTGGAGGTATGACAAGCCAAGCCGCAGTGGTTGCTGTATGTCTCTGTGCTGTTGACAATTGATTTGCAGCAGCAAGTTATGCAAACAGAAGATTTTAGTGAATTATCCTCCTAAAACAAACAAAAAAAAAAAGACAGAGAGACAAAGGGGGTGGGATATTAGATACACATCATGTAACAGTACTGTATACTTTAAACCAACTTTTATTTGACAATACACAAACAACTATGATAATTGTATTTATTTATTTATTTATATGTCTTTGTTGACTGGAAAAGTCCAACTGGCAGAGCCCATTTTCAGTGGAGGTCCAGGAAGAAAATCTCCACCACAGTACTTTTATATTAACAAGTGAATTTCAGACAGTTCTCAGAATTGGAATGAGTGCGACTTCTTATGAAACAACAAACACAATTACAAGATAGGTATATATAGCAAAGTATTTATATTAACAATTATAAGTCTATGCAGTTGTTCAAGCTATAAAATCTTGCTGTAAAATTTACTATCGCACATCTGTGAAACATCTATATATGATGGAAAGGTATTTATGTGATATGAAATCAAATCTCACTGATTTGACATAATAAACAGCTGCCTTTCTTTAACTGTGATGAAGTGGACTTATGCATTCTAACTTAATAATTATAGTCACTATAATGTAATTTTTCCTGACAGACAGTTTTTTCAGATCTTATAAATAATTATCAGTTTACAAAAAAAATTGCTAATTCTGGGTACTGAACACAAAAACAGTGACGCTGGTATTCTAATTGTGTAATGCAAGCAGCAACACTTATTTGTGAAGGCATGCATGCTTGAGATGAATGACATGCATGCTCGAGATGCTAAACATTGAGTGAGTGAAAATAATATTATGGCTTTAATTTGTGCTTGATTCATACATAACTCATGCCTCTCTAAGGTGAACTAATATCCCCTGGTGCACCTCACAGTTTGCAGCAATCTTCTCTGCAGCTGAAAAGAACAAAATAAGACAAATATATATGAAAGTGTAATGAGCAACTGCATTGGCTGGCTAGATAATGACTGCTATTTCATAGACAGGTTATGGATCAGAATACTTGCATAGCTGTGGGGTGTTCCCAGTTCTAAAATTTAGACTCCCATTAGATTAGCTTCCCTATTAAATAAGCAAACGTTCAATGTTTCGAACATCACTTTATCGACAGCTAAATGTTGAATACTCCAAATCCCGAACAAATGGAACAGCGATTTTTTTTTTCCTAGGGAAAAAAATTGTTGGTCTGCAAAAAAAAAAAACAAAAAAAAAAAACAAATACAAAATAAAGTGCTGGGCTTCGCCCCCACACCCCCTACTTAAATATACCAACTCCGAGATCGCACCACAGTTGAGGAAATGGCAAAGTCCCAAAAACAGCCCAGTGATTTTTTTCCCTAGGAAAAAGAATGGCTGTTACGTTAGTTCAAGATTTGGCCTTTTCGACATTTAGCTGTCGACAAAGCGACATTCGAAACATTGAACATTCACTTAAATAATAGGGAACCTTGGATTAGGAGGTCCTGCTTGTACTTTTTAAGGTCACTATAGTGGTGAAAACATTGTTCACCATTGTGTGGAATGGCAGTTGCAGTGAAGACAGCCTTGGCTAAGCTATTCCAAGCCTCAGCCTTATATTGAGACCCAGCAAAATCCCCCTGCAACAGCCTACAGCTGTTGAATTCACAAGGAGTGCCACAAATATCCTGGACTCCTCAACACCAAACCTTTGTACTCTAAATTTACTACCATATTCTCCATTGTCAGCCATATCTGCAAAAGTCAACCTTACAAACTGTGTCTGAATTGGCGCCTAATTCTGATCTTGCGTATTACTGGTATTGCACAAATATACACAGCCTTGCCAACTGTATTTGCATGATTGTAAGTGGATGGACCCCTTGACAGGCACATTGGCACTAACTACAGCATACAGCAGTAAATGTATGAAACATGGCATTGAGCTGTGTCATGTGTGATGCTCCACCCATAGTCACAGTTTCCACTGTTCAGTAATAAACTGCCTACTGCCATGGTTTTTGAGGGTTGCACTTTGGAAGGTGAAAGATAGCTGAGTTCTGACATATTATCAGTTTGGGGTTTTCCCAATGTTAAAATATTCTTGTAACAGCTGGGAATAAAACCCATGGGCTACATGAGGTAAAAAATTGCAACATAATGCATTAACTGCCATTGCCACAGGAGCGATAACTTTATATCATGGAAATTTGCCATTCACTGATATGGGAATGAATGTAAGTACACTTCACAGAGGTCTATATGTGTTTTCTTGTTAATCCTGTCTTGAAATGAAAGTCATTCCTACTGCAAGTAAGTATGGTTCACATGGATGCAGTTGAATGTGATAATCAAGACATATTGGTTTATGTTACATAAATACTTCTGAAGACATAAAGGTTTTAAACACACAGTTGGGATATGTGATGAGTCATGATGATTTCAACAATGGTATTGCTCCCATCATGCATGTGTTAGTGATTTTTTTATGAAATATATTTATTGTCATGTCTGGGAAGGTGGAAATGTTTATCTCTGAAACATTAACCATATATGCTAAACAGCACATTTTCATTATGCAAGGCTTAATGAAACTGCTTACAAGAAGCATGTTTAACTTTACCAGTTTTCTTTACTGTTACAGTCACATTCAAACAGTTATGAGAAATGTACTTCAAACACCCTTTCTGAAAAGTATCTGGTTTCAAACTCTTAACAGGCTATATTATTTATCTAAAGTTACTATCCTTGCACTTTTTCCCAAGATAGCTCTATGACAAGTGGAATTTCTTCATCTTAGTACTGTCACACATCATTGTGAGGCATGTTTGAGTTACTTAAGGTAGCCTACTTTTTTCCTTAGGTAGTGAACTGTGCTTGCCTGATGCCAAGTGGACATTAAATGTACCTTAAAGTGGAAATAAATGGAAAAGTAGTAATTGCGAATTCTGACAAAGAGTTCTGTAAACAGGATAAAACAATGCTTCTTGTACCTTCTTTCTGTCAATTCACCCCAGTTACAGCTTGCACCACAAATAAAGTTGCCTGACAGGTATATTTTCTTTTTGAATGATTAATATCCGCAAAGCTGCCATGCATTTTTGAACTACCTAAGGCAGTCTAAACTAAATGTTTCACTTTTGTCCTTAAGTAGTGCACCCTGTTTGTGCACTGCCAAGCAGAGAGCAAATATGTCTTAAAAAGAAGGTAACTAAAAAAAAGTCATATTGTAACACATTGCAGTGTGATCTCTACACAGGATTATTTGCTTTTCCTTTCAGTTCACTTCAGTTACACCTTGTACCACAAAACTTGACATCTGTCAGGTGCATTTACTGAAGTAAATAATCTCCTTGTTGCAGGGGGCCATGCACCATTGTTAAGCATGTTTGAGCTACATAAGACAGCCTAAACTAAAATTTTCACTTTTTTCCTTAGTGAACCCTGTTTATGCAATACCAAGCAGAAAGCATATACAGGAGGCATTACAAGGTAATATATGTTATGGAAATTACAGATAGTGAATGAAATGCAATGTATTGGTATATGTAGCAATGAATGGAGCAAGAAGTACATTCAATTGAACAATTCTTCCTTCTCATATCTCCATGCAATTTCAAACATGTACTTTGTTGATACATTATCAGACCTATATTTAGTGACATACTATGTTACAGTGGACAGAATGATGATCACATATTGTTAGCAATACTACAGTCAGTTTTTAATCAAAAACACTATGGTGTCACAAAATATGTTTATATATATATATATATATATATATATATATTCTGACAATTGTGTGGAGAAGTATCAGGTCAGTGGATCTCAACATTGCATCAGATATATTTCATCTATCAGCTAAGTGCGCTTACAACTTGTGCCACAGAGAAAGATACACGTCAGGTGTTTTTTTTTTTCTTTTCTGAGTCCTATCCAGAGTGCTGATGGCTGTGCAATGCCACCTGCCTGGGTTACATGACTTATGGCAGCCTAAACTAACTTTTTCACCTTTTTCTTCAAGTCATAAAAGTGATTGTCATGCTGCCAAGTGGCACACAAATAATAGAAGACAAGACAAGAAATAAAGAAGCAAGCAATGACATATTAAGACTGTTAATCTCCTATGTATCAGTCAATGCATTTGCAGACCTTTTTGTTATGTCCCTTTTCTCCTGACACACCCTTACTAGGTGTATATCAGAGAGGAGAGATATTGAAACCTGATTGTTCATGCTGTCAGAGTAACCAGAGACACCTGCAAGCCATTAACAGATAATTCTCAGTGCTCATCCATGCATTGTTGGGTGCATATCCATGTAATTGTGTATGTCCTTACACCATATTTACATTCCCTACACAGTGTGTAGATTTTGGTATTCAAAAATAGTAATGATTTAACTCCTAATTTGCATACTCTCAGTGCTCACAGGGCTGACTCTGCTTTATAAGAAGGTAATGGTGTAGGCAGTGACCTAGTATCTATTTTGAAACACACAGCTAAATACTGGTAGAATAGCAGAACTTTGGGTGATTTAATTGGTTTCTATAATGCTGTATTGCCCAGGTATGCTGCTATTTCTTAAATAATGCTTTCATTTTAACAGTACAAGGGTGAGATGCAGTGACTGATGAAGAGTGTATGATGTGTATGCATTTGCATTTATCCCTTACTTTTATTATAGCCATATCTACATTTCGGCAATTATGCTACCAAATGCTACATGAGAAATGTAATGCATTTCTTACATTATGCTTGCACACATTGTGCCAGATAATGGTATTGTAAGTATGTATGGAGCTTTGGTGTTATTATCTGTATTGGCAGAAAAAGGAAAATTTGTTCTGTTTGTGTATTTCTACCAGACTGGACTCCACAGCAGTGGATAAAGATATTGCAATGGTTTGGTATTACTTGTGTAATGCTGCATTGATAATTGCTAAGCTGTTAATACAGAAATGTGATGTAAAGTTTAAACCTGTGTTATCTCCATTACAGAGGTTTTATACAATCTGTGCTGACAGATGAGTTCAAAATAGACATCTTTTTATATGTTTGGTTGGGAAAGTTGGTGTGGGAGGAGGGGGTTAGATGGGGTGTGTGTACACATTTGGACTGGGGGGGTTGTTGCGAGGATGTGTTGTTGGATTGGGGGGCTTGTTGGGGTGGATTGGGGGGCCAACTTGTGTGTACTCATAGGGCATATACATGTGAGATATTAGTGTAATCAGTGCTATAACATTTTTATTTTATTGACAGTTTCCACACTTTATTATCATTAGTGCAGGTATGTATTGTGTCCTTGAGAGGTTATCCCAGTCTGATGCTATCAGAACATTGCCATTACATGGTTAAGTAAAGGTTGTGCAGCCTGACAAGCATCATTTTTCATATTTGTATGTGTGTGGACCTTAGACTTTGACCTAGGTAGTGATTGTATGTGCTATCTTTTGCCTCTTAGCCAGAAACAGGGAATACTGTGCATGCCTCTGACTGCCAGCAGCATCTGCAGCTGGTGGCTCTCCCTCAGACTCCTCATCTTTAGCTATGCTGCTGCCGGTCCTACCTGTGGTCCTTGAAACTGTGGTCTTGCCTCTTGTTGCCCTTGTTGAAGCTGTTTCCTGAGAGCTATATTGTGTAACATGGTGCAGACTGTAAGCATTTCAACACAGCTGTCTTGGCCATACTGCAGTGCACCGCCTCATGTGTCTAGACACTAGAACTTTGATTTAAGCAAACCAAACACAAATTCTATAATATTCCTTGTTTAATTGTGGTCCTCATTGTATCCTTGTTCAGATTGGTTGTGTTGGTTTCTCATGGGTGTCAAAAGTCAGGGGTACAGCATAACCCGTATCCCCTACTAGATGCCCTTGAGGGATGTCACACCTAGCAAACTTGGTGTACATCTCACAAGTGTACCATATTGTGTGAGTTGTGGAAACTGCCTGATTTACCTGCACAGACATTGTAAATGATCCCTTGGGCAATACAAACAACCTGACAGTTTATGGAGTGGAAAAATTTTTTGTTGATGTGCCTCCTTCCATATCCTCCTGGTGGAGTTATTATTTCTATGTTTATGCAATCTATGGTCCCCAACACTTCAGGGAAGTGTGCTATTGCATAGAGTTCCTGAATGGCTCTTGCTCTCTCCTGTGATGTTCATGGGAAGCAGATATGCTACTTTGCATGTAGTAGTATTGTATTTAAAAACTGATGAAATATTCTAAAGACAGATGCCTGTGACACCCCTAATGTATCCCTTCCTGGTCTGTGGAAATAGCCAGTGGCTAGTGTATGTAATGCTAAATATACTTTGTTTCCAGTGGGAAGGTTCCTGCATGATTTCCCTGGGGCCTGAGATTGGGGGTGGCAGAGGATGTGTATTTCTTCCAGTGTTTCCCTGTCCACCCTTTATCTCTCAACAATTTCTGTGTCATGCAGTTCATGATAAGTCAAATGGGGTCTAAACATCCTTCTTCTTGATACCTAAGGTATGGCAGCAACAGCAGCACCCTGATGTAAAGCCTGTTGCACATATAGCATAATAATAGCAGCAGCACCCCCCTAACATGTTTTTTGTGTAATGCCTGCATTCAAAAGGCTTTGGTGTACATGGCAAAAACCTACACCAAGTGTACATGATTCCTTTATAGTGTCCTGAATAGCTCTGCCATATTGGCTTGATTAATTAATTTGTACTCCAGTTCTTTATGCTTAAATTAGCATATTCTGCTATTCCACATTGTTGTGTGGCTCTACATGTCACATAGATCTGCCTGATGAATGCCAAATTGTGAGCTATCATGTAGGTGGTACTGTGTGACGTCAACATGATTACTACACTTCATATAGCTTTTAATGAATCCTGACCTATACATAAGAAAACCTTTTAATGAAACCTGGCCTATATATAAGAAATTCAAGGTGTGTTTTTTAAAACAACACATGACCTACCTTAACCATCACTGACATTTTAGGAGTACCTTTACTAGTAGTGATGCACAAAGTTATCTTGGGAGCATCTTTGACCAAAACCATACTTTCTCTCCACATGTGCATAACATCATAAATATAGACTTCAACCAACTAAGACTAGCATACAGATACTCCAACCTGTTTCCCTTAGAAGCAAGCAAAGCACTTGTAATACAAATGAAAATGCCCAAAAGTGAATCCTGTTTGCAATTATTTGCACCAAACTCTGCACAGGACACCTATAGTCTCCAGGTGACAAGTATCTGCAGGCTCAAGGCTCATATCCATAGATGGCTCTATGGAGCACACTGCCACTTGCTGAGAAAAGTAATTTGACTACTAATTCCTGCCAGACCAAATCTGCTTGTAATGCTTCCAAACTGCTCCTTTTATAAATTGCTACTCCTACTACCTACCATTACCTGTAAGACTACAACATTGAGAACCTACATATTCACTGCATTCTTCACTGCTATTTCTTTAGTAAGGTCATACATCACAAAGGTAACAAGAGAAAATGTTTTCAAACGTTGAAGCAGCAGTCTGCAGCTCATTACCACAAATTACTAGAAAACTCAAATACTTCAACACCCCAGTAATAAGTAAGTGTTCCTGCTTTGATAAAGGCATTTATTCAACGATGGGCAGCATATATAAAAATCATGCAAGCGCAGATTTTTGCATCTGTTAAATATATGACTACAAATACTTTGCATATTTCTACAGACTATATGTTTCATGCATGTACAGCTAATCCTAGTTCTATGTTAGAACACCACTGTAACTTAAATTTTAATATTACACTCTTTATGTCCATTTGAACAGTGTATGGTAACTACTACCTATCATTAAATGTTCTGATAAATGTGTGACTGCTTATGATATATATATATTATATAAAAGGACTATGGAACATTGGGGTTCAACACTGGCCTCCAAGGCCTTCCCTCTGGAATCCAACTCAGTAGAGATCTGCCTATGCAGGTAGGACTCACCTGAATGGATTCCCCATCTTACCTTGATTCCCCCTGCAATATCATGTAGGAGGTAATTCTATTATCTTCTAAGCAAGGGACATTTTTTTAGTCCTTCTCCACTTCACATACATTGGCATCATGGCAAGTTACTAGTATTTCTGCCCATGTTCTCATCTAATGCACCTGATCATGTATTGAAACGTGTAAGGTTGTACTGCACCACTGTACCCAGCCTCAGCAGAGACACTGTAGTTCCCATTATAATGACCAACTGCTGAGAAAAGAGAGCAGGTCATTGCCTGCTCAGCTTTTAGCTGCAGATGATTGTACCAGTTTTCAGTTCACCATCAGCATGACCAAGTGTACCTTCTATGTGCCATGATCCAGTCTTAAGTTTACATTTAGAGATTAGTGTAGAACCTCCATTATTAGTGCAGGAAAATTTTGTACCTTTGACAAAAATTTTCCCATAAAAATACATAAAATAAGTCATAACATTCATGCACACACAAGGGACTCAAGGTTTAAGTCAACATCTTCAAAAATAAGAAGTCATGCATAAGCCTGAAATGTACAGCAAATCCCCAAATGAACCTGATTATGAGGACCAAAATCTGATAACGTGACACCCCTACAACCTTATATAACCTCAGATGAAGATGGGTTTATAGTGGTTAGTTTGCAATGCTGCACTATTGCAGTGTAGATGCACAACAAGCTGCAAGCCTTTAGAAGGCTGTCAGGGAGCTGGTATCCTGCTCATACATCTCATCTGTCCATATTTTCATAGACTGTCCAGTTTTTTGCCTCAAATATTTGGCATGTTTCTCATAAAAGTTGTGGTATTCTGGCAAATCATCGAGGACTAAAGTTATTAAATAATGACAAACAACATGTCTTTAGAAGATGTATGCTAAACCAAAAATTATTATTTTAGCAACTAAGTTTATAAGCATAATATTTAAAATCTGCCCCTGATGTTGGGCTTTTTTCTCCCCATTATTTTGGCTTTGTCCAGATTACTTAATCTAATTAATGCTAAACATGATTCCATTTTCATGTCTTTGTTTTGGCACTGTAAACTGCTTCTTGAACTAAATGTTCTAGCATATTCTTGCTTCTGTAAATATGTACAGATTTTTGCATATCCTTGTATCTATAAATAATGTTTTGTTCATTTCTTATGTTCTTATATGATTCTTTTCACCCAGGCTGTGCCTTCAAATGGCCCACTGAGATCAGTGCACTACCCCTGTAAATAATTATAAATAAATAAATACTTGCACTCTGAGTTTTAAAAGTATGACTTCATAGGGCCTAAAGTGGACACCAACAGAAAAACTATCTTTGGAAGTTTTGAAGCCTTTTAATGTAGTCATGGACCAAATATGCAATGACAATTTATTCCTGGCAGGAACCAGTGAACCACATAATCTTGGAATAATTTATAATTTGCATACAGAGTTAATAACCTATCCATGTTTGTAGTACTTCTTCAGCTGATTAATACTCACATCCAGCAATGCCAATAGTTCCTCAATGAATATCATTTTAAATATGTAACTTTCACCCCAATTTACCTATAATATAGTGAATACAGCAGCCGTTTAGTCTTTCAGTATAACCTAGACAAATAATTTCCCAGATATGTTTAGTATAATGTCTGAATCTAGAAAACCCTTTTATGTGTTTAATTGAATAATTACAAAGTTAGAATACGCAAGGAAAATAATGAAGTTCAAAAGTTGTCCAGAGCAGTAAAGAGTGGTAGTAAAATGTGTTCATTTTGTTAGAAATGCCCAAAGGAAATAAATGCAACAGTGAGCACACAGTGTTCAGACAGCATGCCACAGTCACTTTCAAAAGTTAAGCAATCTAAAGAACTTTAACATGGTTTAATATAGCCATAATACATGTTTAAGTTAAAATCTACAAGCTGTGTTAAGACAGAATGTCTGAAGCCAGTTTAGTTATAAAGTGTAATATCTGAACTCAAAAGAATGTCTTCAAATCAGTGTGTACTTTGCAGAGTGAGTCAGCCATTGTGACTAAATATGGTCACAAATACAATAGTAACCTTTCAAAAAGAAAAAAAAAATGGCATTCTTAGATAAGAAGTTATGCAAATCAGCTTAAATGTATGCTTCTAAAACTATATGCAATTATTAAGTAACAAATAGTTAACAACACAAAATGCAGTCACTAACTTCGTGAATATGTAGGAGAATCCAAATATGTTACTTTGATTTCAGTATCAACTCAATAAATAATGAAAAGTGTGTGGAATCTTCAGACTCAGGCAGCCCTTCATAAATTAGAGCACAACAATGTTGGTTCAGAGGTCAGTTTTGGCACACTGTTCCCTCTGCAAGACAATCTAAGCAGAAGATCAGCCAAGAAAAGTGATGATCTTGCATAATATATGTAACAGATAAGCAACCACATACTAGCCTCAAATTAAATTCAGACAAAGCTGTTTTATTGCCACTACAAATCCATGCACAGATATCTTGCTGCCAGGAAAGGGAAACATTTTTTACATGATCAGTGCCTCAGACCAACTTCTGCCATTTAGCAGTCACATCTGAAGGGTGAGCCTTCTGTAATAAATGAAAGATGGCTTCTGTAACTGTTTACTTGTCCCCTGGCAATGAATGAAATCTTCTGCCCCTGAAATGCTGCACTTCATTTTGACTGCCTCAGAACCATTCAGAAGCTGTACTCTTCCCAACAGCAATATAATATAAGCAAAGCAGCTGATCATATATCTCCTAACCCTGCACAGCATTAGAAAATAAACGTACAGAAATACAAACTGCAGAGAAACATGCCTTACAGTCTACGTACATGGTTCATGTTTGATAGGACTGGAACTCAATACAAACCACTCCACTTCCATATGACAAGAATCACTTCTGAAAAGATACACCTTCCTTAATATTCCACAAAAAATGGCAAAAAGCACTAGCATTTCATGGAACACAAGTCTAAGATACCCAGGAAAGATGCAGCCAGCAACACGGATCCAGTTAATCAGTTTTAATATAACCAATGTAAACTTAGTGCTTGCAAAATGAGAAGAACAATATTTCCTGGGATCTATCTGTAGTGACTGGTGGATTTTATACAGGAGATTTTTGGGCGACATTTGTGTCCTGTGGACTGACAATATTGATAAAATCATGAATTTTTAAATTTTCTGAATAAAACCACATCTTTTTTGAATTAATATCTCCCATGAGAAACTGCAGTGCCTTGATATAAAAATTTACAAGGAGAACTGTAGGTTTAATTACAAGGTGCATAGGAAAAGTACTTTTTCAAATTCATGTTTACACTTCAACAGTGCACACCCATACCACTACAAAATCAACATATTCAAAAGACAATTTATACAGGTCAGCAGGATGACCTCTAGTAATAGTGAATTTGAAAGTGAATGCAAGATTTTGGAAGGTTTATTTAGAGTAAGAGGTTACCCAAATGAATCAATAGAGCAAGTGGAAAAAGAGGTATACAATGGTAGGCATGAAAGATTCAAATCTATACTAGGGAAACCCCTGGTTGAGAGACTAGAGACAAAGCAAAACCACAAGGAAGAATTTGGTAAAGCTATGGTTTTGGAGTACAATGCTAAATGGGAGAAGTTTATTAACCTCACAGATTTAGACCAAATTCCAAAAAATGAATTAAAATTTGTGTATAAGAATTGTCCAAGCCTGAAAAATGTTACAGAAAATTATTGTAAATCACATAGTTCAAGAAGGAAGGGCACCTACAAATGTGGTCATTGCCAACAATGTAGATATATTATTAATAGAGAAGAATTGTTTTTAAGTACTAGAAATATAGTAGTAACTACCAAGAATTTTTTTAACTGTGACTCCTGTGGATTAGTATATTTAGTGGTGTGTGAAGAGTGTCAGTCCTTCTATATAGGTAAGGCTGAACAAAAATTGAAAAGGAGGCTATACGAACAATGCTATGATATGCAGAATAAAAAAGAAACCAATGTTCTCTTTAAGCATTCATTAGAATGCACTAAGGCAAGGTTTACATTTTTTGTACTAGAAGGAGTGAAAAAGGAAGCAAGAGGGGGACAATGGGATGAAAGGGTGGAGTATAGGGAGTTATGGTGGCAGATAACTTTACAAGCCACCAGTTCACCTAGTTTAAATGAAAATGTATCCCTAGACACTGTGTTGAAGATGAGAGCAGCCAAATTATAAATAATAATTTATAATTAAAGTTATTTTTTTATGTAAAATGCATGTAAAATTTGAGTTACATTTAGTTTTCTTGGGTTTAATGTGTTTTTAACTGAAAAGGTGATTCAAACTATGACCACTACAGGGACCCTGAACATTACAAACATTGTCTACAGCTTTTCATCATGCAGAAAGCTTTTATGCACAAACTTTATTCATTTTAAATAAATTAGTAGTTGTATCATACATATTGTGGTGTGTTTTAAACTATTTTAAGGATTGTGATTTGAATATTTATTTTTAATACAATGACATGTATTTTTAAACAAAATGTTATATACTGTTTAGAACCTCTGTTATGTAATGAATATTCATGAATTTTATGATAATTAGCTTTTTAACTGTCTAATTTTATTGGCTAACTTATGTTTTAGAAGGGTATAAAATCATTATTGCATCTGTCCATCCACATCTGATGAAGTCTACTTGGTAGAAATGAAAATGCTGTTGTTTTAATGTGTATGTGTTAATGTTTGAGTATTTTATATTAAAACTGCTTGAATTGGATCCGTGTTGCTGGCTGCATCTTTCCTGGGAACCTTAGACTTGTGTTCGATGAAATTTGAATGCTTTTGGTGTGTTTTTGCGGATTATTGGATTAAATCTCTCTATGGAAGGAGAAACCAGCATGGAGATAGAACAAAGGGGCAGGAAGGATGACATCGGTCAGACCCAAAAGTTGATTGGACAGCTATCACAGTTGATCGACCTCCTTACCCCATTGAGCCAATCAATGGTGGGAATGATGACTAGAGTACAAGGAAGGTGTAACCAGGAAGCTCTCCATGGAAATGCATCTAAACAGCAGGAAAATAACTGGATGAGCAGTGAACTAAGCAAAACGGACTTTCCAGGTCCTAATAACAATAATGGAATTATTGAAATTAAATTTTTACAGACACCAGCAATTTTTAGAAACAATTTGGATTCCAATGGAACTGAGGTTTCATCGGTTCCTCCAGGTCAAGGCAGAGAGATTTATGCTGCCATTACTCAAGGTGGAATAGTGGAATTAAAAGACTGATTACAAGTAAGCTTTACTTCTAAATTTAGAGACAATATTGGTGAAGTTCCCCAAGTAACTGACTCATATAAAACTAAAATAGACAAACTATATAAGCTTATGCTTAAATTTAGAACTTTGGACATTGAAAATTCCTATTTAAAACAATGTATTATAGAAGGAATTGTACCAAAAGGCTTAAGAATATATAAATATCCTAACAATGTAATTTCTGGTAGTTTGTTTCACAAGGGATTGTTGGAAATTTTAAATAAATATAGATTGGACATGCTGAAAGCTATGGTGAATTAGAATGATAGACTAAAGGAGGATATTCAAAAGGAAATAGAAGTGTTAAATGAGAAAATTAAGAATGACTTGATTCACACTATTCCTTCTGAAAAAGAAAAATATTACAGTATCAGAAAGGAAATCGATGTCAAAAGTGATGAATTGGTTAAAAGGAAGTTAAGAAAGTTATAAAGAGATATTAATGAATACAAAAACAATGCAAGTTACCCTAAACATAAATCAAACAAAAATTTTGAGCAAGTGAGAAATTATAAATATGATGTTAGTGTTAATGAGAATTTGGAAAGTAATAGGGATGAAATGTGCAATTGGGAGAACAGGTAAATGAACTGGATAATTTTTCTGAGTATCTGCCTCTGCAGAGGTTGGAAAGAATCAGGAATAGGGCTGGCAATCAATACCAACAGCAGATTTTTTTCTGTTGAGGATGGAAAAGGGGGAGGGGGAAATACTAAGTGTTGATAATGTACCCCACCCCAATTTGGATAATGATAGTGATCTTATTAAATAGGATGAAAACCATAAATAAAAATATGTCAAGGAAGGTTATAGTATTTACAACTTTAGTAAAATAGTACGGCAGGATGAACATTTTAGTCTCCTGTCGAAATGGATGAAATGTATACCCCTGAAAAAAGGAGATCCATCTGCTCTGCTGAGGCAGAAAACATCCTCTTCACAGCCTCAAAGGCAGACCACTCTGCAAAAAGAGAAGACATTAGCTCCAAAAACAACAAGCATTTGGACCACTATCCTCTCCCACTCTGAAAGCAATCTCCCCGAGGTGGAAGCCAGAGCTGAGCTATCCAGTGCCAAGAGTCCAAGACAGAGAGATGGCTGCAACAACTCCAGAGTTGATTCTAACAGCCCAGATCTGACAGGGAAGCTGCATCTCTGACAGTCCTCTGGATCTGACAGAACCAGAGCACTCAGAGTAAACTTCAGAACCAAAGATACTGCTATCTTCAGATCCAAGCCAGAGGGAGTCAGAAGGCTCGGATCCAGGGATTCTGAAACAGTCAAAGAAATCAGAAGAAGAAATTGGAATGGGGGTGTAGTCAAAGGCTGGCCCTCCTGACTCAAAGGGGTAAACTTCTGGAAGAATGAGTTGAAAGCATTGAGGGGGAATCTAGATTGGTGATGCTCCAAAAAAGGTGAGGGCACCCTTGAAGACACCAGATCAATGGATGGCAAATGTCTAGTCCTGGGAAGAAAAACAGATCTGATCTGATGGCTTCTTTGTGGGATCCGAGGTAGTCAGTGTTACTCGTCTGGTCAGAATAAAACAGATGAACATTCGTGGGTTCTGTTCAAGCAGCTTTATGACACACAAACACATCAGACATGAGGATTTGTAACTTAAACTTAAATAAACTTATAAACAGACTGACTACCACACTCATACATGTTAACACTCTGGCTGTTCTGTCAAAATGGCACTAATGCCTGCAAATGCTCAGTATTTATATGCATGTGCTACATCTGGAAATGCTTCTTAAAAGTACATACACACACTCTGATCTACATCCTCCCTCTTTGAGAAATAGTCCTTATACAAAATAACAGCATTCAATGACATGCAATTTGGAGAAATGATCTTTTGACATGTAATTATACAGAACTAATTATTTGATATGCAATCATACAAAATCAGACACATATAAAACAATTATGTCCAAGTTCCTGTGTATTTTACACTAGGTCTGGAAACATGACCTGATCATGTAACATAAAAGTCAGAAATGAATCTATCAACAGGGACTGTCTTCAAGGAATGTTCAACTTTGGGGACATCTCGGACATCATCAGAATGGAAATGGATACTGCGACACGTTATGTGATACAAACATTGTCAGGGTTGCTCTAAGATCTAGAGTATGTACAGAGGTACAATGCTGCAATATCATTTCTGATACAGGAAGAATATACCTGTGGTTTGTCCTGTACTCTATTCCCTCAGATTCCACTAAGTATGATCCTGGCTCAGTACATACACCTCTAACTTGACCAATTTGATCAAAGCCTTTCACAGTTTGCATCCTGACTGCCTCTCCTTCTTTTAACAGACGAAGAAATCTGCTCATTTTATCATAGCTGGACTTCTGAGAAGAAAGCTTCTTAAAAAGTTGAGCTTTGATTGCTCTGTTGTTTTTAGCATTAGGCACCAACAAACTAGAATTGATAGGCAAGGTTGTTCTACTTTGCCTAGATATAAGTCTCTGAACAGGTGAGCCAAGTAGGTTGTCACTGGGTATATTTCTGAGATTGAGTAAATTCAAGAAGATATCGGTGTTGTCATGCTTTGACCTCTCCACTAATTGCTTTGCACTCTGTACTGCACGTTCAGCAAGGCTGTTAGACTGTGGATATTCAGGACTGCTAGTAACATGGATAAAGTCCAACTCTATAGCAAATCTCTGAAACAATTGACTGGTAAACTGAGAACCATTGTCAGAAATAACTTTGTGTGGACTACCATGGACTGAAAAATGATGTTTCATCTTAGTAATAACAGCACTGGATGTTAGCTTAGGTAGCAAATTAATCTTAAACCAGTTCAAATAAGAGTCTACCAACACTACATAAAGTTGACTGTTCCACTCAAATATGTCAGTTGCTACTGTTGACCAAGGTAGTTCAGGAATTTGGCTTAGCTGAAGTGGCTTGTTTTGCAAATGCAGCTTAGTACTGTTGCACACTGAACAAGAAGAAAGCACTTTAACAATTTATTTTGCTAGAAAAAGCCAAAATACTAGTCCTCTCACCCTTCATTTGACAGAATCTGAACCTGGGTGGCCACAGTGTAAAATCTGCATGTATTCACTTTGTAAAGAAGTAGGAACAACAACTTTTGGACCTTTGAAAATCATACCATTTTCCATCGGCATCTCATCTCTGTATGGAAAGTGAGGTTGTACTTCTGGCGGTACACTGGATTGCTTTGATGTCCATCCTATATTGATGAAGTGGTTGAGCTTTTGCAAAATTGGACCAGTCTTTGTATGATCTCTCAGCTCATCAAGTCTCATGGTAGAAAAATTATGCACTTCCATGATATCAGAGCCAGAATTCTCTGCATCAAGCTGTTCCGTGGTATTTCTGGGCAATCTGGTTAAGGCATCAGCAAGATTAAGAAGTTTACCCTTTGTATAGACCATTTTGAAATTGTACTTTTGCAGCTTGAGCATCATTCTTTGTAGTCTTGCTGGAGCGGAATGCATAGGTTTCTTTAAAATAGTGATTAGAGGCTGATGGTCAGTTTCTATCTGGATAGCTCGTCCATAAATATAATCATGGAACTTCGAACTTGCCAGCACAATTGCCAAAAGTTCCTTCTCCATTTGAACATACTGCATCTTAGTTTGGGTAAGAGTTCTAGATGCACAAGCAACAGGTTTGCCCTCTTGAATTATAACAGCACCAAGACTGAACTTTGACGCATCACAGGAAAGAACTACTGGTTTGTGGACATCACAGTATCTTAATGCAGGTGGGTTGTTAATTTGCTCTTTGAGGTTATCAAATGCTCTCTGGTGTTGTTCTAATCATGACCAGGCAACATTCTTGCATGTCAGCTCTCTTAAAGGCACTGATAACTCACTAAAGTCAGGGATAAATTTGCCCAAATAGTTAACCATACCAAGAAAATGCTATAAGGCTTGGACATTGTCCGGGGCTGGCATCTCAAAAATGGCTGCTTGTTTAGAAGGGACTGGTCATAAGCCTGTACTGGTAAATAAATGACCTACATAAGTAACTTCTGCTAGTCTGAATTTGCCCTTCAGAGGACTGAGCTTTAAAATTCACTTCACAGACTCTGTCCAGAACTTTCCTGTGGATTCTGTCATGCTCTGCTTCACCTTTGCCTCCAACAAGTAAATAATCAACTATTATTGCACATGGGTAGCCTGAAAAAAATTGCTCCATTGCACACTGAAAGACTTCACTGGCATAATTTATTCAAAAAGGTATCCTGAGGAATCTGTATCTACCAAATGGGGTACTCAATGTTGTCAGTAGTAAATATTTGTGATCAAGCATCACTTGCCAAAACTAACTCTTTGATTCTAAGACAGGAAAAAACAGTGAAATTTGGCATGAGGTTATAATCTCCTTGACTGTATGCATAGGATGATGAGGTCTTTTTAATGCCTTGTTTAAGTCTCTTGGGTCAATGCATATTGTGATTTTGTCTGAATTTTTCTTATAAGTAGCTATCATGGATGACATCCACTTAGTTGGTTCTGTGATTGGACAAATAACACTTTGCTGCACCATTTTGTCTAACTGGACTTTGACTTTGTCCTGCATAGCTATTGGAAGTCTTCTTGCTGGTCTGACCACTGGATTGACCTCTAGTTCTACTTTCATGGACTACACAATTGGAAGTTTACTTAGCTTGATGTCGAACACATCAGCATACTCTGAGAAAATAGCGTCACTGAAGCTGGAAATGGAACGTGCTTACATGATGTACTTCTTTGGTAAAAGAAAGAAGATGTTCATCGCGTTTCACTGTTGCAGTCATTACTCTTGGGTTATCCTGCTGGCAGACTACCCTCAGTTGGCCAGAATTCCAAAGTCTAGGTCCGGCATCAGATGCTGTCACTTCTTCCCTGACGTCAGTGCACCAGGGGTATAAAAGATGCAGCCGACGCCATTTTCTTCAGTCTTTCTTGCCACGCGGTGCCCGAAGCAAAAGCAGTTCGCAAGTGCTAGTCAGCCGACTCCTGAGATTTCCAAATCTGAATTTCAAAACTGAAGTCTTCATTAAAGCTAAGTACCCCGTTGGGGAAACTTTTTTCTTGCTCCAGACCGATGTCAGAAAAAGTAAACAACTGTATTTCTTGTGGGAAGCAAATACCTCATAAGGATTTTCACTCTTACTGTATTCCTTGCCTAGGCCCTGATCACAACGTTGCTAGCTGTCGGTTTTAGATTTAGATTTAACCAACGCACTATCAAGCGTTGGTTCGATTTTGCATTTCATTACTTTGGCTGAAGATTTAATTATATAATGCCGGTGGAACAGCCGACAACCGGAGCTTACAAAACATGCAAGGACAAGGATAGGCATCCGAGGTCCAAAACCAATGACGAAGCCTCTTCTAGGCCAGTCGCCGGTTCTCAGTGAGGCACTTTCGCAGCCCCTGGCGCCCGCTACCTCAAAGCCACAGGCCGCTACCGAGTCCACATGGAGCTGACTGGGCCTCTGGGAACTCAAGGTGCTGGACACTCGGAAATCACTCCCTCAGATGGGTCCGGAGCCGCTGAGCAGGCATTGGCTTCTGAGGGTGTCTTCAGACCTACACAACTATATGTTAAGCCATCTTCAGCTTCAAAGACAAAGACTAAAGCAGCTCTAAAGACAAAGAAACAAGTATAGCATTCTCCTACTCAGACTTCCATGCCTAAAAAACAGATGTTCAAAATGGCCAAAGACCTAATTACTTTGATCAGGGGTTCCCATCCCCCTCCTGATAAGAGGTCTAGGCAAGAGACAGAGTATGATTCTTCTGATCAGGTATCTATTTCCTCTGATTCCACTTCTGAACAGGATTACCCCATGCTTCCCTATGAGGATTCTGATGCTGAAGAATCCATTCCTTCAGCCTCTCCTCCTGAGGACTATTCTTTTGGGGAAACACTGCATACTATGAGGGAGCATTTCCACTGGGAGAGCCAAGATTATTCTGAATCTAAGAAAAGGCTCAGAGATTTTCTGCTTCTTCCTCAACACAGACCTCTTGCTATTCCACCTGTTCTAGACATTGTAGATGATGTATTTTCAAAGTCCCCTGACCCTTTACCCCCTGCACCTGCTAAGCCAGACAGATACTATAGGGTCCCAGATTCTCATAAATTCCTATATAAAAAACCCCGCTGCTGACCCAGAAACTATATCTCAGGGTCCCAAGGGTGTTAAAGCGTCCACTGCAAAAAACCCTGTCCCCTCTGATAGGGATTTTAGGGCTCTAGACAGAAGGGGGGAAAAGTCTACACGTCTGCCACCCTGGCTGTAAGGGCTTTAAATTGACAATTTAATATGCTTAAATATCAGCAATATTTAACGTCACTACTTAAACAGAAAATGTTGACAAATACTGAATGTTCAGAGAACAAGGAATTGCAGGATTTACTGCATGCAACTGAACAAGTGGGAAAGCATACTTTGCAATGTGGTTATGATTCACTGCAGGCCTCTTGAAGGGCCGCTGTTACAGGTTCTGTTATTAGAAGGCATGCTTGGTTAAAGGAACAGAATCTGCCTGATCATGTTAAAGCAAAATTATTAAATGCACCATTACAGCATGATACTTTGTTTGGTACTAAAGCAGAAGAGGTGTTGAAAAAAATGGAGGATAAAGCAAAATCCATGCACAGTCAAGGATTTCTTACAGGTACAGCCACCCAGGTTTAGCAGGAACTGGCCTTCTAAAAATTGGTCCTTTCCAGTCTCAGACAGACCACAAAGAGGCAGATACAGGTGTCCCAGAGGCAGATCTCAGCCTCAAGGCTCATACAGGCCTAAACAATGGGGTGCTCCTACCTCCAAAAGCAGGGAAGACAAATCACAACCTTACAGGAAACAGTCCCAATGACTTTCCTCTACCAATTCCAAGCTGTTTTCTTTTGTCAGCACCCTTAGGGGGAAAACTAGAACTTTTTTCATCAAATTGGCAAATGGTTACCCAAGACAATTGGGTCCTGAACATAGTGTCCCAAGGCTACAGGTTCCATTTTCACACTCTACCAAGGTCAAAGGGCATGCCAGACCTGCCACACAATCAATGGGCAGAGGCACAAAAACAAATTACAGCCCTCATGGACATGAGGGCCATTCAGCAAGTACCACAACAAGAGCAGGGGTAAGGATTTTACTCCAGACTTTTCCTAGTACCCAGGAAGGACAAAACCTGGAGACCAGTTCTGGACCTGTCTATACTAAATAGGTTTCTGGAAGTTCCAAAATTCAAGATGTTGACTCTTCAGCAGCTACTGCCCATTCTGGGCAAGAGGGCTTGGCTCGTAACTTTGGACCTAAAAGAGGCATACCTGCATGTTCCAATCATACAATCTTGCAGAAGATACCTCAGATTCATAGCTGGCTCAATGCATTACCAATTCTCTGCACTGCCCTTTGGCTCATCTACTGTGCCCAGGGTCTTTACAAAGTGCCTGGCACCAGTAATTGTGTTTTGCAGACAAAAAGGAATTCAAATATATCCCTACTTGGACGACTGCCTAATTCAAGCAGAGAACAAAGACACTCTTCTACAGCATCTGGCGTTTGTAAAAAGATTACTAATTGGCCTTGGGTTTCATGGCATCCTGCATTCTCCTAATTCCATATGCCAGACTGCATATGAGGAAACTACAATGGTATCTGAAAAGTGTTTGGACTCAGCATTGCCACAGCCTGGAGACAGTAATTGCACCCATTCCCTGCCTACAACAGGAGTTTCGATGGTGGGCAGAAGCCTGTCACAACAACAAGGGTCTGCCATTCAGTTTACCCACAGCCAGACAGACACTGACAACAGATGCATCAGATTATGCCTGGGGGGCCCATATGGCAGGAAAATTTATTCAGGTCACATGGCCTGCAAACCAGATGCATCTCCACATCAATCAAAAAGAGATGCTAGCTGTTCAAAATGCCCTGACAGCTTTCAAGGACCTGCTTCATCCAAGACAGTTACTGATAAAGACAGACAACACTATGGCTATGTGGTACATAAACAAGCAGGGAGGTACACATTCCTACCCCCTCTATAGACAAGCAATGACCTTATGTGACACAGCATTGGCTTTTCAAGTTCACCTGCAAGCACAATTCCTGCCAGGAAAAACAAATACTCTGGCAGACAAACTAAGCAGAAACCTCATGGATCCCCATGAATGGAAACTGGATCCACAAGTCTTCAAGATGATAATAAGGAAATGGGGATGCTCAGACATAGATCTATTTGCCCCCCCCTCACAACTGTCAATTGCAGAGATTTTGCACAAGGATTTACCACAAGCAAGCATGGAAAGTAGACGCCCTATCCTTCAGCTGGAAAAATCTAACAGTATATGCTTTTCCCCCACTGCCTCTCCTTCCCAGAGTACTCCTAAAGGTCAGACAAGAGAAGCCAAAAATGATTCTGATTGCACAAGACTGGCCACACCAGCACTATTATCCAATCCTAAAGAGCTTGTCTCAAGGTCCAGCATGGATATTGCCTCAAACTTCTCACTTGCTGACCTAACAAAACAATCAGATCCTGCACAGCCAACTCAGGACCTTAAACCTAGCAGTATGGCAGATAATGTAGCCATTCAGAACACTCCTCTTTCAAAAGCTGTTATGGATGTTATTTTGGAGGCCAGGAGGCCCAGTACCAGAAAATCTTATGCAGAAAAATAGAAGAGATTCTGTGCTTGGAACCAGGAACAAGGCATTGACACGTCTGTACCAAATATTCCTCAGATTTTACAATACGTAACTGAGATGCCGAACAAAGGCCTTTCTTTTTCATCAATTAAGATTCATGCCTCTGCCATTTCTCCACATTACAGTACGGAACCACCTATCTTTTCTCATCCTTTAATAAGGCAGTATCTCAGAGGGGCCAAAAACAGTAGGCCTCCAAGGAGAGCACCAATTCCGGCCTGGGACCTCAATTATGTTTTAGAAAAACTCACACTGCCTCCTTTTGAGCCAGCATCAACAGCAGATATAAAATTCTTATCCTGGAAAACAGGTCTGCTCTTAGCCATAACCTTTGCAAGGCGAGTCTCGGAGTTACAAGCACTCATGGCTGTGGAACCTTTCATCATTTTTCATCCAGACAGGGTTTCTCTGAGGACAAACCCTACAGTTAGGCCTAATGTGGTGTCCAGTGTGGCCCTCAACCAAACCATTCACTTGCCTACCTTTTACCCAAATCCACAGAACAAGGGTGAGAACATTCTGCATTCTTCAGACATACACAGGCAGTTGTGCTTCTACTTGGACAGAACTAAAGCTTTCAGAAAAACTGAGCAACTTTTAGTGTCATATGCTGCAGGATCACAAGGAAAAGCTATCTCAAAACAGACTATTTCTAAATGGATAAGCCATTGCATCTGTTTCTGCTATTTTCAACATGGCAAGTCAGTGCCTAAGGGTATTAGACCTCATTCCACCAGAGCAGCAGCCACTTCAGCAGCCTTCCTTAGAGGAGTACAAACCAAAGAAATCTTAGAGGCTGCAACTTGGAGTTCACTGCACACCTTTACAAAGCACTACCACTTGCCTCTCTAAGTCCAGAGCAGGCTTCGCCACTGCAGTTCTGCAGGGCCTCATAGCCTCTCCTAATCCTATTTAGCCCAGCCACCCATCCTCAGCTTTGGGATTCTACCCAAGAGTAATGACTGCAACAGTGAAACACGATGAACATAGTACAGTTGTGTACCTACCATAAATGTAGATGTTCGAGTGTATTCACTGTTGCAGTCCAGGTTACTCACCCACCATCCCCCTTTTTCTTTGCTGGGATTTATCTGCACTTCTCTATCCTATACAACCTTTTTGATGTATTTGCTTGTAGATGAAGGAAATGTTATTTTTGGGCATGCATTTCTTATTGATATATTTTTCAGCCTACCTATTTGGGGCACCTGACATCGAGGGCAAGAAAAACTGAAGAAAATGGCGTCAGCTGCATCTTTTATACCCCTGGCGCACTGACGTCAGGGAAGAGGCAACAGCAACCAAAGTCGGACCTAGACTTTGGAATTTTGGCCAACTGAGGGTAGCCTGCCAGCAGGATAACCCAAGTGTAAGGACTGCAACAGTGAATACACTTGAACATCTACATTTATGGTAGGTACACAACTGTACTTTTCATTCTCAAACTGTCTCTGAGACCTAATAATGACTGCACATGTCTTTTGACTACATAAAATTGCAAGCTGTAACTCTTCCCAGCCAAATAGCTTGAAAGCATTACTGAACCTTTGGTTTGAATCTCTTCACCTTCATAAGCAACAAGCTACAAACAATTGACAAAATTAAGTTGATCACCAGCTCTCATTTTAGCAAATGTTTCTGCTGACATTACATTACACTTTGAACCAGTATCTACTTTGAGCTCTATGGGTTTATCATTGATCAGGACAGTACAAAATACTTTGGTCTTTGCTAACAAATCTACTGCATTAACCCTTTCACCGACCACTGATACACCACCTACATAGAAAGTAGGGTTGCAGCTTTATACATGATTAGCTTGCATTTTTGAGTGGTCTTTCTTAATAACTGAATGAGGCTTACTTGATTTACAAACCTTTTGAAAATGGTTCCATATTTTGCACTTGTTGCATTACTGACCAAATGCTAAGCACTTCTCTCTTTTAGACTCATGGTTGGTCCACTATTATGACAGTTATCAATAACTTGACTTGGGTTTTACTGACTCACTCTTATACAGCACTGAGCATGCTCACTTTACTGAACCAGTCTCAGAACCTGCTAGAAACTTTCAGGTTTTCCTTGCCACACCCACAGGGGTTGCTCCTGCCATATGCTTAGGCCTGTTTCTGCTTGCTACATGTTGCATACTGTCTACGTTTGCTCTAGAGGCTGATGAAACCATGCTCTTATCACTTGCAAGCATACTTGTGTGCCTTTCTGTGAACTCATGGATTTGACAAATCTCTATGGTACTGCTTAATGTTAAATCACTGTCATGAAGTAAAATCTTTCTCTTCTCACTGTAGCACTATTAACACTACACACAAGCCTTCCGTTATTAACTCTTCTTTCAAGTCACCAAATCTGCACATTTTAGCTTTATTTCTGAAGTTAGTAATATAAGCTGCAAAAGTTTCACCTGGCTTTTGGTCTCTTGTATAAAATAAGTGCCTCTCTAATGTAACCTTTGTCTGGGGGTTTCACATTTCTCTAAATTTGTGTTTCAAGCACTCAGGGTCTTCTCTTGATTCAGCAGGTACCACAATATCATGGTTTGCCCCCTCTTCTGCATATACTTCTGGTGCATGCACAAGTGAACACTCTCTTTCAGCAACTTCTGACTCAGCTAAGTTACACAAAATGTATGGCCTTGTACTTGCATCTTTGTCAGAAAGAGCTGCTTGTATGAAAATATGGTATTCCTGCTCATATACTATCCAGTTCTTTGCTATATTATGATCAAACACAAGTGGACTTGGTCTGCAAAATGCTTCTGCCATGTCACCTTTAACTAGTAGTAAAGGTGCTTGAAATAATGTACAAACATGCACACATAAATATATATGCCAAAACTTTATGCCAGTACTTGTAATTATGCCAATAGCACAAGAAACTCTTTGAAATAACTGCACTTTGCCAAATAAGTCTATGTAGCACAAGAACACTCTGAAATCACTGTACTTGAAACCACTCCTCATCAGTGTAAGAAATACTTCAAAATTACTGTACTTTGCAAATAAACTGTACATGGCACAAAAAGATCAGAGTAAGAAATACTTTGAGATGAATGCACTTTGCAAATAAAGTGTACACAGCACAATAACCTTTCAAAATGGCTGTACTTTGTGAAATAACTCTGCAAAGTGTAAAAAAACACTCTGAAATGGTGGTTTTCTGTGAACAAATGCACACAGCATAAAAAACATTTTGAAATGATTGCACTTTGACTGCACTTTGCAATATAACTGTACTTTGCACACAGCAAACTCTTTGACATAATTGCACCATAATAAACCACACACTCTGCAAACACTTTTCACACTGATTCTTCGAACAACTCTAGTTATGCTTTGAATGGCTTCAGTCAATGCAAAATAGTAGTTTGTGCCCCAAAAAAGGGTCTTTTACTGAAAAATAAATATGCAGTCACCTTACTCTTTAAGCTTAATTTGCCCTTTTATTGTACTTGTTATTATGCCCTTTCAATCTCTTATCATGCTCATTGTACTTTTCTTGTGCCCATTTTACTTTAAACATGCTTGTTATACAAACAATTAATTCTGAGCCCCATATGAATAGTTTTGCTAGTTTTAGCAAATATCATGGTTTTGAACATTTTGTTTAATTAATAATGAGGTCTGTGCCTTTCATTTGCTTAATAATATGTTTTTGTGCTACTCATTTGATTAATAATGCATTTTGTGCCTTATAAAAGCGCTATTTCATTTTTTTTGCCAAATAAATCATTTGTGCAGTTTTCTTTACCTTTAGCTTGTTTCTGGTCATTTTTTGCTTGTCCAAGCTCTGTTTCGCTCATCCTGCTTAGTCTGCCTTCACCTTCAACTCTGCACCTCATGGCTCAAAGAAGTTATTCTTCTAATCCCAGTTCTGACACCATTTCATTTGTTTGGTCAGGATAAAACAGACGAACATTCGTGGATTCTGTTCAAGAAGCTTTATTACACACAAACACATCAGAAATGAGGCTTTGTAACTTAACCTTAAATAAACCTATAAACAGACTGACTACTGCACTCATACATTTTAACACACTGGCTGTTCTCTCAAAAATGGCACTGCTGCCTGCATGTGCTCAATATTTATATGAGCGTACTACATCGGGAAATGCTTCTTAAAGGTACATACACACACTCTGATCTACAGTCAGGTCCATCAATTTCTTCTTTTTTTTGATCCAAGGGTATGGTCAGATCCAGCTTAGATCTTTTCTTGGATGGCTCAGAAACCAGGGTGGATGATGAAGGTTTTGGAGATTATGTTTTTGACCCTTTACTTTTACTTTTTGGAGAATGATCTCCAGATATAGCCTCTCCAAAGGTAGAATGTAGTACGCTTCTCAAAATAAACTTATTTTTTTTCTTTTTACAAGGGCCCTGGGGTTGAATCCAAGGCAGATGGAACAATCTTCTTGAAAATGTAAAGGCCCAAGACAATAAACACACATGGTGTGGGCATCAGACATAAGAAGCTTGTACCCACACTTAATGCACTTTTTAAATCTAGCAGGGCATTTCTCCACCACAACTACCACTATAAAAAAAGCAAAATTAGGATAGAACAGATTTTTTGTGCATTAGGACAGCAAGAAAGAAGAAAAACTACCTGTAATGGTAATAATGGCTACACCAAGTGAGACAGGAAAGGAAAATACTAACAATAGTATTTTAAAGAAGTACGCACTGTACGATAGAGAAGGAAAAGGATAGTAGCTATATAAAAAGTAAGGCAAATTAGAAAATATTAAGATTTAGAAAGTTTAGAAGATAATTATATCACTTAATTGAAAAACACTTGAAAGCTATGGTCAGCCACATATTTCGCAAAAAGCAGCAAACAAGAGCTGAGGTAACTCAGTGTTGGTGCATTATGGGTAAGTGAGAAGCTTGAGAGTTTTTTGGTTGCCATGAGTTTTAGTAATGGATGAGTCAGATCCAATCCATCAGTTGAGGATAGAATGAAAATTGACAACACCAGATAAGTAAGTTTACATTGTTTTATTTTTTAAACTACATGAACGGGGAGGTAATTAGGTAACAACAACAACCACCTTAGTTGACACTTAACCTAAGGAAGATAAAGATCACATCTGATGCAAATGAGCAAGAAACAAGATCTGAGGTCATTTGCTAGCTATAGGGAATTATGGGGAAGGGGAGGAGCCACAGCCTTGGATCCAAAATCTGAAAGTGGCCAAAGTTGGATCCTAGACAAATCTGATAAACATCCCTTGAGGAATGGACAGAAGAGACAACACCAGATCAGTTAATTGCACATTCTGGCAATAATTTGGAAGGACGTGTTTGCTCTCTTGCCTAATTTAATACAAGGCTATTGTTTATTTATTTGTTGGCATTTGATTACTATGTAAGAGGCCCAGGGAGAAAAGCTCCAAAGTATTATAAATACATTTTAAGAACTATAATTTTACAATCTTCAAAAATAATACAAAAACATTTAGAGTTTAAATAATTGCACCACATTAGATATAATGTGACAGCATTTGTTAATTATTGATACAACATATACAACAATCATTTAATATCTAAAGAAATTTTAGCCAATTTAGAAAAATTAAAGGCAAGTTAGTATGATACGAAGAGGAAGTACAATGTGAAGTGTGGGAAAAAAACAGGGTCATGGCAGGTTTATATAGGGAGTCAGGTGAGAGAAACTGATTGACATTAGGAAGTGACTATAGAAAGAGGAGTAAGGAGGTATAAAGAATGAATAGGTAATTGTTCATACTTAGGGATATAGTTTATGCTGGTGATGAGCAAGAACAGAGCCAGATTTTGGCTAGGATGTCTTTCAGATTGGTTTTAAAGGACTGGAAGGAAGGTACTAACCTGATGGATATAGGTAAGGAATTCCAGGCCTTAGTAACATGGTATGCGTACGGACCAAACCAGTATGAAGTTGTAACAGGAAACTAGAATGAAAGTGCCATAATCACATAGTAGTTGTGTACAAGCATGGAAAACGTGTTCTGAGTTTCCACAACATGAGATGTGGTATGAAACGAGATTAGAATTTATAGATTACTGCCTGTTAAATGCACATATCTCTGAATGTCAGGCATATATTGCTCTGTTTCAGTGTTTGTATCAGTGGCTAGGTCCTGTCTGCATAGTTAGCTTTAATAAAAGTGCATCTTTTGGACTGCATAACTATGCATCTCTTGATTATCATCACAAACCATTGAAGATTATTCAGAAAGAACACTTCACAAGCTTTCTATTTACACTTGACTGTCCTAAATGAGACTGGTAGTCTTCCCAATGTTCTTTTTTGCAGATGATATAGATTTAACAGCTTGCCTACTCTAAATAATGAACCCACTATATAGCCCATATCCTGTTCAAAGGAAAAGTAAGGCTGAGCAATGTTTTACACAAGGCAACCACGCACTGCAACTTGTGCAACTTATTTTAAAATGTTCAATTTTGAGTCTATCTCAATAGTTTTATGAAATAATTTAAGCTTCTCTTCTCTTGTTCAGAACTGAAATTAACCTAGTTAGCTTTCAGTTCATCTTAAGCAGATTGAGTTCCTAAAATTAGGAATGACTCGGTATATCTATTATATCCATCTGACCATATGGATTATAATACAGATCATACACTTGTAAACACAATGGTATTCTATGTACCACTGATGTGTAATACCTTAAGTATATTCTTTACTTGCTTATTTATCATGTTTAGACTTGCACATGGCCCCCATAAATACACTGATAAAATTTCTTGTGGCCACCTGCTATGGCTAGCAGCCCTTTTTCTATCTAATCTTATATTTTCAATTGTTTAGTAAATACTCTCATGTATACTGCTGGTTTCTTTTCTTGCAAAATCATAGCATTAACATAATTCTAACTAACACAAAGTTGTAATATAAATGGTTTACTCATATCAAAATATTTCATTGTGGGTACTCTGATAAGTAGATGGTTCATAGGTTTTTTTTCTAGGCTAACAACCACTAAGGCTCTTACAAGCCTAGTGGCACACTCCAAACCATTTCAGTCCCAAGTATCATATGGGGGGGGGGGGCATGTTAGTAGGCAGATAGCTAAGGATTTGTGGTGGGGGTGTTAGGATAATACTTTTCTTATTGATGGGTTCAGTCCATAAAGGACATGGGAACCAAATTGGGAGTAAGTTTATGATTTACCATACAATTGTCAAGGTTTTATTTGAATAGGTTCAGGGATGACCTCGGCTTTACATAGATGCGGAGCCTATTCCATAGTGTGGGGATCCTTTGGGACACATATCTGTCCCTCCAGTACATTCTGTTTCTGTCAGAAGTGAAGTTCAAATCCCTGGATCTAGTCATTTGGTGCTGTTTGTTTTGTGCATGTGCAACAGACCCAACAGGGCTGGGTCTGAAGAAGCCCTGTAACCAGGCAAAGATTCCCAAAGATCCCCTCCCAGCAGCCTGTAGTAGACTGAATACAGAGTCAAAGCCTTTAGGCGATCAATGTAGGTCAGGGTATTCACACCCTGAATCCTCCTGGTGAGAAAGTTTTGTGGGTGTGCCAACTGTTGCAAATGTCTGATTAGATACATGCCAAAGGGGGCATTGTATTCAATGATAGGTCTGATAAGGGCCGAGTAGACAAGTAGAGTGGTATTATAACTTCCTTGGACCTGGATGCCACATCCTTACCTATAGGTTGGGTGACACCGAATAATTTATTATTATCTTAGCTATATGTTGGTCAAAGGCCTGATTGTTGTCCACATATGTTCCAAGATCCCTTACCACTGGGGTGTCTCTTAGGGGCATTTTATTGAGTAATTATCCAGTAATTAACTAGGGCTGACAGTTTTCCAAAGTGCATTATAATGCATTTTTTTGGAATTGAGTTTAAGGCCACAGCTTTGGCACCAATCATTGGCCTGTGTTAAACCCACTTGCAAGGCATTTGTGTCTTGGGGGAATCTATAACAGTTCCAATTTACAGTGAGTCTTCTGTGAACTTTGTGAGTCAAAGGCCTTTAATGTTAGCCTTGACTTCAGAGAAGTTAATGAGCGATTAAAAACCCTTTTTTTAGTCCTCCTTCCAATGCAGTATAAAATCTTCTTCTGGTAATTTACTATCCACTTATTCCAAGCAAATTCAGAAAAAAATATGAAAAGTAATATAATATACATATATATTAACATAACAGGTTGGTCTGAAGAAGTGCTCAGTTGGGCATGAAAGTGATCATCTTTTTATTTTATTTTTAATTAAAACTGATTTTTCATTACTTGCTGCTGTTGTGGCTGGTTCTGTGGATTATACATTTTGGAATTCTGTTCTTTGTTATCTCACAGACCTCCTTCACAGTGGATTAACTGTTTGCTGTTGTTGCCATAATACAACATACCCAGATATCTTGTCACTTGTAAATGTTTAATTAAATGAATAAATTGGCAGTGACATAACCATGGCACAATGCAGATGCAATACTTGGATATGTACATATTGTCCTTAAAAGATGTGTATTCTCTTCATTCTTCAATAAGGTCAGGGTGCCACTACTCCATGTCTGCTCCCTTTCTTCTGCACTAGTCTCCATTCCTTAGTTAACATTTTACTACGTTATTGTACAGCCAATACTATTTTATGTAAATGTGTGGGTGTGTGGGCAGCAGCACAGACTCTGCCTGGTGCCCTATAGGGGGAAGAGTTGTACAGACCAACAGCTTTGGGCATCTACTGTGGTGCACAGTATCCTCAAGATAGGAGAACACGGATCACAGACTGTGTGCCATGGCAGGGCTAGCCACTCGATGGTGTAAAATATGGCTCTCGGTGATTTGGTCATGTTGACTAATGTTGCCAAAAATGGGCATGGGTAGTTATCGGTGGTAAGTGGGTTAAGGACCCGGCCTACTATGACCCACTCCAGGGACCCTTGCTAATGATGGGAGGGGCATATGTGCCCCTACTGGCCAGTGTGTGCCCACCATAAAGCCCAGCAGCCCTGGGTCAATAAGCTACTGGCTGGCCAGTGTCTAGTTGCCCAGCCTGGGTTATCTGGGATAGCTCTGTTGAGCAAAAGTTGGATGTAAAACCAACCAACCTGCCAAATATGAACTGAGAATTGCTACACTTAATGTAGGTTCACTGACAGGATGCACCTTGGAAGTGGATGACATGATGATACGGAAGAGGCTGGGCATCCTATGTATCCAAGAGATGAGATGGAAGGGCAGTGCAGCAAAGCCACTTGGCTTGAGATCCAGAGTCTACTACTCAGGTGGAGGGCAGTCTAGAAACTGTGTAGGAGTTGTGGTGAGAGAGAGGCTTCAGAAGGCTGTAAGGGATATCATCAGAATTAATGACAGATTCATGGCAGTCAGAATCCAGTGTAATGACAGGGCAGTATTCATAATCTCAGCCTATTCCCCACAGCAGGGTTGTGATACTGAGGAAAAGAGTGCATTCAGACAGCAGCTGCAGGACCTACTAGATAAAGCAGGACAACCTGAACTGGTGTTGATAATGGGTGACTTGAATGCACATATCGGGACAGACAGAACAGGCTATGAGGACTGCCTGGGCCCACATGGATGGGGTAACAGGAATAAAGAAGGAGAGGCCATTCTAGACTTCTGTCTGGCAAATGGCTTGATAGTAGCCAACACATGGTTCAGAAAGAGAGACAGTCACAAGATCACCTACACGAGTAGTCAACATGCAACTCAGGTAGACTTCCTCCTAGTAAGGAAAAAGCACCAGGGTAGAATCCATGATTGCAAAGTCATCCCCTGTGAAACAGTCAGCCCACAGCATAAACCACTAGTTACCACAATCAACTGTAAGCAGTGGTCAGAGAAGGCTCTAAGGTAAACAGAGACAAGGCTGAGGACCTGGAAGTTGACAGGAGAGAAAGTACAACAGTTCAAGGAATTAGTCAGGGCTCTAGCTCCCCAAGAAGAGGAGGAAATAGGTGAAGTTGAAGAAGAATGGCAGTGCCTAAAAGCAGCATGCGTTAGGACTACAGAAAATATATGTGGCCAAGCCAGGTATGGAAATAAGGTGCATAAGGAAAGCTGGTAGGGGAATGCAGAAGTCGAGGAAGTCATAAAAAGAAGGAAGGACTGCAGGAAGAAGTTAGAGACAGAAAAGACTAACCAGGCTAGGAAGGACTACAGGTTGGCTAACAAAGAAGCTAAGAAAGAAGTTGCAATAGCAAAGAATAGGGCATTGGAGACCCTCTACAAACTTCTGGAAAGTGACTCAGTAAGGGGCACAAAGAAACTATATCAGGTTGCAAGGCAAAGACAGAAAGATAAAGAAGATAGTCAGACACCTTTCATAAGGAATGCCAGCAACAACCTGCTCACCAGTCCAGAGGACATTAAAGGCAGATGGAAGGAGTATTTCCAGCAGATTCTGAATGAAGAAAACCCCACAGAAGCTGTACTGCCCCAGAAACAGCCTACAATGAGAGAAGAAGAGGAGCCCACCCTAAGAGAAGTAAGAACAGCACTAAGGAAGCCGAAATCAGGGAAAACAGCAGGCTCAGATGAGGTCACAGCTGATATGATAAAGATGTTGGGTGAGATAGGGGAGAAATGGCTCCTGAGGGTACTGATAGCAGTGTGGAGAGAAAGCCGTATCCCAGATGACTGGAGAATAAGCATACTCATGCCAGTGCACAAGATCAAAGGGGACATCCACAACTGTGGGCAATACAGAGGCATCAAACTCCTATCACATTGCATGAAAGTTCTGGAGAGGGTGATTGATAAATGGATATGCTGAGTAGTAGAATGTAAGATGGGAGATGAGCAGTTTGGATTTAGATCAGGATGCAGCACAACTGACCTGATGTTTACATTGAGACAGATACTTATGAAAATGCTAGAGATGAGGAGAGAGTCCAACTGGGAATTCCTAGACTTGGAGAAAGCATATGACAAGGTCCCAAGAAAGCTGATCTGGGCAGTACTGTGGTTGTTTAAAGTCCCAAAAACATTGGTAGAATTAGTGCAGGCTATGTACAAGGACGCAATGACTCAAGTATGAACGGTGTCCGGCCTCACAGAGGGGTTCCCTGTGGGAGTGGTTGTACATCAGGGTTCAGCTCTGAGCCCACTGCTGTTCATACTGGTGATGGACTACATTAGCAAACAGGTTGAAGGGGACAGTTCAACAAAGCTGCTGTGTGCAGACAATGTGGTAGTACAGGCAGACTCTGAGCTAGAACTTCAGCAAAGGATAGGAGAACGGAATGCAAATCTAAAGGCACATGGGATGAAACTAAGCACAGATAAGATAGTAGTAATGGCAGCAAATTGGGGAAATCAGAAGAAGCTGAGAATAGAGATAGAAGGGAAGATAGTGGAACAGTTAAACAGCTTCAAGTATCTGGGAGGGGTAGTTGAAGAGAAGAGTAGTCTGAATGAAGAGGTCAAAGCTAGGATCAGTGGGGCTGCAGCCAATTAGCATAGAGTATCAAGTGTAGTCTATGACAGAAGAATGACAAAGAAGCTGAAAAGTAAGGTGTACAAGACAGTGGTGTGACCAGTACTACTGTATGGTCAGTAAAGGCAGAACAGTTGAAGAAGCTAGAGGTGATGGAAATGAAGTGCCTGAGAAAGGTGGTAGGATGCACCCTGTGGGACAGATGAAGAAATGAGGCCATAAGAACAGAAGCCAAAGTAGCTCCAATTGCATGAAGAGAACAGATTATGGTGGTTTGGGCACAAGTGTAAAAAAGCAGAAGAAAATCTGGTGAGGAAGATTTGGGGCAGACAGGAAGAAGGTAAGAGGAAACGAGGACATCCAGCAAACAGGTGGATGGATTGTGTGAAAGATCTAAGACAGTCAGGCATGAGCGTTGAAGAAAGCAGGAGTGTGGCACTGAATCGAGAGAGCTGGCAACAGTTAACATGATACCCCACCCCATGTAGAAAAATGAGAAAAGGGGGGGGGGTTGATGATGATGATGATGATGATGTGTGGGTGTCCATTAATGATGCTGCCACAAACAGATAATCTGCAGAGAGACACATCCATCTATAAACTTCATGTCATCCTTTGGGCGAAAGCTGCAGTACAAGGATGTGTGGATGTTATTTGAGGCAGTATAGAACCAGTACCTCAGATCACTTTTCAGAATCCATATCCAAAATATCCACCATCCCTTCAATGTAAGCTATCAATCATGCAGTGGCAACCTACAAGCATTATATGGGGCAGCATATACACTGCAAAGTGGTGCGGTATGGAGAAGGAACTGTTCCTGAGACAGAAAACAAAGTAGGAAACAATGTGCATCATCTAACACAGGCAATTTCATAGTCCCTTTGATGTGCACTGTAAAATCATGTCATGAGCACTGGCAAGAAATGTGTGTTCTATACTTGTGCACCAGAAGTTGTGCACAACTTTGTTAAAAGGACTTAGGAGGGCATAGGAAAGGATGATGTGAGATTCAAGGGATTAGCATAACAAAGCCACTATACTTGACATGTTTGCAGCTAAGAAGTCCAGCATTATTTTTTGGATAAGTTATAGAACACAAATGGACCTCTAACCATTACAGCTTCCTACCACTTTGCACATCCTGCACATTCCTACTGTCATAAGCAACATATGTGCATAGGTCTGTAGTGTAGGTGCAGTGTATGAGATGCAAGCATACTTAACATGTTCTGAGATATTTCACTGGCTTTGAAATGTGAAGTCCATCCAGTTTCTGAGTTCATCCACATACCAGCCTTGCCAATCATTCTACTTGTGGATCCTGTGGTGGTGCCAATCCACATACCAGCCTTGCCAATCATTCTACTTGTGGATCCTGTGGTGGTGCCACCTATTTGTTCATCATGGCCACCAAACGTACAGAGCACACTGTTCACTGGCTGTATCACTGAAGTGTGAGAGCACATGCATTAACACCATGCTGTTTTTCTCTCTTATGGTATATGCTGAACTGTGTGAAAACAAGCTGTGCTTACAGTCAAAGCTTTGATTATCAAGTTAGCACTCTACTGGTCTTCTGGAAGCTTAACTGACATGACACGACTGCATTTTGTACTTCTCATAAAATTATTTCCCGATTCCTTAAAAATAAACAGGGATTATGTTATCTAAAATGGGGAGGTAGCTTGTTTCAAAATCTAAATAAATAATGTACAACAAATCAGTCAATTTTTTTCCATTGATTATGTTTAGTTTTATTAGCAGTTACTTATGACGTGTTAGTCTAAAAGGCTATGTATCCAACAGACAAATAAGTAAATAAATAATTAAAAAATAAACATAGACAGGGAGTGAAAGAGACAAAAAAGGTCAAAAACAGCCTTGAAGAGCAAACACATATCACCAATTAGAAGTGTATAGGGCACTATGTACAGTGAGATCTCCCTTAACTTATTTGCATATCTTAAATTTTAATTTCACCTTCTATTTTCTTTATAAGAAACCTCTGAGCTTTCTTGAGTAATGAAAGATGTTTTAGCCAGCACTGTAGCACAGAGGGGGAAAAAGCCCAACTACAGCCCAAGTGACCTGGGTTCAGTTACTGACTTGAGTGCCTAAGGCACTGGCAGGAAAGGATGGGCATGCCTGTTCTGGGGGGTGGGGTATTGGTGGTTACATGGGTGTTTCCTGTGATGATCCCTAGCAGAGGCTGGGGATGTTGCAATGAGGGGTGTTGTCTAAGGAGAGGAAAGGATGGTGGACTTGGCTAGACTGCTGCTGTGGAGGCAGGGCAATATGTTGCATGTCCCCAGTGCAAGCCCGTACCCTAGTACACCATGGCACTGCAGTGGAAGTGGGAGTAATGGGGTAGATCATAAAACTAATAACCCCCCAGCTGAAGATGACAAGACCTCAGGATACCCTTAAGTTCTGTACTGGGCCCAGCTGGTACTGGAGAAAGTCTGGGGGAAAGGAAAAGCTGGTAGAATCAGAGATGAATGTGGGGCATGTGGTAGATGCCAGCAGATGTTGCAGGGGAGCACAATAAAAGTTAAAAAAATGAAAGATGTTTTGATAAGTACATAGATAAAAATTTCCTTCTACTCTGTATAAATGGCTGAAGCAGTTTTATCATGTCTCCCCTTTTAGTATTAAATGAGCTGTCTCAAATACAATACTAAGTAATGTGGGGCATTTTAATCACCATTAAAATGTCATCTGTAAGGGCCTATATCCATTATGATACCATTCATTCTGAGTCACTAAAAAGAAGTTATGTACTCACCATAACATTCCATCTGTGTTGTCCATTTTCATTCTTCCTCAACTGTTGGGTTAAGATCCGATCCTTGGATCTGACTCGGCCATTACTAAAGCTCGTGGTAACCAAAAAGCTCTCGAGCTTCTCCCTTACCCATAATGCACCAACCCTTAATATGCCTCAGATCCTGTTTGCTGATTTTACTAGAAGTGGTATCTATTAACATGCATCAACAAATAGATACTTAAAATGTATGTGTTCAATAGAGGAAACTTTATCAGGAGCTCAATCAAAAGGACAGTGGTGTCCTTATAATATCTCATTCATCCAGAAGTTTATAGAAACAAAGGGTGGGGGTTGGTGGGTGTGAAGTTGAGGAAAAATGAAAATGGACAACACAGATGGAACAATATGGTGGGTACATAACTTTTTTATCTAATGTTGTCAATTTTCATTCTATTCTCAGCTGTTGCGACAGAGTCCCCAGTTACCTAAAACCCTGGGTGGACTCTAAGGAGAGATATTTCTGAGCACAGTTGAACCAAAATATGCTCTATCCTTCGAGGCCAGATCTAATTTGTAATGAGTAATAAAGGTATGAGGACTTGCCCAAGTTGCTGCGGCACAAATGTTGCCCATAGAAAACCTGGATAGAAATGCTGAAGAAGTTGCCATGGATCTAGTTGAATGGGCTCTTACAGGTTTAGTTAAGGTAAAACTCAATTTGTCATAGATAAAATAAATACATTCAGTTTGGCTAAAGTTACTTTTGCAACTAATTTACCTAATTTCAAATCTGCAAAGGAAACAAACAATTGGTCTGCCTTTCTGATTTCTTTTGTCCTATATAGAGAAAAACATAATTGTCTGTGAATATCCAATAAATGCAACATATATTCACTGTTGTTTGCAAATTTAGGAAAAGTAAAAAAAAAAAGTCAGAATTAACTTTATTGTCATTTAGATCAACACAAGTGTAGATTAAATAAGATTTCATGCAATCAGTTCACCATGGGACAGACAAAAAGAAATCACATACATAGAAAGACATAATTTAAAACAACATATAGTAATACTACCACTATCTTACAAATCAACTATACACTTAAGTATATAGCTACATATATTCCTAGAAACACACACTTGTTAAGATACTAAAAATACACATCTAGCAGCAATGTTCAAGTAATAGTATTGCACATGAATCATGTACCACATTATGGGTGAACAACCTCATAGCAGTAGCAGGTGAAGAAAAATACTGCACCTGGGTTAGTAGCATTAATTATAATGGTTGACTGGGCTTAATGAATAATGGATAAAATAATATTGCACAGTGAATAGCAAGTCCCAACATCCTGACCTATCAATGATAAGACCTAATGAATACTGGCAAATTAATGGACTGATTGATATTGGAGTCTGACACCACCTTGGGGAGGAAAGATGCATTTGTTCATAATGTAACTCTATCCTTATGAAAAATAAAGTAGGGAGGTTTTGAAAACAAGGCTTGAAGTTCTGAAACTCTTCTAGTTGAGATAGTGGCTACTAAAAAGACAGTTTTCCAAATAAGAAACTTAAGGTCACATTTAGCTGCTGGTTCAAAGGGGGAATGTATTAGCACTTGCAGTACCAAGTTCAGGTCTCATAGTGGAGTAGGGTCTTTAAACAGTGGTCTCAAAAGAAGACTGCCTCTCACAAATGCTTTGCAAAGTTTAGCAGAGGCTATGGAAACCGTCAAATCCAATATGAGAATTAGATATTGCTGCTAATCGAACCTTAATGGTAGAGGAGCTCGCCCCCTCTTTAAAATGTCAGGCTAAAAATTCACGAATGTTATGTACTGGAGGTGAAAAATGATCCATATGATTTTGTTGTACCCAGTAAACAAACCTTTCTCCATTTACTTGCATAGCATTTTCATGTTGAAGGTTTATAGGGTGATAAAAGGATATGGTGGACTGGGGAAGAGAGCATAGGTTGTCTGGCTATTAGCAGAACTGGAGAAACCTTAAGGTGTGAGATGTCTGGGTGAATCATGCCCATCGGGTGAGACAGGAGGTCTGGAAATGGATCTAGAATCTAAGACTGGTAAAGTAGATGAGGCTGTAGGAAGAAGAACCAAACCTGTTGAGGCCAGTAAGGTGCAATGAGGATGACTTTGCTCTTAAACTGGCAGCTTTCTGCAGAAATTTCACAATTAATGGAATTGGTGGGTAAACATAAAGCAGACCAGGAGGCCAAATGAAGCAGAGCATCCCTTGCTGATTCCCCCTGTGGGGGGATTAGGGCAAAGTAGCTGCTGCATTTGTTGTTTAGGGGAGAAGCAAAAAGATCACAGCAAGGCTGGCCCCATTGATGAAAGATTGTTTCTGTCACTTTCTTGTTGAGAGACCATTCATGAACTGGAAGAATGTACCTGCTCAGTTTATCTGCTATTACGTTTGATTTCCTGGAATATGTGTTGCTATGAGAAAGCAGTTGCATGAGTTCATCCAATGACACACTCTGAGTGCTTATTGACACAAGGGATATGATTTGGTCACTCCATTTTCTTGATGTACCAAACTACTAATATATTGGCTGATTGAATTGCAATTGTCCCTTTAGAGAGAGCAATCTGGAGGGCCTGCAACACTAAGACCACTGCTCTCATCTCTAGGACATTTATATTCAAGTTGGCCTCTTCAGGGGGACCAAGTGCCTTGGACTCTGTTCACCATAAAGTGCTCCCCCAACCCAACTGGGAAGCATCCATGGTCACTATAGCCATGGGCTGAAGGAGAATGAATGGATGGCCTTGTAGAACCTGACTTGATTAAATCCAGCACCTGAGCTCTTATTTGTGCTGACATGTGTTGGTGAAGAATCAACCACTGTGTTGTTAACATCCATTGAAGAATCCTCATGTGGAATCTGGCTAGAGGTACTATGGTTATCACTGTTGACATTGATCCTAGAGCCTGAAGGACCACGCGGGCTGAGATCTTGGTACGGCAAATTATTATTCTGACCTGTAATCTGATAGTCTGTACTCTTGAGAGAGGAAGAGAAGCTATCACTGACTTTGTGCTGAAATCTGCTCCTATGAATACCAGATTGTGATTTGGTTGTAGGTGAGATTTGCCATAATTTATGGTTATTCCCAGATGAGAGCAAATCTGGAGTACCTGATTTCTTGCCCTTATTAGCAGATGCCTGATCAGGACAGTAATGAGCCCGTCATCTAGATAGGGAAACACCCAGAATCCCTGCAGTCTCAAGTGAGCTGCTACAACTGCCATACATTTGCTAAACACCCTGGGGGCTGTGGTGAACCTAAACAGCAGAGCTCTGAACTGGTAACAGCTGGCTCCCAGCCAGAAGTATAAATACCTTCTGGATTGTCTGTTCATGTTTATGTGATAGTATGCATCCTGAAGGTCTATTGAGCACATCCAGTTGTCCTTGCCCAGAAAAGGGAGAATGGATTGAACTGTGACCATCCGAAACTTTGTGTGTCAAACTGACTCGTTTCAAGTTGCTGAGATCCAAAACTAGTCTCCAGTCCCCCATTTTCTTTGGCACTAAAAAGAATCTTGAGTAAGTTCCAGATTCTATCTGGTCTGGTGGGACTTCTTGGATGACTCTTTTTTTCTAGCAGTTTTTGTATTTGTATTGCTGGTTCTTTCCTCTGACTGGGTGGAGCATCAGGAATTTTTCATAGAGTTGGAGGTGGAAGGGAAAAGGGTAATATATAACCTCTGGAAATAATCCTCTACACCCAAGAATCTTTTGTTATGTCTAGCCAGGCTCTCTGGTGCAGGGGGAATTGACCCCCAACTACCTCCAGAAGGGGACAATTGGGCTTCCTTTCAGGAGCACTGGTAGGGTCTGTCAGAGAAAGAATCTCTAAACACCTGGTTTTGTGGGCCTCCTCTGCCACAGGGATGTCATCTTCCATTAGAGTTTCCCTCTCTGCCCATAAGGGAACTTTCTCCACATGTGTCCTGGAAAGGACCCTGGGACTTCCTGAACCACATCTTCCAACCACCTCACTGATTCCTTGAAAGGGATCTTTGAGGGGTCAAAAACATATAACCACTACAGAGAGGGTATTTCCATCCTTCTCACATCTGGATAATGTTGTTCACTTTGCGGCCAAACAAGGAAGTGCCATCAAAGGGAGCACTGAAGAACGAGGTCTTGAAGGGCTCAGCAACATCACATTACCACATCCAGGTATGTCACCTAATGGATATGTCTGAACCTGCTGCCCTTGAGCACCTTTGGCTGCATGCAAAATAAGCCTCATGGATGAATTTGAGATAGATTGGAGGGTAGGTAAATTAGAAGCCGTAGGTGACTGGACCTCAACAGAAATGGTTCCTGAAAGGGAAGTTGAGAGTTCTTTGATCAAATCCCTTTGCAACCTAGTAAAATGTGCCAAATAGTTCAACAAACTAAGGGCAAAAATTGCTGAAGTGTAGACATGCTTCCTAAACCTGTCCATTGCCCTAAACTCCCTGTTAGGGGGATGAACAGAGGGAGTCTATTTAGCAAGTTCCTTCTTGGTGGCCTCCACCACAACCATGGCATCCATGGGCACCCATTTAGCCCTAAATTCCTTCTCTGCAGGTGGAGCTAGAATCCTATCTGGCCTTTTAGGTATTTGTTCTACTGCATCAGCCTTCTTCCACACCCACCGAGAGACCAAATCAATGAGCTCATCAGTGGGTGGAGTAACCCTGGAGGTAGTGTCACAGTGGTGCAGTGGTTAGCATTGTCACCTCACAGCAAGAAGTTCTCTGGTTTGATTCTCAGTCGGGGTGCATTCTGTGAAGAGTCTGCATGTCCTCCCTGCATTTGTGTGAGCTTCCTCTGAGTGCTCTGGTTTCCTTCCATGTTCAAAAGAAGTGTCTGGAGCAAGAGTCACTCTAACCCAGACTCACCTATTGTCCACACTAATGTATGCGGCACCAATTTTCACCCACATCAGAAAAATAGATCTAGACAAACTAGAGTCATGCTTCAATAAGATCACCATGTTTTCTAAAAACACCACCTTCAGAACACATCACTGTGTTGCTCTAAGGGACCTAAATTGGCTAGAACTACTTCAACTACGTAATTACCACCAGCTAGTCACTGCCTGCAATATTCTTAAATACCCTGATAAAACCCCATCACTAACCCAACTACTTACCCACTACATAGCAAATCACCCTCTCCGATGTAGTGACAAACCTCTCCTCTGTATCATTAGAGAAAATAATACTGCAGGAAAAGTGCTATATTCCCACACCATTGCTAGAAACTAGAATTGCCTTCCACCTTCGCTGACCACTGCCTCCACCACCTCACACTTCAAAAACTCTCTCAAATCACGTCTGATGAATACCTAGCTAGGTCCCTGTATTACTTAAGATTTCCTACCTTTTCCTCCTCATGTCCATTCACCAATACCAAGTTAGTCACTGTAATCCTCTATGGGAATAAAACCCTATCAGCCATTAGCCAAGCCTGTAAGTAACTCCTTATCCCTACTGTTTGTAACTTCTCTGACTGCTGAGAAGTGTCTTGTCTGCTTGCATTTTTAATGTGAATATCTGATTGTTTAGTTGTACTACTCTGCATAAAAATATTTTTCTCTTGCTTAACAAGAGCCTCCACTGTAAATGGACCTAGTCCAGTCAGACTTTCCTGGTTAACAAGTGTAAAATAAAATAAAAATAAAATAAATAAATTTCTCCCAGGGCCTCCACTGAAAATGGGCTGTCTCCCATTCGGACCTTCCCAGTAAACAAATGTTAAATAATAATAATAATAATAATAGATGGGCCAGCTCCAAAAGCCTCCAGAAATACTGACTTATCAGGTAAAGGGTTGCTGGGAGTCCAACCACCTCTTTCTTTCAAGATCTCAAGGATGTCTCCAAATGGGAAGTCTTCTGGAGGTGATTATGGGATCCCTTCTCCTTCATTAAAGTCTGTATCCCCACTGACTGAGTCCTGTGGAGAGTGCAAGTGCCTACTCTTACACTTGGTGCCTACTCTTACACTTTCTCTTCCTAGGGACATCCTCAGTGGGGTGTTTCATGGAGGTGTCAGAAGAAACTGTAAAATCCTACTGGGTAGTCTGGAGGTCTCGGGCTGGTTGTCTCTGTGGAATTGAATGATGAGGCACCAAGCGCAGAGACATCTGGGAACTGGATTGGAAATCTGAGTGGTTTGGATCCATCAGTCCTGTTGAAGTAGAGAAAACCCTCTTCACAGCCTCAAAGGCAATTCACCACAGAGAGGCAGGAGACCTCAGCACCGAGAAGCAGGCTTCTGGACTGCTGCCTCCTCCCTCCCCGAAAGCAATCCCTCTGAGGAGGAAGTCAGAGCTGAGATGTCCAATGCTGAAGCACCAAGGCACAGAGACAGCTCTGAAACTTTCAGAATTGACTCCAGTGCTTTGGATCTGATAGGGAAGCTTCAGCTCCTAGATTCCTTTGGTTCCAAAGAAGTCAGAGTCAGGGCACTTAGAGTCAGCTTCAGATCCGATGACAATGTCATCCTCTGATCCAAGATTGATGGACCCAGAATACCTGGATCTAGGGACTCTGAAGCAACCACAGGAATCAGAGAAGGAGTCTGAGATGGTGGACTGGTTGATGGACAGGCTTACTGACCTGAAATGGTAGGAACTGATAACATCTGGATCTGTACTGAGAGAAACTTCCAGTACACATTTTCTTTGGTCAAACTCCTGGATGAAAAAGATGATGTCAGGGAAGATGAGTTTGTATGGCACCTTTCTAGAAATGGGGAAGGCAGACTATAAGGTACAGGATCAACTGATGGGAAATATCAGGTTCTAGGTAAAACTACTAGATCCTGAATAGTCAGATCAGTTTCTTAGTCAGATCCAAGGAAGAGAATCAGACAACCTCCTTTTCTTCAGATCCAAGGGGGAAGAGGTTTGAGACCTCCTCAAATCTGATTTAGTCCTCTTCCTGGAAGGCTAAGTAGATGGAGCTGAGGAAGTAGAAGGCACAGAAGATTTCAACCCCTTGGACTTCAGTTTGGGAGACTGAGCCCCTGAAATAGTTTCTCCAAAGGAAGAAGGCAACATACCTTAATATTAATTTATTTTTTCTATTCACTAATGCACATGGATTATGGAACAGGGAACAAAAAGAGATTACCAACAATGGTAATGAACGGTACACTTACAAAGAAAGGAAAAGAGGGAGAAAATATACCAATGATGGTATTTACAGATATACTAAAAGTACAAGGGTAAGGGAATGATAGAAAAAAGGCAATGTATAAGGTTTAAATGGAAAAATCTAACTTATCTGAAGAATTCTACAATGAAACTCAACAGCTAAGTCAACCACATTCGCAAAATCCATCAAACAAGATCTGAGGTATGTTAGGGGGTGGTGCATTATGGGTAAGGGAGAAGCTCAAGAGCTTTTTGGTTACCACAAGCTTTAGTAATGCCCTAGTTCGATCCAAGGATTGGATCCAAACATAACACTTGAGAATAGAATGGAAACTGACATCAGATCTTCTTTTTCCACACAGACAAAGTGAGAGCCAAAATAAACTCCATCCTCTTCTGAGCCAAAAAGATATCCAATTTTCTAACCCAATCACCCAAACCAGCCACAGGCAAAGGAGATGTACTTCTATATCATTGTTGCAGTATTCCTTAAAGAAGGGATGTCCTCCCCCGGGCAGGCTGTCACTCGGCCAGTATGGATAAGCTTGAAAAAGATCTTGTTTGCACTGTACATCACATGTATGATCCTCATACAGAACGTAGGGACATACAGATGCAACTACCCAAAACTTCTTTTGCCACCAGTTCGAACGACATTTGTCGCCAGCCTTTTGTTTCCTTTCATCCTAGGTCTTTGTGCTTCTCTGTTTCTAAGCAAATAATCTCCTCCTGGATATCTAAGGCCATTCCTTTTTGTTACTCTTTTCATGGCAAGCCTCTGTCTGCTTCTGTTAAAGCTCATTCTACTGGAGCTGTTGCCTCTTCTGGTGCCTTCTTCAAGGGGTTGCACACCAATTCCATCTTTGAAGCTGCTACTTGGTCTCCAGTGCATACAGAGATGGTGTTAGCATTCTGGTAGCCCCCAGCAGATGTCAAATTGGGGGCCCCTAGACATTTCCAGTCTACATATCACCCCGTCAATGACATCCCTCCTAAGCGATCTGTTAGTTCATGCTGCAGACTTTTAGGAGTAGTAATCACAGACTGACTTGTAGCTATAGTGGTCTTACATTACAGCAGGCCTATTTACCACACTATGTAGGCCCATCTGACAAAGGAACATTTAGATTTCCTGGAATTTAGATGCACCAGTGATACATTGCTGCAACTCTATATACAGGTACAGACTTTGTGAAATCATGACCTGGGCCTACTGTTTCAGCCCCCCAACACACACACACACACACACACACACACACACACACACACACATACACACACACCAACCATACCCTCCAGTCATCCCCTGCCCCCCTCCCAAAGATCTTGGGTTCTCTATACCACTCTCATTTCTTTTTTCTTCCATTTCTCACATTTTACCTTCCTCTTCAGCTTTTTCAAGAAGGCATAACTTTCTATATGCTTTGAAGTGCATTTTAAAGTTTTTCTTTTCTTTTTATACTCATTTTTCACCCAATGATGGCTTGAACAGAAATTTTGATTAAAGAAAGAAACTGTTTTGCTATTCAGCTTTAGTTTTCCTTGCTTCCTTTCAACACACCTTTCTTCACAAAGTAAGTATAGTAATAACCATTTAGGAAATAACTCAGTTAAGCCAGAGACCCCAGAAGCCATTGGATTGTGCATATTCTGAAATACATTTAGAGCATTTTCCCAACCTTTAAATCCAATGGTAGCCTAAATAAGAATCAGGAGTAAGAAAAGAATTTCAGTCTTATTTTGGTGTTTTTTTTTCAAGGAAGACATAAGTTGTACCAAATGCTTAATATTCAGATATGACAAAATAGTAACTCACAATAAACTAACAAGCCAGTTGTTGTCTGGATACACATGTCCCATTTTGGAACTGCCTGCCTATGTATCCCTTTGGTGCTAGACTGGGATGAGGTTCAGATTGTCACAGTCATGTATTTCATGTGACTGGTGACATGTATACATAGTATGTCTCCTCACTCCTCAACCCAAACTGTCAAAGGCAGCTACTTGTACACATGCCTGAAGTGTGATTATGAGGAAAGTGAAAAAAAATGATGATTGTACACACACACACACACACACACACACACACACACACACACACACACACACACACACACACACACACACACACACAGAAAACCTACAGCAGTTTTCTGTACACACACATTTGAGCAAAGCTCATTTTAGAATGGATGCAGTTGAGAGCAGAGGCCATTATCAGCTTTATCCTACCAGGGTCATATCACAGCCCTGTTCAGGTTAAAGAGTGTAATCAGAAAATTAATACATTTTTTTCTCCTCATTTTCCCCCAACCAGCATCAGCTTTTGTAGCACCCCAACACAGTCAAGGGTGATTAAGGGAGCCTCCTGTATCCAGTTATAGAGTATGAGAAGTGGGGGCCCCAGACTATTAGAAGATTTAAGCATCTGAATGTTCTGTGATATATTATGTTCATTATCTATGAAATATGATTATTTGTTAGCTACATTTTTTACTGATACTCAGAAGAATATTCTGTGTCCTGGCATTATTGGGTGTGTGCACAGATAAAAATCACTGATAGTTTTTACACACACAAACACACACACACACACACACACACACACACACACACACACACACACACACACACACACACACACACACACACAAGCATAAGCCATAGCAATACTAGTTTTGTACTTATTTCAACAATACATTGTGCAACACTGGTGTTGGCACACCGCATCAGCGACTGCTGTTTAACAGTCGTCAAACAGCAGCAGGGGTAAGTAATTTTTATTTACCTAAGTGAGAAGTAATGCAAACCTGTCACTGTCCCAGATTTCACAGACTTTCCCTGATTTTTCTCATAATTTTGCTCTATGCTTCATAAAAAGTTTGATTTGCTTGTAAATCATTCAGGATTACAGACAGTCAATAAATCCAGATGTCAGAGTTTCATACTTACTGTCCAAAAATGCATGTTGATACAAAAGGTGTTATACTATTAACTTGTTAAGTGAATTACAATAATATTTAAAACATGTCCCTGATTTTAAACCTTTATTCTGCTATTATATGTATTGTGCTTAAATCTTCTGCAAAGAAGTTGTAAATTGTAATATCTGGTGTTCTGACAGCATTTAGAAAACTCCCTGAAAGGGAACCATCTGTGAAGATCAGAAGCATCAGCTTTTCTTAAACTCCAAGGCTTGCACTGGTGTCAGTCACTGATGATCTCTCTAGTGCTTATCTTGCTTAAGTTCATTATTAGCATTATCCTAACAGGGCCATATCACAGACCTATTCAGATTAAAGAGCATAATTAGGAAATTAATGCATTTTTTTCTCCCCATTTTTCTCCAACCAACAGCAGCTTTTGTGGGGCCCCACACAGTCAAGGATGATGAAGGGGGCTCTCACGCAGTCAAGGATGATTAAGGGGGCTCCCTTGCATCCACAGAAATTGCTAGTACCTAAGCTGGCTATGTTGTTAGTTTTAGTGGAGTGAATGTCCACTAGCAGAGTTTAACTAAGCCAGGGGCATTATGTCAGTCGTAGAATATTTAACTGAATTGTGAAGCCTGTTGCTTGATAAAGTACTGTTACTATAACCAGAGATGTCTTTGAATTTTAAAGGCAGTATAAATAAGAGTTATTACCCATCTGGTTTATTAAGTACACAGTATTGCTGTACTAGCTTTTGTTGGTTTGACAGACATGTTACAAAATATCAAGATAAGACAACTTACTGTGGTTGGGGCCCCCCCAGGAACAGGGACCCCCCAGCAACAGCAGGGTTCACTGGTGCCTAAAGCTGGCTATGAGTGCATACCATTACTAAGCATTATATGTTGGATATGGTTTCTAGGGTCAGAGCAGATTTTGCTGAAACTATTTTATGTGGGTTTCATGAAGGCTCTTCTCAGCCTTCCACCTCCCATTCTGTTTCTTGAGCTTTTTTACTCTCCCTTCTTTAAGGAGTACTGCAACAGTGATATAGAAGGATGCAGTACAGTTGTGTAAAATCTTATCATAACAGTAGATGTCTTTCTCTTCACTGTTGCAGTATTTGCTCCCTCCTTCCAACCCCCTCATGTTTATTCTGCATTTTTTCCTTCTAGATGTGCATGGACTCCTTTGTCCTATGACATTGGTTCTCTTCTGAGGCAATTCATTTCTGGGTAGTTGCATCCGTAGATCTCTTATATGTCCTATGCTCTGTATGAGGAGCATAAATGTGACATACAGCACAAACAAGACCTTTTTCAAGCTTATCCATAGTGGCCGAGCAATGGGCTACCCATGGGGGGACATCCCTTCTTTAACGAATACTGCAACAGTGAAGAGAAGGACATCTAATGTTATGGTAAGATTTTATACAACTGTACTTTCTTTCTCCACTTGAATACAGCTCCAAATTTCTGCTTCTGCCTCCAAGAAAAACATTGACACACTCCAAACTATCTCTAACAGCATCTATCGATTCATTTACAGACTAACCTTTCTGAGTGCATCACTGTATCACCATAGACAAATCCAAATGGCTACCCATAAAACAAAGATCTAACCCAGTTTTAGGATCCCAACTGGACAAACCACTCCATCTCCACACATTTACTCCCCTTGCAGCTAGACTTTATGCGGAAAAAAAACTGCTCATACAGAGACGCTACTCACAAGCTATACCAACTCTCATTTACCCCCTAGAACTAAACTCCCCAGCACTGCACATGCTTTCTCCTCTTAGACACCTACTCTTTGACAAACTTTCCCCATTGACATAAAGGAAATCAACACGTAATAAAAATTCAAAATGCAACTCAAAAAGCATTTCTTCTCTCAAGCCATATGCTCCTGCTTCAACACAGGACATATCACCTAACATATCTCCCTTCCAAGTCTCTTCTCTCTCAAGATTCACTGAAGATTGACCCACTCTAGAAACTAATGCATATAATGTATATTACACTCTGCCTGATTGTACATTGCAATGTATTTGTTCAATGGAATGTATATACACAGGCCCCTGGATTCACGAAGCTCCATGCAAGAATAAGGCTATTATAAGGCATATGCATGAAGGCACTCTACTATCTAAACTAAATGGACACGAACCAGGAACGAGCACATGGGTCATGTGTCAGCAGTGCCAGCACCTGAAACATGCCCCCTTCACTCTGAAAGTGCCGTATGGCACTTTCTGACACGGATGAGTGTCAAACTATATAATATGAGAGCCTGGCTCTAATATTATATAGTAAATGAGTGTCCGCAGACACTGAAATGTAAATAGCTAACATTTCAATGTCCACGGACACTGAAAAATAAATAAATACCACAAACACCTAGAAGGCAGCAGCCTTGAAGTGCACCCCCCCAAATGTATGCACTCTTGACCTACATGCATGGAAGCAGTAGGGCAAGAGGAAAGGAATAGAAAATAAAAAAATGTAATAATATTTTTTTTTTCATGAAATAAATCCAAAGTTTAAATGCCACACAGTTTATTTGTGCAGTGTGCCACTATGCTTAGCCTGGCTGAAATCCTGAAAATGATAGACAAGTGCTACTGTCATAGAAAACATCATTAAGTTGCTAAAGCATAGTGGTACTGCCATGGTGTAGTATGTAGAACATGTTCAGTTCCAATCCTCCCACTGGCAAATTATTTAATAAACTTTTAAGGAACGTGAGTGATAGATGTAAATCATATGGCTCACATATAGCACAGTAGGGGTGGGAATATGTAAAATATAAATGTAAAAAATAAGTTATAAATTTAATGAAAAAAATAAATTTAAGCAATGCTTTGCTAGTGTAAGCATTGCTTACCTGATTTCAGCTCTGCTTAGCTGGTGTAAGCATTGCTATACACATTTGCATGGAGCTAAGCATAGTGCAATATATTAAAACTGGCCAATCAAGAAAAAGTGCGGGAAAACTGCCCTATTTAAACCACACAGGCGGGAATGCAGCCATAACCATTTGGCATTGCACACAGCAGGACCAAAATGGCTTGCATTGGAGAAGGTGTGCGCTTCCAAGCGCAATGTTGGGGCATCTAGGAGTCCAGGGTCATGGTTGGGCTCCTAGCTAAAAACCATGATGGTAGGCTGCTCCAGGACCAGTACCAGGGCTCGCAGTACAAAGCAAAGGCCTGGGACCAGCTTGCATGTGATCTCACCAGTGCCACTAGCATATCCCGGCCTGGTGAGCAGGTACATCATCACCATAATGACCTGAAACAGAGGAGGGGTGCACTCTTGGACCAGTGGATTCAAGAAGCCTGCACGCAGGATGTCCCACCTGTCTGGAATTATGCAGTCTTATGTATCTCTAACTATGTATGGAAAAAGTTTAACTTGTGACTGTGCAGGTGTGATTAATGTGTGATGCCTCCCCATACAGCTGCTGCAGAGAGAGCCCAGAATGTGCCAGCTCATGCCCAGGAACTGGCCCAGCTGTGTCGGCAGTATGGTGTGTACAGAATACTCCCTACTATTAGCAGTAAGAAATCAAAATTATAGTAATGGTAGTACTGCCTGTATATATAATTGTGCTGTAAAAGTCAGGAATAAATGACTGTGTCAGGCTACCAGTGTTACAACGGAGTATTCCCAGCTGCTGTGTAATACATATATCAGTAGCAAACAAGGTACAATATGCAGGAGAGGACTATTAAAATATGTATGAGTATGTTTGAGTGAATCTGCGAATAAAGTGCCATGTCAGGGCTACTGTAACAGTTAGAAATTAGAAGCATTCCCCTGTGCAGATCATGCAGGAATAGTAATTGTGGAGTTCTGAGTTGTACAAAGATGTATGTCAAAACTAATAAAGGTGATCCCAAACACTGGTGTGTGTCATCTCACTTGTACCTGATAAACAGAAGAACTGTGTATGTCCTGCAGAATGCATTAACTGAGGTTAACTGATTTAGCACTGCTTGTCTGCATACTTTATAATGGGCATGTCAAATAACTGGAAAAAAGCAACAGTACATATTCCCATCAGAATGTGTTTTACTTGTTTGTCTGTCAGCATTTTCCTGTGTTAACCTTTCAATTTCAGCCGTATGTAGCTGTGAATGTACTGAGAAATGTATAAGGCTGACAGGTGCAGACCTAAAACCTACACAGTGTACTCAGGAATCTAAATTGCAGTATGTAGTTGTAAAACAGTCAAATGTGCAATCCAGCTAATGTGCACGTTTCACAAACAGTGACACCAATATCTGTTGTGTATGCATAATTTGTACTGAAAATGGGAAACAATGCAACATCTCATAATAAAAGTGCTGTGCACAAAAATATGTACTAGATAGAAATGTCACAAGCAACACACAACACTTCCCCAGTAGCTCAGATAAGAACTAGGCCTGAAAGTCAATTTTGCACACACAGCACGGTTCGAATCCAGGGACCGCCACTAACATCTTAGTCTGGGTCTATAGTTTTAAACTGCAGTCTGAATAGAAAAAATAATGTAGTGCAACACATGCATTTTCCATTCAGGGCACACAGGTAAAAAAATCTGAATAGAAATACTAGTATGATGTGTATAACTATGAAAGGTGTACAATTGCTGTGTTGATCAGCCCCAGTCCTACGAATAGATGCAAGCTAGACATCCACACTCTGCAGTCTGTCCCAGACAAGCCCCTCAAGTGTCATGTTGTCATGGATAGTTTCCCCAGTTGACAAGAAACCTGCACACAGAGAATGTCACAGTAGATGTATATGAAAGACACAACACACACTCCAGGGCCTGCAACTAATATGTGAATCTGAAATATGTGTAGAAACAGCAATGTAATATGCACATAGTTCATCTGTACAGCCCCACAGGTAAAGAAATTGGTATAGAAACAGGTCTGATGTGTATAAATAAAATAAGGGTACTGTTGATATCTACAGCTATCGGTGTGTTGTAGCAGCCCCATGACCCAGGTAGAGTGTAAGAGTGGTCAGAATGTAGAGTAGTGAATAGTAGTGTACTGACAAATATACTTGATAGCAGTTGTCAAGTGAATCTGTTCCCTTCCCCCACCACTCAATTGATCCAACCATCACATTGAAACCAACTTGGGTATGTTCCTAAACAAACCTCTACTGTTGGGACCATTGTTCCATTTGGTTTATCATTGTTTAAACTGTGTGCATACTAATATTCCCTGTTGAATAATCATCTTATTGCCTGCCTTACATACCACTAACTGGCATGCTGTTGCAACCCTGAATGCTATTCCATATATGCATGGGTTCTGTTTGCTATGGCACTGTTATAATAGCACTGTTTTGAGTAAATGGGAATATCCATGCATGCTATTTTGACTAATATTGTAATGTGTTGTGCATGACTAACCAATATTTATTGTTAATTTCCACACCATAGCATATATGGGAAGGCAGATCGCAGCAGATCCACCTCTCCCACCCCACCTGGCCGAGGCATCAGGTCCCAGCATGTCTGGGACCCAACCCAGACCTCCCTCATCTGCTGGTCCTGTACCACCCTCGGGTGGAACCGCTCCAGGGGATGGGGCTCACCCCCCCTGCAAGTGGGTGCAGTGAGGACGCTGACACCCAGGATGAGCTCTGTGGCATGATGCGCAGTGTCCTCCAGATGCAGCTGGATGACCACCTGCGCCAGGTGGCGGGCAGGCTGTAGCAGCTAGAGGGGCAGGTGCCCCTCCAGCCCAGCCCCCAGCACAGCCACCTTCGGGGCTATGAAGGAGTAGTGGTGACTGCCATCGGGTGAGGACATCAATGCCACTACTACCATCTGTGGGGCTCATGAGTCTCAGATTCTCAGCCACCCTCCCCAACAAGGTGTTTACCCCCCCCCCATGCATCATAAACCGCCTCTGTCTGCTGTCTTGTCTGTCTGCAAATGCAACCTGTCCTACCAAACTTCCCTCACCGCACTTACCAATAATCCTTCCTTAACATCCCACTTTCATCTTAAAAAAAGGGGGCATCTATCCCACAAAAAAAGCATGCCCCATACATAGCTCTGCATTTCGCCCAGAGATACGTACCCAGCATACAATCTAACCCTACCAATCATCCATATCGTATGATACCCACACACCTCCCTGTAGGGTGTGAAGCTCCAAATTCTTAATTGCCCACATTGAAAGCAGCTGTTGCTACCAAAGAAATGCAGAGCTATGGTCCTTTCCTTCACCCATCCTGCACATCCCTACTTGTTTCTCCTCTTGTTTGTCCCCCTGCTTGCCTCAATTTCACCACTTTCCTATCTCCCTTTTTTTTTCTTTATTTGAAATTAGCGTGGGTTTAAGTGCCCGTAAGTGGCCGTAAGCAGGCATAACAGAAGATAAGCTCACGTAAGCATTGCATAGCACCACGCAAACCCACTCAAACTGCCTTAAAGTGCCTTAATCATCCTGTCTCCAACAGCTCCTGTTCTGCCCAGCAACAAAACAATCAAGCCTTGCAAGTCTCAAACCCAGAACCCTGTACACTACAGCCAAAGTGATTTACCACTAAGCTATGTCAGAGGTAAAAAAAAAAATTGATGTTGTCTCAATATCATCTAGCACAGTCATTCAACAGTAGAGGAAATGTATTTATATATGTAGATGTCTGTCTGTATGTGTGTGTATATATATATATATATATATATATATATATATGTATATATATGTATATATATATATATATATATATATATATATATATATATATATATATATATATATATTTATATATATATATATATATATATATATATATATATATATATATATATATATATATCAATATTTTTTTGTTGTTGTTGTGTTTTTCAGCTTTTCCTGGTAAGGGCTCGCCACAGCAGAACTCCGGTCCGCTAATGATTGGCAGTAGATTTTTACATGCCAAGTTGCCAGCCCTGATGCACAGCCTTCAATGAAGGTACACCCATTCACACATGTCTCCAAACAGAAGATGCTCTAGCTGAGAATCGAACAGGACAACGTCTTACTGTGAGGCGACAACGCTACCGCAGCACCACCACCGCAGTCTATATATATATATATATATATATATATATATATATATATATATATATATATATATATAAATATGTAAAAGATATATATATATATATATATATATATATATATATATATATATATATATATATATATATATATATATATATATATGTATATATGTATATATATATCTATGTATATCTATATATCTATAGATATATATATGTCTATATACACACACACACACACACACACATATATATATATATATATATATATATATATATATATATATATATAGAGAGAGAGAGAGAGAGATAAAAGAAAACAACAAATAAATATATGACCAAAGGCACCATTAATGGGGGTGAGGGGGCCCAAATTAAGTACCTCCTGTAATTACTGATATCATCCCCTCCTTCACAACTGAACAGATATGCCTTGCAACACAATAACCAACACTTGCAAATCTCATACTCAGGACCCTACACAACAAGTTAACAGTAATCCATCTCAGCTGTACGATGTCAGGATGATATCAACAGCATATCATGCAGAACAGTCTACCACAGGGAATGTACAATGTGGAAGTAGTAAACATTCCAATGATACATACTCACACACACACACACACACACATATATATATATATATATATATATATATATATATATATATATACATATATATATATATATATACACATAATACACATATACATATATTACTATGTAAAGATATGCATAAGAAGATACATATTTAAAGGGTGCACAGCATATTGAACAGCCAGTATTCCTACAGTTGCCAGCTTTTAAAATGGCCAGTGTTTGATACTCTCATACAAAAGACAATTATTGCATGAAACATATACCCACAGAGAAGTCAAAGGATATGACACCACACACAGGTTTGCATTCATAGAAATGTTTATTTGTGTACTATTTCAGTTGTTCATGCCATTTCATATAGCAGTTAGGTGTTTGACATACATAATAACTGAGTACTGCAACTCTCAAGCAAAACATTTGATACAGTAATCTGAAAGCATAACATATGTTGCTGTCCAGGCCAAGGCCTTCGAGTAGTACAACAGTAAAGAAACAGTGGCCTGAAAGATAAGAATCAATCAACACTAGTTAATTACAGATATAGTTCACCAGCCTCCAATTACACTCTGTACTCAACCCCTAGGGGGAAGAGAATTAAGTTGTCACAATGAAAATGAATCTGTTACATAACAATGTTTAACTTAAAACATCAATATCAGACTGACAAACAGAACTGTCTGTAAGACAGTAAGCACTAGCCCACCACTGTTCCCATCGTGAAATGTATGAAAATGTACAGCCATATACCTTAATGTGTCTTACTACTGATATCCGTCACATATTGTAACAGCTTAGGTTATAAATGGCACATACCCCTCCCTCATAGAATGACTTACAAGGGCATATAACAGTGTTACATACACTGATCTCTGGACTGTAAAAGGTCACACATGTTTTGTCCAGCTGTAGCCCTCATATATATGGACCCTACCCCACAATATGTGTTGGAGTCCAAAACATCACTGGAATGATGGCAGGAATGCCAGCACTACATAATGATAGGCCACTATTTAACAACATCTTACTGCATGACATATGGACAAAGCCTGGTATATAGGTGGAGGACAGAGGCTGGAACACAGGGCCATATTTGCAATATTGCTGCTATACACTGTGAAAGTTGCTGGTGTTACAGGATTGGTTGCAACATACCCTTACTCAGGAATATAAAGTCAGAAACACAAATGGATGTAGCCATGTACTGATAGCACTCAACAGACAGAATGCTACTGTTATATCAGAGACAAGACCTGTGTGGTGAACAGACAAAACATAACAGCCAATCCTCTGGCCATCATGTGGATAGGTCCACAGCTGACAGACTGCATTCCATGCTAAACTATCATGTACACACAAACCCTGTACAACTAGAGGTATACAATGCATATAACAACAATACTCACACTGTCCATTGGTCTGGAACCTTTTACAAATATGTAGTTGGCCTGTGTCTGCAAGTCCTGTTGTAAGAGGTATTGCTACATGCTGTCTGTAACACTGCTGCCGACACACAGAAAGGATATCTTCCATACAGGAAAGGTAAAGGGACAATGCCCACATGATGTAATAATTTATAGTAGTGAGTTGCCATGACAGTGGTAATTGGAAGTACTGCACAGCTGGCTGCATGCAATTAACAAGTGGTGAACACTGACTGGTGCAGAAGCCATCACCTGATCATGAGCATCACCTACAAAACCCATGCTGCAACCTATTCAAAGCAGCTCATTCCCTCTAGTGGAGAGAGAGAGAGAGAGAGAGAGAGAGAGAGAGAAACAGGAAAAAAATAAATTAATTAAATATCTCAAACAACTAAAACTACAAACCAAACCTATATAACATAGTGGACACGTAAAAGTGTACCTAGAAGAAAGGACAATACTACAACAGGTATTTGAAACATATATGCATGTAATTGAATGTAGTACTTGGTCTGTAATAATGGGATAGATGATGTGGAAAGATTTATATGTGCCACCAAGAGATGTTGTTGTAATGATGTCCTGCTGAACAACTGCTATAGACAATAGTGTCTGTCCCTGTGGGCAGTGGGCCATATCTGTCACCTGTGCAGATCAGCACTGAATGACAAGATGTAAGCCATCATAGTGTGTGTTCTGTACCTCAAGACATGTATATTAGTGTGGCAAATAGCTGGAGGTGGAAGTAATGAAGTTATGAAAGACACATGAGTTTCAGACCCCACCACCTGTAGGAAAGTCATGTTAATGTGAAATGTATCATACACAAATGCCATAGGTTTGTAATAGGCTTACCTGCAATCTGTCCCTATATATACCCCCCTAATGTTAGGCTGTGTCCAGATGTGACACCTGTCTGTTTTGTAGCAAGGCAGCTGTGGAGGAAGGAGAGTTAGAGAGTGTGAACCTGATGTTTGAATGCACCCCCTATAAGATATATAAATATATATACATATCTAGATAAATATATATATATATATATATATATATATATATATATATATATATATATACACACACACACACACACACACACACACACACACACATATATATATATCTATATATATATATATATATATATATATATATATATATATATATATATATAAATACATTTCTCCTACTGTTGAATGGCAGTGCTGCACGATATGTGTGAGAAAACATCACACATATCTATACACGCATATATATATATATATATATATATATATATATATATATATATATACAGTAGTAAGTGGGTGCAAAATGGACTGTTATGACTGGTGTGAAATCCATGTTGGGAACACATTGCCCTTGTTTGTGAAGATTAGATTGGTATGTTGGGGAAGGATAGTAGGTATATTTCGGGAGATAGATTGGGTTGGAAAACAGACAAGACAACATACAGGGGTTGTATATGACATGTGGTGGGTAAACACTTTGGATGGGGAGTGGTGTTTGGAATGTGGAAGCCCATGAGCCCCTAAATGGAAACAATGGGGCAAAGGTCCCCACCCATGGGCAGTCACAATTGCACCTTCACGGTCCTGAAGGTGCCTGGGCTGGGGGCTGAACATGAGGAGCATGCTGACCCTGTAATTGTGTACCGAGAGTGTTAAGGTGGTGTAGGACATCTCCCAAGTCTCTGTGGAGCTCCCTATGCACCAGACCCTGGACCTGACTTCAGGTGACAGGATCCTGTCTGTGTGCGCTCCAGTGGGGGACAAACACCATCCCCTGAGGTGGTTCCACCTGAAGGTAGTGCAGGACCATCAGATGATGAGGTCCCCGGGTGGGTCCCAGATGTGCTGTGGCCTGGTAACATGGCCAGATGAGGTGGGAGAGGTGGTTCTGCTGGGAACTGTCTTTCCAAACATGCTATTGTGTCACAGTTATAGAACATATGTGGGTAGTAACAGTCCACACATTCCAGGTTTATGTCTAACAGCAGGCATAGATATCCCCATTAGCACAAAACACCAGATTTGGAGCAGTCACATAGCAAACAGAACACATGCATATATGGAGCCATAGTGGCCCTTACAATGGCATGTAGGTTACAATGTTTGCAATAGGCCACCAATGATAGTGTTTCAATATGGAACATGACTAGAAACACATTGCACAATTTGTTGTACAATATGATATATGTCCCAACAGTAGGTTTGCTGTAAACATACCCATTGAGTTGTGTGTTCAGATTATTGTTGCAGATATGGTAGGGGGGAGACAGAGATGTGAATTAACAACTATTATATCCTTGCAGTATGAGATCCTTAGACCTTTTTTCCTCTTTATGTCTTTCAGGCACCATGTCAAGGGAGTGCCTGCTGGTCTATTTCCCCCAGGAGAGTGAGGTTATTATACACCACCTGGTGCAGCACTACCACACCCTGTTTGGCCGTACAGCCCACAATCTGCAGGAGAGGACCACCCTGTGGAATGAACTCATTCACGGGGTAAACAATGTTGGCCTGCATAACCGCAGTTATGAGCAGGTCCGACATCATTGCACTGACCTACTCTGCCATGGCCGTCAGCATGCTGCTGCTGTTAGGAGGGACCAGCTAGCCACGAGGGGTCATGCCATCCAGCACCCCCGACACATGCTGAGGAGCTTCTCACTAGCCTCAGGGCACCTGCCTGCCTGCCTGCAAAAACAAGACCCTGCGGATACAATTGTGGAAGTGGGTGCTACCCACACAATGGACAAGGAGCATGCAGGTAAGGCCCTAGGGCACATCAGTAGATAACTGTTGCTTATCCATCTGCATCTGTAGAGTTTAATCATGCATATGTGGGATAAAATATATATGGTATGTTGCTGCGTTGTAGTAATAAACATGTGCATAATCTGTAGTATTGTGGGTTTGTACTGTTGATGCACTGTAATGTTGCTCCCACCCTGTACCAATGCCACAGGTGTGGCTACTGACATCACATCTCTCACACAACTATGTAGGTCCCTCTGGTATACCTCTGGGGCAGCAGCCTGTAGCTAGTGAGTATGGTGTTGTTTGTTCAGGTTTGCCAATACACTGGCCTTTTTATGGACATGGTATTTGCCATGCACACATTTAACACACCTTCCCATAATGCATGCTGTACATGTTCACTTATTGTTGCTCTTAACTGCACTGCATCACAGTGGTCACCATGGTGGCATATCTGAAGGGTATGTAAGAGTCCTGCAATATAACTAACAACCTGTCATTGCAAGATGTGTGCACATTGATGAACATAAAGGTGAGACAAATGGCCTACGGTAGGAACATGTGTGAAACATCACCCTTATACAATGCTACGTCAGTGTATAATGGTGATGTTTCAGATATGTTCCTACTGTAGGCCATTTTTCCCACCATTATGTTCATCTCTGTGCACAGTAGGAACATGTCTGAAACATCACCCTTATACAGTGCTATGACAGTGTATACCACTATTACAATGGCAACTGTTACAGATCTACACAACGGCATATGACAATACCATATTCCACAACCCTTACAACCTGTAATGTGGTCCTAACATGAGCAATGAATGTGCAATATGGAATCCTATGTTAGAACAGCAAATATGGGGAATACATACATTAACAAACACTGGAAGCATATGTGTGCATACACTTCAAATAACATATTGTGGAAGCAGCTTTTGAGGTACGGACAGCATTCACTCTTTATGAGTATGCACCTTCCAGCAAGTACAGGTCCTCAATGTCGCACAGGTCCTCAATGTCGCACCAAGAAATGGTCTGCTGTCCAAGGCATCTGTCCATCAAATGTGCCCACTCATCTGCAACACAGGCAGCCATGGCTTGCACACATCTTACAAGCCATGGAATGGATCCCATACCCAACAGGTAGCATGCAGGAGTGGGACATGTAGCCTTACCTTACCATTGCATATACCATGGCAAACAATGCAGACAGTCATGTATGTGATGAGTATGTATGGGACAACATTAATGTAGACAATAAACAGATGACCATCCAAGACAGATTTCGACACATGTTGTAAACTGGTCATGCAGGCTGCCTAGTAACATGCAGCAACACTGAGGGAGTTGCAGGAATGTCTAGCAAGTACCGGCTGTGCAGTACTTGTGTCAAAAATCACCTAGACTCTGCATAAGTGTGGCCCATGGGTTAGGGTAATCAGATGAGAAAGTTGTTCCACAGGAAACATCAGCCAGGGATCTCTACAGGTAGCATATGCATAACATCAAAAGTCCCCTATAGGCATGTGTTGCAATGTGTAATGGTGTACCAAGACTAAGTTGGAAACCTACAGACAATATCAATTAAGATACATGTGCTGCACAAGCAACACCTCACCCCAACTCAGGCCCACCATCCCCATCTGTACCTTGCTGGTGCCAGTGTACACCTGTACATCTTCTATTCATCAGCAGGGACTAGGCCGGTACACATGGTGTTCTGCATTTGGGACACTGCAAAATGACACTCATGTGTAGCCCATGGTTGTCAAGCATCTGCAATAAGGCTGAGGATGGGGAGGGGTGTCATCCTGAAACACAACAGTGAACTGAAGCAGACATCCAAAGCTCGCTAAGAATGGCTATATCTGCACACAGTCAAGGTCATGAATTGTGGCAGACATAACCCTGACTCCACAGCAATAGTGAAGACACTGTGTGACCTACAAGTGCTGTGTACATGAGTTGACCTTGCAATCTTACAGAGTTGGGGGAAATTTGTAGGGCAGAGTGACCATATACTGCCAAATGCAGATGGCCCATGCTAGTATACCCCTTCCAGGAACAGTGCCTGCTGTAGTACACTTAACAGTTGGTGCAACAAACCATCATGTTAAGGGTGTGCATACTTATGCACCCACAAATTGTATGCATCTCAGTCAGCATTTGCGCAACTAACACAATTGTTTGATACTGCATTTGATTGCACAGATCATATGTCATATATCAAGTTCATGCAATGTTAACATATGCAGTATTGTGGCCTCATGGCATATCAGGGACGAAGGTGCCATGTCAATAAGGGTATGTACACTCCTCATAGCCACAGTAAGATTTGGAGGTGTTCAGTGTAATTGTATTTTATTAGCCATACATGCACCGCTGATGATGAGATCTGCAAATCAGATATCAACCATTCACTGACATCTGTGCACATAGCAACCCAGGTATGTGTTGGACAAACACATAGGAGCTGTGAGCAGCAGAGCAAACATAACTGGCATGTACACCTGTGAGGTTTAGTGCACAGTACATGCCAGGGTGCTGAACAGGTGCACAACAATACTGTGTACATAGGTGCAGTGTGTTCCAGGGGAAGGGGCATCACCTACTAACACAACCCATCCATTGCAGAGATGTATAATGTTGGGAACAGGGATTGACTATAGCTGCAGTGCATGTTGAGTGCCATATGTCATGCATGTTGACAGATGGGTAATGAGAGGTCTGTCTGTAATATCTTTGTGCAAACTCATCTGTAAGTGTGTGTGTGTGGGGGGGTGTGGGGGTGTATACAGTTAAGCAATGACATACAGGTCTTAAAGTGCATTTCTTGTTTTCCCCTCACAGGTGTTGAGGTGGGTCAGGGTCCCTTCTGCAGGCAAACTGATGTTAGTGTCCATACAGACACTGATAATGATAATAGGTGTGTTGAGGCACAGGAAGGGATGTCAGGGGCTGAAGCTGTGCCATAATTTGACATCCCACTTTTATCCACCCCATCCCCACAAACAGTCACATTGCCTGTACATACTCCATCACCAGTGGCAATAGATGAGGGACAGTTGGAGGGTGATGGCATGGGACAGAACAGTGTGGTGTCTATGGTACATGTGTCTGGACACAGCAGCCATAGCTGGATGCCTGGTGAGGTACCACACAGGCAAATGTACAGGGGTGCTCATAGGAGGGCTGCTGGTCATCATGACCCTGGCAGAAGTGCCACATCTGGTGTCAACAGATGCATGTTTCATTCTGTCATGGAGGCACAGACATGTATGGAACAGTATACCAGACAGGATCTGAGTCTGCAGAGGGCTACTCATTCCATTGTTATTGACAACATCCGTGATCTCGCAGGTGCCCACCATTATTTTGCAGAGGTCCTGGATAGACAGTTGGGTGAGATGGTGAGAATCCTTGACTGTGGAATGTCTGTGCTTGAGCATATGGTGGGAGTAGGGAGACAGCCACATGAACATAGGCCAGCAACACCAACAGCTGGAGGACGACATAGACATTCAAGAAGTCATAGCTCCCATAGTGGCAGTATCAGCCCCAACACTGCAGGGGGGGTGCTGTCCACACCACAACATAGCAGGCCACTTGCTCGTAGCCCTGGCCATTCCTAAGAGGAACCCGGATCCAGTGGACTTATGTCATCATCAGGGGAGAGTATCATATCATGGCTTGTACCTGGTGGTGCCAATGGCAAGCACAGTTCTTGTGTTCATGGCCAGAGATGGTAAACTGCACACCCTGCCAGGTACAGTCTCCAGCTGTCCAACAAACTCCTGCATAGGGCAGCCACATGGCAGAACTGTGTGCATGCATGCACACATATCACCAACACAGCTAGGACAACCCCATACCTACACATACCACATCACAACAGCCCAATTAATAATGAAACCCCCTAACACACACACATGATGTCAAACGAATGGCTCAGCCCAGGTCTCTGGCAAACCAACAACACACCCTGTGCATATGATGATACCTGTACCACATCCCTGTCATCCATAACATTGATGCAGGGACAGGCTAATATAGTTCTGATGCACATGGTGACTGTATTACGGTGTACCAATGTAATGCTGTGTAACATGTTTTCAGCACTAAAGTTTAATGCTTACATGTCATGATGTGTAGCTATCCAGCCATGATGCATTATAGCTGTTATTAACACTGAGTGATTGTCGTCTCCATAATGTAGTCCTTTTGTGTTGCAGGTGTCCATGTGTCAGCAGGATGTTGGTCTGCTGTTGTTTCCTGCAAGGGATATGGCACTGTGGTGACACCATGACTGTGCCATATCCTCGGTACAGCTGAATATGTCACAGGTCTGTATAACAGTTACTGCATGTGCCACATGCCTGATAGGTCTGAGAGGTGTATACAGGTGTGTTCATGGTGGCTGAAGTCAGCAGCTCTTCTACAGTGGACAATGGTAACTGTACTGGGTGGTACACACCACATGTTTGTGTATAACACACACACACACACACACACACACACACACAGGCTTTGGTGTTGATGCAATACACAGAGAATGCTGTACACATGGATGTATGTACTTTTCCAAGGAACCCATTTTTAGCCTATGTAATTCCACCAAGACAGAATAAGCACAACACATTGGGAAATAACCAATCTGCTAGTTTAATTTCATTGACGATGGTACTGGCAGGGTATATGTCCCCTTCCCCAATGTAGTGCAATCCTCAACTTGGTAAACATAGGTTTGCTGGTGTGGGTGGCACAGCCCTACCCTTTGGAGGGTGTGGGCTGGTGGAGAACTGCAGATAGTGTGATTGAAAACTACTTCACCTGTTAACATGAACTGTACAGTATTACAGCCAACTAAGTGGGGGGATACACTCAACAATAACCACAAGGATGGTGGCTGTGTCCACAAGATCCACATCCAGCTATATATACCAACCCCAGTATCACTGTACAGCTATACAGTGGGGAAGAGGGCATTTGCACATCTACTACTAGATGTGATGGAATGAATTTCTGCAGAATGATATCTGTGAAATGTTAGCATTTGCCAGTCAGCTCTCGGACAGATGACCTCCTGGGACATGTATATTCTGCAAACTGAAGTAGATTCCTTCACATACACACACTCTTACTTGGCAACACTGGAACTAGAACTCCTACCTAGGTACATAGTACTACTGATGTGTGTGGCCTTAATTGCACACACCACACAGCTTTTAGGATGAGGTGTGTTCCAGGTTACATGTTAAGTGAAGAACATCACCAGGCCCTGTACAGTATGGTAATGGGGGATGTACTGGTTGTTTATGAACAGAGACAAGGAAAAAAAACAGACAGTAAATGCTATAAATGCTTTTAAGTGGCTAGCACACTTGAGTGTGTTAGCCTACAGGTAAAATTAAGCAACAAATAACTTTTTAAGAGTGCAAAACAGTTAATCAACACAA
>NC_056725.1:748186842-748198534 GCF_019279795.1 Protopterus annectens | reverse complement strand
GGTTTCATGCTCTGGCCTTAGGATTCAAGGAGAGAGAGAGACAGACACAAAGTAAGAAAGGAAGGGAGTAAGACAGTAAGAGCCAAGCATGTTTGTGTATGATCCATGGGTGGAGAGTGGTATCTGGGCATTATGATGGTTGCCTATATTGTGTACTAATCCATACTGTCACATGGTAATTGCACATGGCTGTACACATTTATGGCTGAGGATTGTTGACAAGAATCTGTACAATGTTTGGAAAATGTTGGCCTTGTAATGTTGACAATAGGACATGTAGCTCCTCAATATGATGATGTGGCAAAACCCACACTGCAATGGACCCTGTCATTACACAATCACCCCAACAGGACAATGATAATACACACAGACACACACTTCCCAGTACTGGGTTTTAAACCCCTACCTGACTATGCATTGCTATTACATTGTTATGCAATTATTGCATGCATCACGGAATGTTGAAAATCTGTCCAAAGTTTTCTTTGAAGGTGAGTGACATCAGCAACAGTGATAAAGGAGGGATAAGGGAAGTGTAGTACATGTGGCTGTCCACAAAAGCAGATGTCAAGGTAGACACAACCTCACTCTCTCAGGGACTCACATACATTATAACAGGTGGCATGGTCAGGATTTGAACTCCTAACTAACTAGTTTGCAACACTACAGTATTATACAGATATCACATGCACCACAGAGCTTAGCAGGCTAACATATGGCCAAAGGATATTTCAAGGTGACTGACATCAGAAGGCATGCTACAGCAGGGCAATGGGAGGTGTAGTGAGTGTGAATGACTTCAAAATCATTAATCTCTGCACGCACACACACACACACACACACACACACACACACACACACACACACACACTTGCCAGTGCTGACATGCATGGGTTCATTGCTTCACAGGTGTGTAGTAGTTGACTGTGCCAGAAGGCTGTACAAGGCTAGGCATAGGGTATAGCTTGGCATCAGGCCACATGTCAATGGTCTCCAGTGGGGCTCAGGGGTGTAGTCCCTGGATTGGCCCACACAGGTAGGCATTGCATTCCCCATTCACTCATCTGGAATAATATTGTGGGTGGCCAGTGCTGTGTAATGCTCACCATGTATGTGTTCTATATTCCATAACATGGACAGTGTCTGGGTTGTGCACATATCCCACATGCATGTTCTGTGACATGTGGAAGTGTACCTGAGGGTCTCTGGGCATGTTGTGTGGACATATTGTTATCATCTGATGTGGTATCACTGACCTCATGTGGTAAGAACTGGCTATGGAACTGAGGTTGTGCTTGCACCTAAATTGACAGCATGTTACAGGCATTCAGTGGAGTTAGTGGCATCTGTCCATACAGGGCATGTGTATAAGGCATGGTATTCCCTTTCTGGGTTACATTTGCAGACTCTACAGTTGTTGCAGGCATCCAGTGGGGCACATAGCAAAGGACCACAGTAAGCAATTATTTGCCTATTTTAGGGATGGAACAGGGTGCCATGTCCTTTTACTTGCTGGATAACACACAGTCAGGAGATGTTACACATCACAGTACATTCTGATGTCAGTGGAAGTGTTGTGGTGAACAGGCATGTAGTCCACTGCAATCACACCATGGTTACTATCTGTGGGCAATATGCAGGGAACTACCAAATATAGTGGTTGTTGCCTAGCCAAGTGTGTTTGTGTATGAGACATGGGTGGAGAGTGTTCTCTGGGTAATACAAGGGTTGCCTATATTGTTCATCGATCCATAATGTCACATGTAGGGCTATGGTTTGTCTACACCAGCCTCTCTGCTGTTTGACATTTGTTGTCCTTGTAAGGTGGACATTGTGACATATAGTAGGTCCTCAATATAAGAATTTAGCAAAACCCACCCTACAATGAATCCTGTTATTAGACAATCACAGCAACCTCTACACAGGATACTGATGACAAACACACACTTGTCCATACTGAGATGCGAACACCTACCTACTTATGTATTGCTACTACAGTGTACCACATTTATCACATGCACCACAGAGCTTATTAAATGGATGTTGTCCCAAGGTACTTCTAAGGTGAGGAACATCACCAGCCCTTGTAAATACTGGCATTGGGTGATTAGTGGGTGAGAGATCCCAAAAATTATTTCACCCTAATTACACATTTACATTTACCAGGGGTGAGGTCCAAACCTCTAACTACCAACCTTTATGGACCATTATGTTACACATTTACCACATGCACCACTGACCTGACATGGTATAGGTTTCGCAACCGATACTTGTAAGGTGGGTGATATCTGCAGGGCTGCTAAAGTCAGGCTTGGAGATGTGTATAGCCTGTAAATAGGGACAAAAACTTTGAGATATACACAAACACTTGCTACAAATGGGATTCAAGCCCATAGCTGTATAGTTACTGCTACTACATTGTTCCACATTTATGGCACGCACCACAAAGCTGATAGGGCTAACCTTTCTCTAAAGGTATATTTCAAGGTAGATGACATCAACAGCCTTGCTAAAGTAGGGCAATGGAAGGTGTTGTGACTGTGAATGGCCTCAAAAGCATTATGTTTTACACACACACACAGTTCCACGGATACCAAGTCTGGGATTTGAACTCCTACCTAGCTAGTATATCATACTATAGCATTAAGTAGTTATAGCACATGCCATGGGGCTTACATGGTTAGCCCTTCTCCAAAGGTGTATGTCAAGGTGAATGACATCAACAGCCTTGCTACAGTAGGGCAATGGGAGGTGTAGTGACTTTGAATGGCCTCAAAAGCATTGATCCCTACACAGAATTTCACAGTTGCCAGATCTGGGATTAGAACTCCTACCTTACTTGTACATCACACTATAACATTATGCAGTTTTAGCACGCGCCACAGAGCTTATTGGGCACAACCTTCTCCAAAGGTGTATTTCAAGGTGAATGACATCAGCAGGCTTGCTAAAGTAGGGCAATGGAAGGTGTAGTGACTGTGAATGGCCTCAAAAGCATTGATTCCTACACACAGTTTCACAGTTGCCATGTCTGGCAGTAGAACCCCTACCTAACTAGTACATTACTACTACAGCATTAAGCAGTTATTGCAAGTGCCACAGAACTTATAGGGATGATTCTTCTCCAAATGGTATTTCAAGGTGACTGACATCAGCAGGCTAGCTAAAGTAGGACAATGGGTAGTGCAGTGTGTGTGAATGGGCCATAAACCATTCCTCTGGAAGCATACACACAACACTCAGTCACACACAGCTTTACATTTGACAGGAATGTGTATACAACTGCTACATGAATACTGACTTGTACTGTATATGCATTTGTATGAGCTGTCATGCCTCCATTTTGTAGTTTGCAGAAATGTATTCAGCTACTGGCTGAATAGATTTCTGCAGTCTACACTATTCCTGCACGGACATCTGCCTGCTTCCTGGATTGCTAATTCACCTCATTTGCATGGTTTTCACCAACAAATGAGGTAATTAGCATACAGAGGCTGTGTCTATGCAGGAATAATGCAGGAGCGCTCGTGCACATCCCAGGAGCTTATTCCTGGATTGCAAGGCAGCCATATTGCCTGCAGCAGCTCTTGCACTATTCCTGCACACCGTGCAAAGCTTACTGAATCTTATGAAATTAGTCTGAACTATTCTATCACTTACATTTTTTTATTTTTTTGTTTGTGAAATGTTTTGTATTTCCCATAAGCCTAGTTTGAAATTGGTCAGCACTGATCAGTGCACTACCCGGGTACACAAATATAAATAAGTATATGGCCAGCGAGTTTCTTCTCTAGGCATGCTATATTACATTATATTAAGCATGAGATTTTAACTTGTGCTTTATGACTATATCCCTTTCCAGGACCACTGTCTATGCAGAGGAGTTAACAGTGTTTCTCAACACGTAATCACCCTCATACTTTGCCCCCCCCCCAGGTACTCACCCACTTTCATCTCAGAATGGAACAGACCATATTGGAAAAGGCCATGTGCATTCTGCCTTACACTAGTGTCCCTTCTTTGTAATACATAACCATTTCTTGATTCCATTAATCTTACTTCAGCAGTTTAACTACTTTAGCTCATGCAGTACACATGTAAGTAGACTTGTGTTAGATTTTTGCTACTTTTAGTTATGTTGCATGAACTTAGACCTCATTTGTGTCAGCAATTACTTATCCAAAGACTGCTGCCAAATTATGAAATCACTCCATCCCCTTCACAAGCCCATAGTAATCTTTATCTAGGAATCAAAGGTTTTCTTATTTTTGCAACACACTCATGATAGGTCCTCCACAACTTTATAAATTATGCATGTTAAAATTCTAGTGTATACCCAGGATTTAATAATATGCTAAATGGCATTGCAAAAGGTCTGCCAATGTTACTTTTGATTTTGCATACAAAAGCCCCTAGTATACTGTACAATCCAATGCAGCTAGACTTTTTGATTTTATCCAAGGATGATTATGGAATGTGTTCTGTGATAAACAGTAAATTATCCCTGAGTTCTAAGTCTATTTCCCTCCCTTCTTTCTCTTTTATAATTATTTTACATTGTTAAATGATTTAAAAAGTACACTTGGAGCACCTTTAAACTCAAACACTATTACATCCCCCCCCTTTTTAATATCATATTCCTAATTTTAAAATAATTTTTCTGATGTACACAAAGGAAACTTTAGCCCTGTCTTTGCTTTTATCAATAGGTCTGCCTTAAGAGTTTGATATTTTATAACTCTATTCATGCTTTGTTGAATGTGCTTTTGTATATGTTGATTTTTACAGACCCTGAACTGCCTTCTTATTTTCTGTTGTATAATTTTTTGATTTTAGAATTCCTTCAGAGTTTCTTTTCAGATTTTGATGGACCTGAGCTAGCTATTCATTCATTGTGTGGCAGAGTTTGCAAATGTTATATTCATGATGTGTGTAATACATTCCAGTAATGGCTGCCTAATGCATTGCCAATGTCATTATAATTAGCATTAAATTTAGACTCCTTAGTACTTAGTAGTCACACCTTTTTAGTCTAAAACTAAATGTAACAGTGTCATGGACTTGTCTTTAAAGTGGAAATATTTCCTGCAGAACAGAAAAGCCTCATATTAGTAAGCACTGTCTGACACATCAGTGTCCTTTGGATTGCTTACCATGTTTTCCATTTTTTTCACTGACACGTATTAATACAGGGGAGGGTGTTTGAGAGATGCCTTCTCTTGTCTTTGAGCCCAAGATATTGTCAGCTACTGGATTAATGAGTTAAGCCATATGATTCACATAGATCAAAGCTGCAAAGAAATGTAAGTATAGCTTTAATAAACAGAATATCATTTCATTAGAGCTCTAGCAAAAAAAAAAAAGCTTCCTGAACATATTCACCCTTCCCCAAGTGTTAGCTACTTATCTAATTCTTCCAGCTGACCTCCCTGGGTTTCTTTTTTCAGTACTATGAAAAGGACAATTTTAAGTTCCTAAATGGGGTTGGGTTGCCTGGAGCAAGTTGATGCAATCCACTGAAAGTATTGACGTGGAGAACACGGGGCCAATCATTTCAAGCTGCTTCATTCTTTACTATATAGCAATTACTATTCCATATGGAAGTAACAGTGACCTTCAAAATCCTAACAATGTACATTCAAAGTCTTAATATTTATCTGGGAATGAACAGGAGAGAAGACAATTTTCTCCATATTATACAGACTATTCTTAGTCATACCAAATGGATATTTCATGCTATCTCCCCACAGAATTACCTACTGGAGTTTGTTCCAGTTAACTAACTAAATACATGATATGTTGGGGATAACCTTAATAGTATACTAAAATAGTTTTGGATGAAATTATTTTTATGTTCTTGGGACAAGATTATGATCCAGGGTAGTGTCATCTCATTGTCTGAGATATTTCCAAGGCATGGTTTGCTGATGTTGAATGAGACAGCTTTAGATACTTTCAAGTAGTAATGTACTAAAGAAGCTAATGTGGACAATGATTATATAACAATTACAGTGGAAAAATGATATTGCTGTCATTTAATGAGAAAATGTTATAAAGGACTTGGGGAAAATGATCAAAATATGTCTGATCCTCTGAGCATAGCATGGGAGAGAGAAATTTAAAAGTTATGTTCTTACCATAACTAGGTATCTGTATTGTCCATTTTCATTCTTCTTCAACGTATGGATTCAGATCCAATCCTCAGATCTGGCTCAGCCACATATTCCAGACATCAGATCTAGCTCTCAAGCTCCTCCCTCTACCAGTAATGCCTTATTCCATCCCCATAGCCTTGGATCAAGTTTGCTGCCATATCCTTATAGCAGGATAGAGACAGGAATAGTTTGACAGAAAAAGGCAGGGCTCAAATATGGAACTGTAGGTCTCTCCAGAAATTTGGATGGGGGATGGATTGGAGGGGAGTTGAGGAAGAATGCAAATGGACAACACAGATGCCTAGCTATGGTAAGAACATAACTTTTAAATCTGATGTTGGCCTTCTCATTCTTCCTCAACATATGGGACAGAGTCCCCAGCTATGTTGGCCTTGGGTGGCCCTCATGGAAGGATATTCCAGGGTACTGCCGAACCAAAGGCGGCTCTGTTTCTTGAAAGAATATCCATGTTGTAATGAGTAACAAAAGTATGAGCACCGGACCATGAAGCTGCAGCTCAAATATCAGTAATAGATGTTCTTGACCAAAAAGCAGATGATGTGGCCATGGATCTGGTTGAATGAACCCTAGGAGGTTTAGATAATGTCATGCCTTTTTGAGAATAAATACAGGAAATGCAGTTTGTTATCCATTTTGCTAAAGTAACTTTGTAAACTGGATAACCCAGTCTTTTTGAAGAAAAAGAAACAAAAACTTGATCTGACTTTCTGATTTGTGTTGTCCTGTGAAGACAAAATGTGGATGTCTGTGCATATCAAGGAGATGCAATATGTACTCTCCTTTATTTGAAAAATTTGGAAAGAAAACTGGTAAGTGAATGGACTGGTTACTCTCAGGAAAGAGCCTGGAGTTTAGACATTCTCTTTGCAAAAGCAATGGTCACTAAGAAAACTGATTTCCATGATAGTCATTTCAAATCAGATATAGCTGAAGGTTTCTGCATTAGGCCTTGTAGCACAACTGTCAGATCCCAAGTTGGTGAGGGATCCTTTACTGGAGGCCTTAGGAGGAAAATTCCTTTCATGAAAGCTTTACATAGTTTAGACAAAGCTAGAGAAACACATCTGTTCCCAGTGTGAAAATTGGAAATATCTGCCAGTTGAATTTAATTTTAGAGAAACTAGCTCCTTCTACAAAAAGAGTTATCAAAAATTGGAGAATCATAGAGACTGGGGCAGAAAAAGGGTCAATTTCCTTATTGAAAACCCAAAGGGAGAATCTTTTCCATTTGCTTTTGTATACCTTTTTGGTAGATTCTTTTTAAGAAGCCAATATAATGTCTCGCATGGCAGAAGAAAGCCTGGGCTGTCTAACTATTACTGGAAGTGGAGAAACCATGTGGTTAGTCTTAGGGTTCAAACGTTGGGATGCTGGATCCCTGATGGGTGTGATAGGAGATCCAGAGTTGGCTCCAGTATCGATGGAGGATAATGAAGAGACCGTAAGAAGGGGAACCATACTTGCCGAGGCTAGAAAGGGGCAATGAGGATTACTGAGCTCTTCAGTCTGCTTGATTTTTGTAAAAATCTGGGAATCAAGGGAAGAGGAGGATACGCACAAACCTGAGGGCCAAGCATGAACTACAGCATCTTTTGGTGACTAAGTACTTGCTGCACTTGTTGAGGGGAGTGGCAAATAGGTCACAGCAAGGTCAGCCCCAATGCTGGAAGACCATCTCCACAACAGACTGATTGACAAACCCCTTGTGGGGCATCAACATGGATCTGCTTAGTTTGTCCACTAGTATATTAGCTTTCCCTGGAATGTGCACTGCAATTAGAAAGTGGGCTGATGAGATTGTTTATTCCCATACTCTCATGGCCCCTCTGCAAAGGGAATAAGATTGAGTTCCTCCTTGTTTGTTGAGTACGAGACTGTAGATATCTTGTCAGTCTGGATCACAATAGTCCCTAATGGGAGAGCAACGTTAAATGCCTGCACTGCTAATAGGACTGCTGTCATCTCTAGGACACTGATATGCAACTTGGTCTCTTGGGTGGTCCACTTGCTTTGGACCATTCTTCCCAAGAAATGCCCCTCCCATCCCAATTTAGAAGTGTCCATGGTGACTGTGGCCATTGAGGTTGGTAGAACAAAATATCTGCCTAAATGAAGATTGCCTGATTGTATCCACCATCAGATGTGTTGCTTGCAAACCTGGGCGAGCCTGACTAGAAAGGATAGGGATTAATATAGAATGGATCACTGTACAGCTAAGGTCCATCGAAGAACCCACATAAAGAGACATGCCAAAGGAAGCAGTTCAAAGGCTGCTGCCATGAAACCTACTGCTTGCAGTACTGACCTTGCTGGAGGAACTGAATGAACAAGGAGAAAATGGAACTAGTTTCTGAAAATGGAAATGCAATAAGAAGATAAAAACCCTATTTGTGTTGTCATATCTAGAATAGCACCAATGAACTCCAGGCTCTGTACTGGTGTTAGGTTTGACTTCGCATGATTTATTATTATGCCCAATTAATTGCAAATCTGGAGCAAATAGTACCTGGCATGCAGAAGGAGATGCTTGGATAGGGCAGTGAGAAGCCAGTCATCTAGATGTGGAAACACCTGCAATCCCTTCAATCTCAAGTGAGCTGCCATGCATTTAGTAAACACTCTGGGGGCTGTAAGGAATCCAAAAGGTAGGGCTTTGAACTGGTAATGACTGGCTCCCAAATGAAAATGAAAATGTCTTCTGGATTGCTTGTCTATTTTGATATGATAGTATGCATCCTAAAGATCTATAGAGCACATCCAATCGTCCTTGTGTAGAAAAGGTAGAATGGATTGGACCATGACCAATCAGAACTTTGCTTTCTTTATGTACTGATTTAAGTTGTTTAGATCCAAAATGGGTATGAGGTCCCCTGTTTTCTTTGGCACTAAAAAGAAGTGTGAATAAGTTCAGAATCTTATCTGGTCTGGAGGTACCTTTTGGATGACTCTTGTCTTGCAGCTTTTGGATTTCTTGTGCTACTGCCTTTCTCTGGCTGGGTGGAACACTGGGAGGTTTCTTCCTTTTGTGAGATGGAGGAAGGAAAAATGGTATTTAATACCCCCTGGATATTATGGTTAGCACCTATGTATCTTGTGTTATACTTGCCCAGACATCTGGGTGCAAAGACAATCAACCCCTGACTGCCTCCAGAGTTGGATAGTTAAGCAGCACTTCAGGAGCACTGAAAGGGCCTGTCTGAAAGAAATTTCTAAAACCTGATTCTGTGGACCTCCTCTAGCTATAGGGCAATGTCTACCATTGCAATTTCCTCCTCTGCCTCTGGAGGAATTGTCACCAAACAGATCTTGAAAAAGTCCCTGAGATTTCTGGAACCAAATCTTACTACCTCTCTGATTCCTGAAAAATGTTGATTGAGAGGCAGAAAACTTGATTCCCATGGCAGACAGACCCCGGGATTCATGAAGCTCGGAGCAAGGCCGGCGTTAGGCTTGTGCCTGCCATGCGGTGTGCAGATGGCGCAGTAGCGCCATATGCATATTAATGAAGGTGCGCTGCCGCCACATCCAAGTGCATAGGAAATGAGTGCAAGTGCATGGGGCGTGTCGAAGCGCCACACGGAGGCGTGGAAATGTCAGCTGGTGATGAGCAACCTAAAATGCTGAATATTACAGTCTGCCTGCAATAGTAATCATGCCTGTCAGTGTCCGTGGATACTGAAACATATGCAAAGCATACAAGACAGTTCTTGCAAACACAAATACACGTTAGCAAATATCGATTCTCCATCCCTCGAACAAATGACATTTAAAAACCATGTGCCCGTATTCTAATGCAGTGTTGATAGTTATACGAAGTGGAAGTGAAACGCATCATGTTAGTGCGCCTTCAATAGCTAAGTCTAGCCCAATGGTCAGGGTTACCACCTGTCCCACATTGTGAGGGACAGTACACATTTGGGCAGTTGTGTCCATACCAAAACCATTATAAATGTAAAATATCCTGTGACCGTATGACATAATTCTGTCCCACATCGCATGTAATAGTCACATACAATAGTTATTACCGTATATAACATACCTACATGTTACAAGAAATAGAATAAGCAAGTAAACGAAACAGAAGAAGCATATAAACTGCTACAACAATAAGCTAACATGTAGGCATAAAACAAAAGTACTATCCGTTGTACTGACCGTGGGTATGTGTTGTCCTGTAGAATCTGATTTGTGTCCGGAATATATCCCATCCTGGCCATATGAAAAGGTGGCAACCCTATCAATGGTCAGAGCATTCAGCCAAAATCTGCCCATTTGCGGTCCAAGCTGTTCTTGCCAGAATGTGTCAAAGTTGAACGGGTATTACCCGGGTGTGCCTACCATGTCATGACAGATAAGTATTTGCGTGTACCGATGTGCATGATGTACATCATGTGGAAGGTGAAAAATGCTAGGGTAGTCCTCACAACCATGCAGGTACCAGAAATATGTAGTGTATGCAATGTGTTACCTTGACCGTGCCATGGGCCATCAACCAAAGAAGGGATGGATGGAGTGTGTGGAATATGGGTGTGGGGGGGGGGGTAATGTAATAATCCGCAAAGGTGAGACTGTGTTGGATGCACAATAGGTGAACTGAAGGTGTATGAGGGAGCAGTGGGTGAATCAGAAAGAAACACAAAGAACAAACATACACAACCGCAATACAACCTGACAGGCCATACTGTAGAACACAGTCACACAAACATATGAATATTAAAATATGCGATACACATGTACAGAAACGTCACCAGCACATGCCCACATAATGGTCTGGATGGAACTGAGCCATCCAACTGCAACACACCTGGATGCATAATTGAATACCCATCATCCCCTCTACAGCACACAACCCCCCATTCCTGAACGTCCACCAAATCCAGCCATACTTGGGCTACTAGCTTGATGCAGCCATATCTGCACATAGTGACCACTTCACATATCTAGTAGGCAGTGTCACCCTATGCAATGTCAGGATTGCAAACTATGTATCCCTTGCATGTAAAACCCTATCACATTTTCGTAAGTCCAAAAAAATCGAAGGTTATTTGGTTGTTCAATTTTTGGATATCCCTCATGGGATAGGTATCCTGTGTAAACACCAGACTTGGTATCACGACACGATGTCCAGTCCTGTAGACATCTGGACACAAGTTGTATGTGCAGTAGTGGTTCACGAGACTGCTCAGCTTCCTGCCGGTCATGCAGAACCTACTACCCAGGATCAAACACCTGCCCGTGATGCACGTCTCCCCACATGAATTATCGAGGAAATATACTATACACATTTGCATAGTGGCACTTGGATATAGGGTTATTAAGGCGCTGACATAAGTAGGGTACCTCCTGCCCCACTTTGTGAGGGAAAGTCCCTTTTTGGGTAGGTGTGTTCTGACCAAGAATGATACAATGGCAAATGTCTTGTGATTGTAGGAAATAACTATGTACCATATTTCATGTAACAGTTGCCTAAAACAGTTATTTCTGGATGTAAAATATGTAAATCGTACAAGAAACAG
>NC_056725.1:748111842-748181842 GCF_019279795.1 Protopterus annectens | reverse complement strand
CAAGTGAGGGAGTGAGCGGGTGTAAGTGTGTTTGGCTACCAGTATGTGAGTATTGCACTGTTAAAGAAATGTGGAGTCTAAACAAGTATAAGGAGCTGTAACCAGAGGTCAGCAGTGCTTATCACCATGCAAACCCATGCACAACTGCTCCCAACTGCTGCAATGTGCCTTACCCACTCCATATCAAATGGCCTTGTTCTGGCCACAAACAAAGAACCGCCCTTTGCAAGTGTTGGCAGCAACACCCTGAGCACACAGCTAATCTGATTTACCAATGCACCATGGCATATATACAGACTATAGACAGTACCACACACATACCATACAGCACAGTCATCCAACAGTATAGCAATGTACTGGCAGATATGTCCGAACCACTAGTGTTTGCAGACCTGGCCGTCTTGTGTTTAAGTATGTGAGCATGCCCAGTATGACTGTTATGCATGTTGTCCACTGACATTACCATCATACCTTCTTGTGTTTGAGCATGCCCAGTATGGTCAACTGGATCGCATGTGTTACATGTCCAGGTAGTCAGTATTGTGGTGCCGACCCCTGCGTTGTATACTGACAGGTGGCATGCTGTGTCTGCAGGGTATCCATCGGTCATGTGGCATTGAATATTGCTACATTTCTGTACAGCATGGGGTGACATCCAACTGTATCCACATTCCTACCCAGCACCGGGGGTGGCGCACATGACTGTTACATGTGTATGTTGGAAGGGGGTACAGCTGACAGTTGTACACTTTTGCTACTACTGTACTGGTATGCCAGGTACTCCATTTCAGTGTGTGGACCTACCTAATGTGCTGGCTAGAGGCATACCAGTGTACTTGAGATCCTAGCTTTAATTACCAGCATATTGGTTTCAGACGTCCTAGCCTTCACAACCTACATCCAACTGCTTGGCCTGCTGTAGTCTGTCTGTGTGTGTCTGTGGGGTTGGGGTCATCCATTGGGAATATCCAGAGGCCATTGTACAGCATTTGTCTGTACTGGTCTACACCTGTCCAGCTGTTTGAGACTTGTGTGGGCTGCATGGACACACACGATGTTCAGCCCATAACCTGCAGTGGGTTAGGACACCCTGTGTACTACTGGCTACTACTGTGACCACGGTATGTGCTACAGATGTCATGGTGCCACTATAGATGTGTACTGTCCGCTGCCCAACATTCAGCCAACAAATTCCCTTGCATGCTCACATCCATACCATAGCTACACGTAAAAACACATTCTAATACAACTGCCAATTGGTAGGTTGATTGACTTACCTTGAGGGTGTGCCAGACCTGAGGATGGTGCTGGAGGGCTGCTTTCCTATACATGACTGAGCACAGGTAGTGTCATGTTTGGCATCCCTTTTACTGTCTGTACGAGTCAGAGAGGGTGAAATTCCCTGGGTGCCTACTGTGTCGGTGCATATGCCATGCGTTGCCTCTTTGCCAAGGCAGGTCATTCTGTGCACGCCTCCTTTCACCTACTAGGTCCAGCTCAGGTAGTTCCTCCTCCAATTCACACTTTGCCTGTACAGGCCTTGGCATTGGTGGGGGACTGTGTGGCCCTGCCCCATGCTGTTCCTGCTGCAACTGTTTCTGCAGGATCATATTGTGTAGCATAGCACATACCATAACAATTTGGGTGCATGTAGCTGGTGAATACTGCAAGGCTCCACCAGATGTGTCCAGACACCGGAACCATGATCTGAGCATCCCAAACTCACACTCAGTTATATGTCTTGCCTGTGCGTGTGCCTCATTATGGTGTAGTCGTTCAGGTGTGTGTGCATTGCTGATGGGTGTCATCAGCCACGGCTCCAGTGGTTACCCAGCGTCCCCCACTAGGTGACTGTAGGGGATGTCCATACTGGCAAAGGTGTGGTACACCTGCGTCAGATGCCATATATTGGAATCGTCATAGCTTCCAGAGCAGCCAGCACACGCATTCAGTATAATGCCCTGGGCATCGCATATGACCTGGCAGTTGATGGAGGGGATGCCCCTGCGGTTAATGTAGGCCCTACATCGCTCACCCGGTTGTGCTTTGATGCATACGTGCATGCAGGCTATAGCACCCACTACCCCAGGGTAGTCTGCCATTTGGTGGAAGAGACGCATATTGCTGGTCAACACCTCACGTGTGTTGAGGACATGTACGTGCTCACTGGCATGTAGTGACATGGCATCTAGGTACTGGTGCAATACTCTGGATGCAGATGCCTGTGAGATCCCCATGATATCCCCAGTTGTGCTTTGGGAGGTACCTGTGGCTAGTATACCTAGGCCTACACATACCTTGGTATCCACTGGGATGGGTTTCCCTTGGCCTGTTCGATGTGTCAGGTGTGGCCGGCACAGCTCAACAATCTGCTGTAGGAGGTCTCTGTCCACCCCATAGTGCTCCACTATCTTCAGCTCACGTAGCCCCTGGTAGGTTACCCTGGGTCTGTAAAGTCTTCTCTGTCTCCTCACTGAGGGTTGTTCGGCAGCATTCACATCTTCACCACCCTCAGCCTCCTGCACATGTTGGTCTATGTTGCCTAATGCAGCCCTTCTCATTTAGTTGGATTGTTTCGAGAAATGTCCCCACATGTATACACCGGTGGTGTAGAGTGTGGAAAAAACATGTGTGTATGGTGCTTGCACACTTTACCGTAGTGTTCTGGGATGGGTTGGACATGTAATCTGCTGATTGTGCTAATTATCACCTGTTTGTGCAGCTTGTTCACCTTGACTACTCTACTACTGCTGTTGTCCCTCCCAATTTCACTAGGCAGGTATAGACACACCCCTAGAGTAGGCGTGCTAAGGCAGGAGCAATCCCGAGACAGAGGGCTCCAATGTACGTACAGTATGCCTGAAACCCCCCCATGCTTTCACCTATATTTGAGTCCTGCACCTGGCTATTTATACACATACACTCTTGTGATCTGCATCATACCCTTGGGATAAATGGGCTTCACTATTTTCAACCTCATTTGCATAGTATTGTCTTCTAATGCATAGTTATATGACCCATACTCAGACTCCAAAATAATAACCACTGCTTACTGTCGCGCAAATCTACACACAATTGGTTAAAGTGCCTTACTATCACCGTATTTGCTGTCCCTTGTTCTTCCCAGCAACAAAATAACCGGTCTCTACACGACTCGAACCCAGGACACTGCACACCACAGATGATGTGCTTTACCACTACGCCATGGCAGATATACATGCATCTGAGGTAATAGTGTACAGATCATCCAGCACAGGCATTCAATAGTATAGGAGATGTATTCCATCATGTAGATTTATGTGTGCTAATGTCCACATATATATATATATATATATATATATATATATATATATATATATATATATATATATATATATATATATATATACATACACACACACATACACACACATACACAGATATAGAATATTTATTTATTTATTTATTTATTTATTTATTTATTTATTTATTTATATTTGTTGACTGGACGTAGGTCCATTTTCAGCGGAGGCCCAGGGAGGAAAGCTCCACAGATAAAACAAACAGACAGTAGTTACATTGGATTACATAGCGATTAACAATTTACATAGCAATTACTTACAACATATTTACAGATGAAGAACATAGTACATCAGTAGACAACTAGAATCTATCTGTGAATTACATAACAGACATTAACAAATGTTACAAAAAGAAGTTCCTGCTGTATAATAAGTACTAGGCTTATGAGCATCTGAGCTTGCTATAATCAAGGTAGTTAGTGGAGTGGAAATAAAGGTAGTGGTTGGATGGGGTGGGTGATATTAGAGTGGGAGTTGCAAGGGCATAGCCAGCATGTTTTTATGTGTGCTTTTAGTAAAGTTTTGAAGTGGGTGCATGATGGTATGGAGGTAATTGTGGGTGGGAGGAAGTTCCATAATTTGGCTATGGCGCAAGAGAATAGTGCTTCACCAGCAGAGTTATTGGCTTTAGTGATCTGCAAGTGATTTTTGTTGCTGGATCTTAGTGGTCTGGTGGTGTGATAGGGTTGGAGTAGATTCTGGAGGGATGGAACATTTAGTGGATGGTTTACTAGTTTGTGGGTGAGTGAGAGTTGATACCATTGAAGGAGGTGAGGGAGTTCAAGCCAGCTCAGTTCAGCAAGTGAGAGACAGTTGTGACTACAGTAGGATACCCCTGTGGTGAATTTGGCGATTTTGTTATAGCAGGTCTCTGGCTTGTTTAGATCGCATTGCCTTAGGTTGGTATATATTGGAGAGGCATAAAGTAGGGTGGAGATAAGGTGGGAAATTGCTATTGAAATCTTTGCTGCTTTGGTGAGAAGTTGTTTATTTCTGTATAATGCTCCTAGTTTTTTGTGGACTTTTTTTATGGTCATGGATATGTGTATGTCAATTTTTAGTTTATTGTCTATTTCCACTCCTAGCAATGTGGTGTGTTCAGTTGGGTATATAGTGGTTGTCTTTTGCTGTGATGTTAAAGTGAGAGTTGTTTTGAGTATGTTTGGTGGGTTGGAAGATGAGTAGTTTAGTTTTGTTTGGGTTGAGTATTAACTGGGCATCGGATAATCAAGTTTCAACAGAGGAAAAGGCTTCCTGTGTGACTTTTTGCAGTTTGGGTAGGGACTGGGCTGAGCAGATGATGGTTGAGTCATCTGCATATTGTATGAGTGTGCCATGTTTGGTGGCAGAGGCTAGATTATTGGTGAAAACAGAGAAGAGTAGGGGTCCAAGGATGGACCCTTGGGGAACCCCTATGGAGACAGGTAGTTGGGGAGATATGTCATTCTGCCATACAATGGATTGTTGACGGTCAGACAGGTAACTCTGAAACCAGTTGGTGAATGATTGTGAGAAAGATAGGTTATTGAGGACAGAGATAAGTTGTTTGTGTGGGACCATGTCAAATACTTTAGATAGGTCTAGGAAAGTAGCAGAGGAGAGATAGCCATTGTTTCTATGCTGAAGGATAGTGTTAGTAAAGGAGAGTAAGGCAGTGGTGGTGCTATGGTTTTGCTGGAAACCATGTTGAGTATTGGAAAGGAGGTTGTTAGTAAGGAGGTAGTCTGAGACCTGAGAGTGTATGCATCTCTCTAGTATTTTGGAGAGTGGAGAGAGAATAGCTATGGGGTGGTAATTGGTTAGTTCTGTGGAGGGTCTGCCTTTGTGGAGGGGAATTATATGTGATAATTTCCACAGTGTGGGAATGTAACTTTCTGACAGAGATCGGTTAATCAAGATGGATACTGGTAGGCCAGAGCATCAGCTGTGATTTGTAGGTATTCACTTAGGAGGTTGTCTGCTGCTAATATAGTGGGCTTAAGTTTAGTTAAGAGTTTTTTTTTTTTATGTTGGAGGTAGGTACAGGAGAAAAAGAGAAGGCAGTGGGGAGATTACTAGTTGAAGGTGTGGGTTGGAGGAGAGGGGGGTTGTGTTGTTTAGCTAGTGATAGTATGGTTTGTGTGAAGTGTGTGTTGAATGAGGTAGCAATATTTTCTGAGGAGTGAGCGATGTTAGGAGGAGGGGTACTGACTTTACCTGGGTGGAGGATGGAGTTTATGGAGGACCAGAATTGTTTGGGGCTGAGTTGGGAGGAGTCTAGGGCAGACTGGCAGTATTGGAATTTGTCCTGTTTTAGTAGCTTTTTTACTCTATTGCGTAGTCCTAGAAATTTCTGTATAGTTGAGGGGGTTTTGGTTTTGCACCAGTCCTCCCTAGCTTTATCCCTGTTTTTCATTTCTGACTTAGTGGTTTTCTGTAGCCATGGGGAGGGTTGTGCTTTGATTCTGGAAAGTCTTATGGGGGCATGGTAATTAAGGATGCTCAGGAAGGTAGAATTAAAAAATTCAACTGCGTCATCAAGACCGAGGTACTTTAGAGGATGCCAGTTATATTCTTTCAGGTATGAGATGAATGTGAGTGGGTTAAAGTTTAGTTTTTTACGTATTTGACAGTAGATGACAGATTTAGCTTGGTATAGGTATTTTTTGAGTAGGAATGTTGGGGAGTGATCACTGAGGCTATCTGATAAGCAGCCTGTTATATATGACTGGGGGCTCTTACTGACTAGTATCCAATCCAGGGTAGTGTGCTTGCTGGAGTTTTTATTTATCCTGGTTGGCGACTGGACTAGTTGGGCGAAGCCATGAAGGTTTACATGATGGGTTGGATGGTTGCCAGAACAGGATTGCCAGTCAATATTGAAATCACCTAAAATGATAGTTTCTTGGGGGAGATGGTGGGTAGGCCAGCTGAGGAGGTTTTCTAGTGGAGGGATGTTTTGGCCAGGTGGGAAGTAGCATCCAGTTATGTTGATGGTTTTGTTTTGGTTTATTTTGAGGTTGGTATATATTATTTCTTCATTGCCTATTTGTGGAGCTGATGATTTTAAGATCTGGATGTTTAGATGCTGTTTAAATATTATAGCTACACCGCCTCCTTTCTTGTTTAGCCGGTCTACTCTTAATATGCCATAACCTGTAGGGAGTATTTGCTCACTGGTAATGTGAGGTTTTAGCCAGGTTTCTGTCAGGATGACTATATCTGGGGAGTACACGTCTATGGTGAAACGGAGTTCATGGACTTTGTTGGATATACTTCTAATATTTAGGCTTACTAGAAGGAAGTAACGGCTTTCTATTGGCTGTAATATGGGAGAAGTTGTGGTTTCTAGTCTGATTATGAGGATTAGGGTTGGAGATGGTAGGGCCAGGGTTGGGGTGGATATCTCCACTTAGGGCTAGTTTTGATGTGCATGAGGTTATTAATTTTATCATTTTTTGAATGTGTTTGTTTATAAGGGAAACTTTATGATTGTGCTCTGTGGGTAATAGGCATGGTGGGAGGGTTACTATGTTAAGTTGTAGGGATGCTTTATATTTGAGTAATATCATTGGTAGAATATGTGGGGGGGTGCATAGGGATGGTTCTTGAGTTGGTGGGAGGGGAGCTGAGTGAGGGTGAGACATGAGTGGTGGTGTGAGTAGTAGTTCAGTGGTAGTGGTTGAGTGGGGAAATGAGGAGCTTTGGTAGAATGTAAGATATGCAAGTAGAATGCATGCAGTGAGCATAAGTAAGGTATGCCTGTACATGTTAGTTGAGGAGGTGTGATAGTAGTGGGAAGATGGAGGAGGTAGTGTTGGGTTAGCGCTGTGGTTGGTTATTGGAAAGATGGGAGGCATTTGTGAGTGTAATAAAGGTGGGACCACTGGGGGTGGGAGGGAATAGGGGGCAGGGTGGGGAGCGAAGCGGGTAGAGACCCTGTTAGTTGCTCTTATGAGGGGCTGGAAACAATCAGGTAACAGAGTTAACTGATAAATGAACATATGATAGTGACAAGGGTGGTTGTAGTTTTAAAAATGGTGCCTGCCACACATAATATTTATTAACTTTAGGATTGTCTTAAGGTAATAAACAGGGAAGGGGGAGGGGAGAACAAGGGTGTGAGCAGGCAATTTTTTGTACTGCTGCTAATGAGCCAAAGCAAAGACATGTTTGTGTTTAAGAAACAATCACAATTGACCAAGGACTGCTCTGAAACTGTAAGTCATTTTTTTAACCATTTCTCAAGTGGAAAAACAGGATAACCTAGTATCAGTAGGCTACTGTGGTCTCAGTTTAAATTAACAAACACACAGTATTGATCAGTTATGGATACTATTTGCTAAGAGAAGGGAATAAGAGAGAAAGTGGAAAATGAGTGTCTGTGTGGGGGGGGGGCTGCTTACAAGCCAAAGCAGAGTGCTCTCCAGGGGAAAATGAATATATATCACAACAGCGGACCACATGACACCAAAGCATTAGACAAGAATGAAAAGGAAACCACATGTGCCTCCTGCATTATGTACTGGTGTTACTATCAAGGCAAGTGTGTTTCGTTGCATCACACAGGTCAGACTGTATTAAGAGTAAGAGTAGAGCTGCTGACATTTACTCACCAGACCAATTGGCGAATGTATGTGTATGTCTTGCCAACCCAGTCTCTTGGGTGATTGTGACATTTGTGGACACTATATAGGAAAGCAACAAAATATGCTCAACACATCCTGGAGCTAGCCACTCACAGAAATCAACACATAAGATATGACTGCCAAACACACACACCTGTCATGCCTTGGAATAGAACACCTACCGGTCTATTCTATCACACTAGAACATTACCCAGTTATAGAACACGCTATAGAGATTACTGGATCACAGCACTCCCAGAGGCATACTTCTAGGTGGGTGACATCATCAGCAATGGAAAAGATGCCGATAGGGATTGCATGGAGAGTGAGCAGTCTAAAAGCAGTACTCTGTCCCCAGACAGATGGAAACACACACACACACAATTGGCGTGGCTGGGATTAGAACATAGACCTAATTACCTTATCACACTACAACATTATACAATTACAGAATGCGCTACCAAGATTACTGGATCACAGTACTCCCAGAGGCATACATCTAGGTGGGTGACATCATCAGCAATGGAAAAGATGCCGCTAGGGATTGTATGGAGAGTGAGCAGTCTAAAAGCAGTACTCTGTCCCCAGGCAGATGGAAACACACACACAAAATTGGCATGGCTGGGATTAGAACATAAACCTAAGTACCTTATTACACTACAGCATTATGCAGTTACAGAACACGCTACCAAGATTGCTGGATCAGAGCACTCCCAGAGGCATACTTCTAGGTGGGTGACATCATCAGCAATGGAAAAGACGCCGATAGGGATTGTATGGAGAGTGAGCAGTCTAAAAGCATTACTCTGTCCCCAGGCAGATAGAAACACACCCACACACACACACACACACACACACACACGCACACACACACCCACACACACACACACACACCCACACACACACACACACACACACACACAATTGGCATGGCTGGGAGTAGAACATAGACCTACCTACCTATTTTATTACATTACAGCATTACACAGTTACGGAACATGCTACAGAGATTACTAGACCACAGCACTCCCAGAGGCATACTTCTAGGTGGGTGACATCATCAGCAATAGAAAAGACGCCGATAGGGATTGTATGGAGAGTGAGCAGTCTAAAAGCAGTTCTCTGTCCCCAGGCAGATGGAAACACACACAATTGGCATGGCTGGGATTAGAACATGAAACTAACTACCTTATCACACTACAGCATTACGCAGTTGTGGAACGCACTACCGAGTTTACTGGATCACATCACTCCCAGAGGCATACTTCTAGGTGGGTGACATCATCAACAATGGAACAGATGCCGATAGGGATTGCATGGAGTGTGAGCAGTCTAAAAGCATATTACTGTCCCAAGGCAGACGGAGACAAACACACGCCAGTGGTGTGAGCAGGACAACTGCCTATCTACGGACCACTATTACAACACTACATAGATACGAGATGTGCCACATACACTACACTTTTCAAGACAGTCAATATGACCTTCTAGGAATGTGGACATCGACATGGATGCTGGCAGTTCTGATGTACATACCTGTGAACCAGTGTGTTCAATGTAGGAATCCATCCTGAAGTGAGGTATGGCCATCTGTTGCCTGGATGACCACTATCGATATACAGGATTACAATAGTCATGCCCATACACACAGAGGCACATAACCGACACAAGGTGTCACTGGGCATGCTCACACACTTAGTAGCACACGTCCGTTTGGAATGCACTACGTGTCCATCTACACAACGGTGTACTGGGCATGCTCACACACTTAGTAGTGAAGGGCTGTTTTGTATGCACTCTGATTCTAAACACGGAAGGGCACAGTGTGTCAATAGTTGTCATTGTTAGCATGAACACTGCACTACATATATCTGACACCGGTCATCTACAAAATGTCTGCTGCTGTCCATCACCTTAGATGTACCAATCTAAACTTGGCACACTAATACCACCCATGGTGATGTCCTGCTAGGAGTGGCTACTTCGCCCATATAGTACCATTCATAGATGAATGCCCTGAGACCAGATAAATACCCTGACACCTAGTGGACAACTGCACTGTATGTGTATGCTAAACAGTGCTAGATGTGTAGCGTTCGTAATCACAGCTGCTAATCTAGATCCAACAATGTGGAATACTGACATCTGTGCAGTGAGGAACACCTGGCTTAAGGCTCAGTTGTGCACAATAGCACTACCACCGTATACATCAGATACAGACATGTGGGCCATAACACTGTTACGGACTGCTCCAGGTGGTAGTGTCAGCACGTACATGAAGGCCACTCACATGTACTGACCAGTACACTCTCAAAAGCCATCACAGATGTGTCAGGTGCAGATCACAGTGTCAAAAGCCGCATTCTAGAATGTAGCCCTCAGACATCACCATGTCCTTGGACCAGCAACACACATCCATACATGTGGCAGAACATACATTAGTACAACACCATGTTACTCATGACCAGTGGACTGTACCTAGCTCTACAGCAACTGTGCAGACTACCCATGTACTGACATGGTTCCATCATGTGTTATGCAGTGCAATGATACCACTGTTCATAACCAGGTCGGCTGTACACATAACAGGGGCCCTGGGTCATATGCAGCTGTAACAGATAACTGTTGCTGTACACCAGTAAACACACTCATGTTTGGATATGACATACATGTACCTGCCGTGGATATGTACATGCCCCCCACACACACACACACACATATGTACATAGCATAGCTGTTGCTGTCCTTCATGCAAACAAGTGGCTACAGCAATTACACACATGCACATGGAAGGTAGGTCCATGGCTGTTGAATGCTAACAATACATAAGGTGTGATAGCAATGTTGACTGAGTTAACATTCCCTCTGTACTGGTTACCCTTGACAACTATCATATCATACAACAGTCCATGTGTCGTATGTCATCACACATGTCCACCAATTGCAATGCCTACAAACATGGCTAAATGACAGGAATGTAGGACCTACATGCATGTACGTGTAGTGGTGTGGATTCAGCTACCATGCGTGTGCAGTAGCTGATGTTTGCAGTTGATCTGTGTCTTACTACAACATGCAGTTGCAATGCAGCCCCATCACTGACACCTGTATATGGTGAAATACTGACAGTACGGTAAGATGTACATCGGTTATGGATGGATGTGTGTACATAAAGTGGTGGGCCAACTTTGCAGATGGATGTTTGCTGAAGGCAGCTCACAGGTGTGTCACAAGCCATCCTACCATAACATGAAAACACTAAGCTATGTTTCTGTTAATTGAAGGTGAAGACATACAACCTACACAGCTGTCAGGGTGCCACTGACTGTAAATCACTTGACACCTGTAACACTTAAGACCTCCCGTGTGCATATAGCAGCACAATTGCCAAAGGTAGCATTGGTACACACTGTAATGCAGGCAAAACTGATGCATGTCTGTCATACATATCATAAGATAGCAGGTGCTTGATTCACAGTACTGCCATGTGTGTTTGCTTGTGTGTCCATATATGCCACGTATGGTGGGGAATACATCCCAAATGTTACACACCACTGTACACTGTTGTAGAGATCTGTACATACTGCAGTGTAGAAAGCAAGACATAGGCAGGGGTGGTGTGTGTATCACACACATGTTTGCTATCTGTCTGTGCATGACATAGGTGCATTCAATTGTGAACTCCACAGTGTGTGTGTGTGTATGTATGTATGGCTGTCTGGTCCATGGAGTGAGGATGTATGCTACCATAGTGAACAGATAGGACCCCTAATCCCCCCAGGTGATGCAATCTACTACCCTGTCGATGCCGTTGGCCTTAGGCATTACTGACTACCTGTACATGTTCATTCTCTGTGTCACGTCATGTGGGTACACAGTACTGTAATGGTGATTACTACATAGGCAGGGGTCCTCACCTCAACACTATCAAGTGTGTGTGTGTGTGTGTTACAGTGTCATTGACCCTGTGAGTGTGGGCATGTTACTGTGTCTGAATACATGTGTACAAATACCTGTGTGTGTGTGTGTGTGTGTGTGTGTGTGTGTGTGTGTGTGTGTGTGTGTGTGTATGTGTGTGTGTGTGTGTGTGTGTGTGTGTGTAGTTGTGTGTTCTCATCCTGTAATGTGAATGTGTATTACTGCTACACAGTGAGGCCTCATGCTATCAACTGGCCTCTACCCTTGACATCAGCTAGACCGCTATGTAAACTCCCCGCACCATGTAACTATACCTGTGATGTCACCCAGTATGGATGTCATGTTTCTAGCCACTGTAGCTTAGTACACAGCTCACATGCTCCTGGATCAGTAGATGTGTAGACATCTTTGGAATGTCAGCCTTCCTAACAGTGAGGTTGAAGCTATGTATAGCATGCTGGTATTGCCATACATGCCTGTGAGTAGTCCACATTTACACATGGGAAACTGCAAACACTGGTACTTAATGGCACATGCAATTAGACCTTAAGGAGGGAAGCAGGGCATCATTACCAACATGCTGTTACTTTTGTTACCAAGACACATACTGTGAACATAAAACAATGCATACTAAATCTGTACTACATGGTATGTCTGCTGTGTGTCAACTGTACACAACAATTGTAATATACACTTATCTCCTTATTCTGTTCACCCTTTACATCAGACCATATGAGCATGTCCCCGCACCAATGGTGTGGATGACAGGGATGCGGCACAGGCATCATCATATGCACAGGGTGATAATGTTTGCCAGGGTCCTAGGCTGCACCAGTGGATGACATCATGTGTGTGGGTTAAAGCCTGTGATCTAATTGGCCATGTGTGGTTGTTATGCATGTGAGTGTTGCGGTGCCCTACAGATGTTTCTGGTGTGTGCGTGTATGTGTGCACACAGTTCTGCCATGTGTCTGGCCTACACAGGGGTATTTTGACAGCCAGAAACAGCACTCCCCGCATGTACGGCATGCACGGCCAAACCAATCTTGAAGAAACACCAAAGGCCAGCAAATATAGTTCCACATTTATTAATTGTAAAAAAAGAAAAAGGACATGTAATGCCCCAATATAATTCTGTTCTCTCAGACTAGTTTTGGCAATTAGCCTTCTTCAGTGAGAAAAGTTAGTAAGACATTTCACCAGCAACCATAGATCCATTTATCAGTACCCCCAGCCAATAAGAATAAAGGTATGTTCCATACCTATGCATAAAACATGAAAGGGCTGTCAAGCTGTAAAGGAGGACTATTGACTTATGTGTATCAGAGGTCAAGGAATTGAGTATGGAATGTAAGAAATTTCAGTCTAGTACCAACTATCATGAGTCAATAGATAGGTTGTCCAAGGAACTGACTATATATGATAAATTGATTAAGGACAGAAAAGTTAAGAAATTCAATAGAGATGTCATGGATTATGACAAGGGACAACCTATTCAAACACAGAGAACTGTGAGATTTCAAGACACTGTCCCTGGAATGACCAGAGGTAGGACCAGAAAGAGACCCAGGTCCATACTAAAACACAGGGACCAATTCCACACTAGCACATCAGGGGAGGAGTCATCATATACTGACAGTGAGGGTTGAACGATAGCCAATTCACCACTAAAGAAAAAAACAAATACTCACTTCCCTTTAGGGGTGGTAGGAAACCCAGAGGGGGGAGGAAACATGTCAATAGAAATAGGAACAGATTCAATGTCAGGACTGATACAATCTTTACTGAAACAATGAGAACACAATTTGATAATGTTCTTAACTTGTCTGATTTTGTACTTACTGATGACCAGCATAACATACTAAATAAAGGATTGGGTTTTGTTCCCAGCTTCTTCTCTGATCAATATCAAATTTCAATGGATGTGATGGATTACTGTCGTAGACTTAACCTTAAGATATTTTTTTCAGAACAGGATACCTCTACTACTCAAAGATCTTCTGAATTTACTTTTCATAAATCTACCTTCCAACCACCCATGAATAAGAATGTGGGTATCTTTCAACAAGCTGTTCTCAAAGATTTACATTTTCCTCATTTGGAATGTCATATTACACCTGACAACATTACCCCTGTAGAGAAACAGGCACTCTCTGAACTCAGATCTAACCACAATATTGTGATACTCCAAGCTGATAAGGGAGGAGCTGTGGTAATTCAAAATATGGATTATTATGTCCAGGAGGGCCTTAGACAATTATCTGATTCCAAATGTTATATGCATATGGGTATTGATCCCACTAAAAAATTTAAACAGGAAATTGACACATTTCTTGAGGCAGCCTTGGAAGAGGGCATTATTACCAAAAAAACTGTTCAACATCTTCAGGTTAGGGATCCATCTAAGCAAATCTTATATCTACTCCCTAAGATACACAAATCCATCACGCACCCTCCAGGTAGGCCTATTGTATCTGGCCATGGTTCACTTACTGAACCATTATCTGCATTTTTAACACAACATTTGAAACCTCTTCTGTCACAGGTTAGGGCAAGAATACAGGATACTACCCAATTTTTAAAAATCATTGAAGACACGCAACTTGAGCCAGAATGGCTGATGTGCACACTGGATGTGAAGTCTCTCTATACAAGCATACCACACTGGGCAGGGCTTCAGGCTTTAGAATATTGGTTGAACAAGGCAGAACTATATCCACCAGGATTCAACACATTGCTTATCTGCATGTCCGAACATGTCCTGAACAAAAATGTATTCTATTTTCAAGGGGATTGTTGCTGGCAACTGCGAGGCACGGCCATGGGTGCTTCCTTTGCCCCGATCTACGCAGACCTTTTTATGGCCTATCTGGAAGAGTGCCTCATTTACAATCCCTTACATAACATCTATTTGGTTGAAATGGACATCTGGCGGAGATATTTAGATGACTGCTGGATGGTGTGGCGTGCGGATGCTGCTTACCTTATGGAATTTGTGGAATATTTAAACAACAACATATGGGGTATTGAGTTTTCCATTACATCCCATACGGATCAAATAGATTTCTTGGATGTCACAGTGTATCGTAATAAGGACCATACACTCAATACAAAGATCCATAGGAAATACCCACAGTTCAACTCATTACTTCACGCTTCTAACATGCATCCACGCCACACCATCCGCAATATCCCCAAATCTCAATATCTGAGAATTGAACGTATTAATTCCTCAACCATGGATTATGAGAATGCCAAAGTGGACTTGAAGAATAGATTTTTGGACAGGGGATATTCTAATTTTGATATCGAATCCGCTAGGGTCTGGACTGACAAACAGGAGAGGCACACACTGTTAGAATAGAAGGATCATAGTAACCAGCCCAAGGAGGGCAACATCAGGTTCATCACCACTCTTGGCAAGAATTATCAGATAATTAGGAGTGTTCTTAATAATAACTGGAACATTTTGCTAGCCAATGATTATCTTCGGGGGATCCTGGGAAACCAATGCTCATTTTCTTATAGGAGAGGCAAAACATTGGGAACATTATTCTCACATTACAAACATAAAGAGAGTGGAGGGGCTAAGTATAAACAGCTTACGATAACAGGGGATGAACTTTTGGGAACTTTCCCATGTGGCCACTGCACTTCATGTAGCCAAGTGAACAAGCTCAAACAATTCACTAGTTCTAACACTAGTAAGGTGTATGATGTTAGAATATTTGGCAATTGTTCATCTAGTTGGGTCATATATTTGGCCACTTGCCAATGCAGTGCCTTTTATGTGGGCAAAACCTCTCGTTCCTTAAGAATAAGGATAGGGGAACATCGGAGTGATATCCGCAATAAAAAACTAACCAATGCTTTATACCAACACACTGTGAAACACCCGACTGCTAAATTTATGTTCACTATTATTGATAAAATTATGGGCAATAGGCACAACCAACAAGGATGGCAAAGTATTCTTAGTCATAAAGAGAAATACTGGATTATCCACCTTGGAGCATTATTTCCACCAGGTCTCAGTGACCATTTATGACAAGTATATATATATATTTATTCTCAAGGACATCCACTCTCCACTCATTCAGGATGAGTATTTTCAAATAGTTATGTATTATTTATGTTTATATATTATTGAATGAGTACATATAATATTTGACTTTGGTCTTGTTACATTCAGCATGATTGATATACCTTAACTTGCTTTTATTTTTCAGGCATTTTTCCCTCATGCTGACAGCAAACATGTTGAGATGTGGATGTTCCTATTTAATTCAATACTCTGCCTATCCTATGTATATTTATATACAACAAGTAGAAAATAATATACTTATGATGTAACATATGTTGTATTTTACTTTTGCTCTGCCCTATTCAGTATGGTTGTTATATCTGAAGTTTTTCTTTACCCTTTAGGAATTTTATTTTCTTTTATGCCAATAGAGTATACCTTCAGATATGGATGCTTTATTTAATTCATTATTTTTCCATTTCATGCTTTAATTATTCTAATATAAAAACTTAGGCATATGTTTATACAGCCGTGTTTATCTATATGAACTTTACAGCTTGACAGCCCTTTCATGTTTTATGCATAGGTATGGAACATACCTTTATTCTTATTGGCTGGGGGTACTGATAAATGGATCTATGGTTGCTGGTGAAATGTCTTACTAACTTTTCTCACTGAAGAAGGCTAATTGCCGAAACTAGTCTGAGAGAACAGAATTATATTGGGGCATTACATGTCCTTTTTCTTTTTTTACAATTAATCAATGTGGAACTATATTTGCTGACCTTTGGTGTTTCTTCAGTATTATTGACAGCACCAAACTGTACAGACCAGGATTTACAGCTCACGGTGTCCGGCCACAGCCACGTGACCTGTGCCTGCCAGGGGTTGCACAGGCACTACCAGGCAGAGGTACAGATTGGGTACTGTCCGATGACACATGTCCACTGGAACCGTGTCCCTGTTGGGACCGCCCAGGGCCACATCCACGTGGCCTGCTGTATCCTGGTGTGGACAACACAGCACTAGCTGTACTGCTGCTGCTACCAGCACTATGGGAGCGGGCATGTGAGGTACCTCGTTCACGTAGACCTGCACCAGGTGGTGTAGCTGGCCTACGTCCACATGCTCTACGCCTCACTCTTGCCAGATGTTCCAGCACAGACAGCTCATGCTTGCAGATTCTCATGCCATGGTCAAGGATTCCAACCATGTCAACCAATCATCTGTCCAAAACTTCAGCAATCTGCTGTTGAGCATTTGCCAATGTCTGGATGTTGTCATTTAAAGAACAGATAGCAGCCCTCTGAAGCCTCTGCCCTTCTCTGTTCTGCCATTCAGCACGTGCCTGTGCCACCATTACAGTCTAAAACATACATCTGATGACACCAGCTGCTGCGCTCTGTCCTTCAGGGGCATGTCAGCCAGAGGTCCTCCTACGAGCAGCACTGGCCACATGCCTGTGTGGCACATCTGCAGTCATTTGACTGACAACATGTTGTGAATACACACCTTCCATGGCCAACACACATTCCTGTTCCAAGCTACCACACGCTAACTGTCCTTCCTCTATGGCCACTGGTGATGGGGCATGAGAACTGCGTGCGGGGAAGAGAGGGATATAGGTGGAATGGCAACCAATGGCACAGATTCAGCACTTGACAACCCTGCCTGTGCCACAAGCATATGTTCGTCATCACTGCTAGAGTCTGTGGGGACACTAACATCAGATGGACCGCAGTAGGGTAACACACCTACATCACCTGTGAAGGCAAACAAAGACTCTACATTACAATAGAGACACACACACAGACACACACATAGACACACACACACAAACACACACACAGACACACATACACAGACACACACAGACACACACACACACCATACATGTGATTTGACAGAAGGCATGCAACATGCATGTGATACAGCAGATGTCATGCAGCTCAGACATTAATAGTGGTAGTTATCATACATCCCTGGGTTGCACACAACAGCAAGCATGTGACATAGCAGAAGCCATGCATTTCACACAATCATGGTAGTAAGCATGCATCCCTGTGTTACACCATGTGGACCAGCACAGGTTAACAGTACACATGGCTGATGTGAGGCATATGACCTTGACATTAACATGTAGTATGACACGTAATCTGCTGACGTGTGCATTGACATGCATACATATTTGACACAATGGTGTACTGACACATGTACAGCGGTGTAATGGTGTTACATTGCAGTGGTGTCTGTATGCCCTACAGACAGAATGCACTTTTAGCAGATGTGCATGACCACTGAAGGGTATTATGAGGCATCTATATTGCTATACAGTGTGAAGTACAGACACAGTGCCATTGCATGGAATCATGAGGCGTCTCTATTGCTATACAGTGTGGATTACACACACAGTGCATAACCATGACTGTGTGCATACACAATACATAAATACTGTGGATTGTGACCCATGTCGCTGAGGTGTATACACACTAAACCATGATGTGTCATGTGTGACAGGTCACTGAAGGACATACGGATGACACCCCTGCACAACTGCTAACATTTCTTAGCTGCCTGGCAACTATATCCACACATGGCAGACTTGTCAATACACCATGTCCCACATGACATTTGTGTACCACACACACGAGGAGCACGGCTGACAGTGATGTCCAACAGCAGCAAGGGAAATGTACTGTATCTGTGGCCTGATGTGGTGTCTGTGTATGTATGTGGATGCTGTACAGGTGACTACTGTCATGTTGTGAAACAGTTATGATGTTCAACACATCTTATGTGGTTGAATTAAGTGACGCCTCCACAAGCTGTACACAGGCTTGTAGGATGTCCAGTGTTCCACATCTGCTACATAACCATTCAACAAAGGCTATAGTTGGACCATGTGTAGCCAATGTACAACAGGGTGTACACACAAACACATCACATCTACTGTGTGTTGCTACATGTCTCTGGCCATCTTCCATGGTCATGTGTGAACATGTGTTGGCCAAATGGTTGTGATGGCCATCTATCTCACATGTCTGTGTTGTCCCATATGACATACACCCATAGATGTCAGATACTCCACTGTCCACAGGGTTATGCAGACAAAGGGTTGTATGTTTGGTATGGGGGGTATGTTTTATGGGATAGTGAGACAATGTTGCAGCCGGACCACTAAATGTCATGGACATGTCAGATGGCACATCACAATGTGTGCACTCATTGCAGGGGCATATTCCACAATGGTGAATCCTGTGGGCTGCCCATACTCCAGCTCACTGTGAAGTACTGTTTGCGTACCCCACATGTGTTCTGATGTATAGTACATATTCCTACATTGAACAACACCTCCACCATTGTATGCACAGCTGTCCTTACATCTAGCAATGACAGTTTCTGTGGTTTCATGTTGGTGTTTCATTTAGTTTGCATGTATTGCACATGGGTAGCCAGTGTGATTGATTAAAGATGTGACCTGTATATCGTGACCGGGCCATACATTATGTGTACATGTGTTAACTGGCCACATGGCAAATAGATCTGTGCATTAACATGCCTGATACTTATAACTGTCTCACCTGCAATGGCCTGCTGTCTCTGCGGCACACCAGAGGTACCTATATAGGGGTGACACAGCAGTATGATCATTATCCATGACTGTATGACAACTACAGGGTGCAATGTGCATGTTAACACATTCGCCAGTACAATAGGATATACTATGGAGTATGCACATGTGTGCATACACAGGGTAGCATACTATAGTATGTGGCATGTGTGTAAACATACCTTGCATATGGTGTTACATTACATATTGTACAGTGACACATGCAACTAAATGGGATATAATAGTTATATGTGCAGTAGTGACTTAACAGGCAACTCCAGGCTCTGTGGTTGGGAGACACTCACCTCCACGATGGCAGCTAGGGTTTGTGGATGCTGTTCTGATGGTGTCCCCAGGTTGGCCAGTAGTTCCTCGGTACGTGTGAGTGGGGGCTGGGTTAGTGGCCCACCACCTGTTGCATCTTGTTCCCTGGCAATTGCATTTGCACGCTGTTTCGTATGTCTGATCAGGTCCATGCAGTGTCTGCCCACCTGCTGGTATGTGCAGTTATGGCCACCCACATCATTAACCCTCCTGCGAAGTTCCTGCCACAGGTCATCACGCAGCTGGGCATGCTGTGGCACATGGCTGAACAATACCTCATAGTTATCTTGGAGGTAAGGTATGAGGGCCTCATCCTCCAAGCAGCTATAAGCTGGGAGTCTTGATCGACGCATATCTGGAAGACATAATGATGGAGACAGGTCACATTATCTCAGAGATGCACAGAGATGCAGCTGCACATACATGTGTATTACATTTAGTACATATGAACAGTTGTCCTTGCAAATCTTCATGACACTGACACCACCGACATGTTTGTGTCACACACATGTGACACCCAATGGGGACTGGATATTATCACCATATATGTGTGTCACCTGATTACATTGCTCATACTCCATGTGAATGCTGTCTTGATGTGGGCATGTCTGTTTGCCTGTACTGGTGTTCTTACCTATCAGCACATGCCTGGATGTGTCCACATTAATGCTGCTGACCTTGATGCTGTGTATATGTCACATATCAACACATACACTGCCTTAACGGACATGACCTGTGACAATGCAGACATGTGCACAGAAACCTTTACATGCATGTGTTTTGCCATATGCATCTACACGGCACTGTACAGCAGTTCAGCATCCTGCCATGTATCGCCTGTGTTGCACATGTGATACACATGGGACAATGGCTAGCCGGATGGTATTTGCAGGGATGGTTATCAACTATAGCATGTACGGCCAAGGTCATGTAGTAGTGTGTAAGCCCTGGGCCATGTATGAGCATAAGATGTAAGATTTTCTAGCTGTATCCGACAGCCATGCTCCCACTGCCAGGTGAATCAGTGCCACATAACTGATCCAGATGGTTAATGATACATCTACCATGCTGTCATCACACCATGTCTGACAGAGATGAAATGTGCAGCTTTGTTGGACAGGGTTGCATAGTATGGCAGGAGTATGTAACGTGCATGGCACAAGGATCTGTCCAGCATTTGGCGATCCTTGTACTAGGAAGGTGGCTGTCCATGACGTATGTATTTCAGATCAGGATATGTAAGTGTAGCTTGTCCAACATCTCAGTGTTGGACATGTCTTTATGCAGGGTAGGCAGCATGCTGCATAGTGGAGATGAGGATTGTGAAGGCTGGTGTCACCCATCCCAAGCATGGGCAATACCTCTTAAATGTGATATGTGATCTGATGTTTGTCACTTGAGTGATGAGTATGGCTGTACAATGATCTCCATGCTCTTGGATGGCACCCTGTCATAACTAGGGTTGCCTCTTATGACTACCTAATAGGCTTGGTGATGTCACTAGCTCAGGGGGGTAAACTGCACAGCACCATCCCTTACACACAGTGTCCATTATGTTGACAGCTGCCTAGGTGGTAGTTCATGTGTACAGGGTTATTAACCTAGCAGTGATAATGCAATATGCAGCTGTCAGATGTCACGCACCTCACCCACAAAGCCCATTCTGTATGTTGTCCACAACACTGAGTCAGTTATTGCTCCTAGGTCATAGCCATTCACATACTTACATATGCAGATGCCTTCCATTATTCTGGGTGGTATGGGCTACAATGAGGGGGAGTACAAAAAATTAACCATTTTTACTGTAGCTGCCACTGGTGTGATATGCACATATCACTCAGACACCTTTTGCAGTGTTGGTTCTGTCAACAGGCCACTGGCAGAACACTCCTGTGACATACAAAGGTACATCTAGTATACTGAGTGTAGGTGGAACACAGTATGGGTGATGATATCCTATGACCTGTCACAGGTATGATATGCAGTGTGAAATCATCCGTACTGTCATCTACATCTGTACTGCTAACAACATATACGTTGATTAAGGTTCATGGACTTTCTGACCAGACTCAGCAGGGTAATAGTGCAGTGCCTCCCATTATGAGTGGTGTCTCCACTTTGTGGGTTGTGATAACTGTTGGTGTGCACCATTCAGTGTTTTCACAGACTGACATGAAGCTATGTTTTACATGATGTGTATGTGTAGAGCAAACTGTTTTGCCATATGTGCATGATACAATCAGGGATGTGGACAGGTCACATGCAGCCTGAGTGCACCTTGTACCATCATAGTTATGGTTACAGGGGCTCTGTAGTGTTCATGGATATGTGATTGTGTACCTGTTGGGGGGGCAGTGAGTTTATGTTATCCAACACCCTATCTGTATTGCTTATTCATGCTCAGCACTTGTTCAGAACATGTAAGCACTTCATGAGCTACTAATTACTATAGCACTCAATCCTACTCATTTCCTACAGGTAAACACTGTTTGTACTTACATTTCTAGCTTGCTTAGAGTAAAACAGTTGTTGTACACACTTACCTCACATATCTAATGAGAAATAGTTAAATATTCAGGCATGTCCAAGTGTCAATTCCCAGTGTTATCGCTTGTCTATATGATGAATATGGGCATCATGAGGCAATATAGAAATTGTCTCGTGTACACAGTCAATGCTCCCCTCCTAACATACAACACTACAACCTGTGGGAGATGCACATATGTAGCCATGCTGGAGGTAATGCTCTCTCCAACCCAGACTGAAACTGACAATCATGTGGGGATGTTCATAGGTTCATAGGTTCATAGGTTCATACTAGGCTATCTGCCCGGGGGCATTTACAAGCCTAGCCCATAGTTTTGTGGCTTACGCCACCCCTTTAGTATGGGGAACTATACCCATTATTTTGCTGTGCCTCTGTTGAGCAGTGACACTGAGGTAATCCCTGGGGTATATCTGCGATCTCCCATCCATTGGTCAAGATTTCTCTTGAACAAGGCCAGCGAGGTGCTCTGCCTCACATATACCGGGATTTTATTCCACAGCATAGGAGTCTTTGGGTGATGAATCTATCCCTCCAGCACGCCTATTAATAGCCGTGTTGAGGTTTAAGTCTCCCCTTGTGGCTCTGACGGATCTAGATTTTTGAGGTGAAGCATATTCATCAAATCTGGGTTTGACATGGCCTTGTATGTTAGGCAAAGGTCACCTCTGAGCAAAGGAAGCGACTGAATAGAGCTGGAGTTCTTTCAGTCGGGCAGCATAGGACAGATGTTTGAGACCCTTTATCCTTTTGGTGAGGAACTTTTGTGGCCTCTCCAGCTGCTGCAAGTGTCGGGTCAGATACATTCCGAATGGGGCATTGTACTCAATCATTGGTCTGATGAGTGATGAGTATAGGGAGACTATGACCTCCCTTGATCTAGATGAGAATCCCTTCATGATAAGGTGGGCAATGTAGAAGGTCTTCCTAACTACTTTAGCTACATGGGTGTCGAATGACAGACTACTATCAACCTGGGTCCCCAGGTCCCTGATAACTTCTTCTGTGCTCAGTGGATTGCCACCTATTTGGTAGCTAGGGGTAACCTTGTTTTTCCGAAGGGTATGACTATGCATTTTTTGGCATTTAACTTTAGGCCATGGCTCTGGCACCAGTTATCCGTTTCTGTGAGACCCTTCTGAAGGATATCTGTGTCAGATGTGTTTTCTACTATGGCCAGTTTGCAGTCATCTGCAAACTTTGTCAGCCATAACCCTCCTGTGTTTGCTTGTACTTGAAAAGTAGATGCCAAACAAGAGTGGGCCCAGGACTGAGCCCTGTGGTACACCACTTGTGACAGGCTTTGAGTCTGACATGGCGCCAGCAACTCTGACCCTGTGGGTTCTGTCGCTCAGCCAGTTTGCAACCCATCTTGTAATGTATGGGTTAACATTTAAGCTGATGAGTTTTTCAATGATACCCGAGTGGGGTATTGTATCGAAGGCCTTTGCCAGATCGAGGTAGGCTGTATGGACTGCCTTTCCCTCATCAATGGCTTTGGTGACTTTCAAAAAAGTCAACCATGTTTAGAAGGCATGATCTGCCTTTGACAAAGCCAAACTGGGATGGATCCAAAGTCTGCAAATTCCCTATGTCTTTATTTATGAGGTCCATTATGATCCTCTCCATGGCTTTGCAGATAAGGCTTGTCAAGCTAATGGGCCGGTAATTTCCAGGGTCGGTGGAGGCACCGCCTTTGTGAAGTGGGACCACAGTTGCAGTGCGCCACCCCTGGAATGATCCAGAGGTAAGACTATGATTAAACAGCTGTCCTAGCTGTGGGTTTAATTCCTCGTTGAGTTCGTGGAGCACACAGCCGGGGACACCATCAGGTCCCATGGATGCTGTGTTTTTGCTTTGGAGAGAGCAGTTCTCACTTGGGCTGGAGATGTTTGGGGGCTGCAATCGCTTGGTATAGATATCTCCTTTGGGGAGGGGGAGTTTGCACTGAACCTGTCAGCCAGTATGTTGGCAATGTCTGTAGGATCAGTAATCTTCACATCATTTTGAACTAGTTCTGAGCATATCTGGGAGTTTCCTCCCAGGTTTCTAACATAGCTAAAGAAGGCCTTATGATTGTCTTTTGAGTCTTTAGCTATTTTTCTCTCAAAATTTGCTTTGGATGATTTTATGAGAGCTCTTAGTTTTTTACTTATAGTGATCAAGGGTGTCTTACCTTTAAGGATTTTGCTCTATCTTGTAGTAGCTTCCTCCTTTGTTGTAGAGTTTGTTTATGGCTGGGGTCCACCAGACTGGACGCTTGCCTTTGGTACAAAGAGTCTTTGTTTTGCTTGGGATTGCCTTATCCATGCAGTCCTGCAGGTGCTGGTAGAAGGCATTTGTAAGTGATTCAGCGGCTTGAGTACTGTTTTCCGCCAGCTCAGGGGCCTTAAAGGAGACCACACTAGTCTTTAGAAGTGTGAAGTCAGCTTTTGAGAAGTTCTTTACTGTGGTCTTTTTTATTTCAGGTGGGGGTGGGATGAGGAGCTCCAGCGAGATTAGTTTGTGATCTGATCTCACCAGTGAGGGGTATACTTCCGGTGTTGGACATTGTGCTCCCATGTTCGTGATGATGAGATCAAGTATGTTTTCTCCTCTTGTGGGGATGGTGACTAGTTGTTCCATGGCATTTGAGTTTATGAATTCCAGGAACTTTTGGGCTAGGGTGTTTGGGCTTGAGTAGTGTTCCCAGTCTATATTAGGGTAATTGAAGTCACCTAGTATGATGGTGTTTGGTGATACATTTATCCCCTCTAGTGTTTTCAGGAAGGCCATGTGAGGTTCCTGAGTTTGTGAGGGTGGCCTGTAACATGCTACAATTTGCAGAGCAGTCTTGCCTATGGTTAATTGCACCTGGATGGTCTCCGATGCATCGTGCGTTGTTAAACATTTGCACCACACCATACTCATCACATAGTCTCAATAGATCTCCACCATCACAGGCCACACATAGTAAGACTACAACATTTGCAGAGCCTCTCAATACTACTCTATGTAGGCAACAGAGGACTCCAAAGCAGAAACACAGGCAGCCCCCATCACCCAACACAACACCAATTACTTATAGCCCTCAGACTCAAGTGTGCCCATCAACTACAGCCAATAGGGCAATATAACATACCCAACACACTAGTCATATGTGACTCTATAGGCGGTCACACTGATGTCCCACTCAGCAGGCTACACAAGGTGATAGTCACTTTCAGCTGGCTGTCGGGTAACAGGATCCACAACATAACCTATGCACTCAGGTCACTCCTCAACAGGTATAATATGACTGTCATTCTCTATGTTAGTGTGAATGCCCTGAGATGTAATTTCCTGGACTACATGTACAGAGACATGCAATAGCTCTCCGATCTGTTAGCCCAGGCAGGTATCGCCCTAGTCCTGAGAAGCATTCTGCATTCATCCAGACTGATAACAGTACAACATCTGAATTATTCACATCAATAGTTGGCTATGCTTCTGGTGTCATTCCAAGGGTATTCAGTATCTGTCTGCTTTGAATGACATGGTCAACAGAACACGATGCTTTGGCACAGATGACCTGCACCTGTCGGCCCTGGAATTACGGATAAGGTCTAAGGTTCTTGCTGCTCCTATAGTGCCTGTTTTAGGCATGGTTCAAATAACAAATTCACCACCATAACAGGAACAGGCAAGCAAAACCTGGGGGCAATGTTACTCAATGCTTGACATCTTCATCTCAAATGCACTCACCCGAGGCACTCCTTGTAATGGACCACTTCGATATCTCTGCAGTGACTGGGACCTGCTTCTAGGCTTCTGAGAGCACACCTGCACTAACAGGCTATTACTCAGACCACACCTTTCAGTCATGTAACCAGGACCGGAACACCCACGGTGGAGGTGTGTCCATATTTCCCAAGGATATACACACCTCCAGGCTGGTTGCTTAGCACAATGCATCAGAGGTAATTTTACACTGAGCTGATTGAAGGAAAGACACTGAGGAAACTCAGAGCTATAATATGTAACATTAAGTATCCTGTTTTTTGTTTATTTTGTTCTTTATTTCTTTGTTATTTATAGCACTTTGTGTACTGTGTATTTTTCTAGCTAGTTTCACTGTGTGTGAGGTATTAACTGGAAATTGTCCACTTTTATTAAGCATCTGTTGGGTTGTTTGTTTCTGATAATTTGTTGCAGTTAAACTCTTTTTTCTAGAGGCTCCTTTAACTGTTTAAAACTTTCATTTAAAGTCTCACTGCTGCTTTTCAGCTGTGAGAAACATTTTTGCAGTTTGTTTCCCGCCCTCCCTCCCTGTTGGTATAGTGTTTTTATAGTTGGTGGCTTTGCAGTTGCCCACACCTAGTGTAAATTTGATCTGGGACCCTCCTCCCAGTCTAGTGTCATTACCTCATTCTACTCAGTACAGGGAGAACATTTGAGAAGGCCAATCAGCTTAGTTTCTGCTACTCCTTTCTCTCTTTCCTTTCTCTCTTTCCTCTTTAAAAAAAAAACAGTATCTGCTTTTACTGTATTTGTGTTTCTTCCTACTTTATTTTGCTTTTGTGTCATCTTAAAAGTACTCAATTGTATTTATTACTGCTTGGTGTAACTCATTCTAAGCCTTTTAGTTTAAGCACTTGGGCTTCAGACCAGTTATTTTACATTAAGAAGGTTTGTGGTCTGCACTGTAGTGGCAGGACAGGTAGCTTACATCCTTCTAAGATGGGAACTGCTGATTGAGGGCTCAGTGTCTGTTATTCTAAAAGTGTATTAATTCTGGTTTAAGCACTTGGGCTTCAGGCCAGTAATTTTACATTAAGAGGGTTCGTGGTCTGCACTCTTGTGGGAGGAGAGGCTGGACTCTGCCCTTCTGAGCTGGGAATTTCTGGTTAAAGGCTTATAGTGCCTGCATATTTGAACTGCTGCTTACTGAAATTGGTACACCTTGTTTGCTGTAGCATAGACTAGATCCAGGCCTGCCGAATCTAGCTTTGTTTGTATAACTTGAGCACTAATCCAGGCGTTCTTTAAAGTATTCAACTGTATTTATTATTGCTTGGAAGTAACTTGATTAAAGTGTAGCTATCATTCTAAGTCTTTTGGATTAAGCACTTGGGCTTCAGACCAGTAGTTTTACATTAGGAAGGTTTGTGGCCTGCACTGTGGTGGCAGGACAGGTAGCTTACATCCTTCTAAGTTGGGAACTGCTGATTGAGGGCTCAGTGTCTGTTATTCTAAAAGTGTATTAGTTCTGGTTTAAGCACTTGGGCTTCAGGCCAGTTATTTTACATTAAGAAGGTTCGTGGTCTGCACTCTTGTGGGGGAGAGGCTGGACTCTGCCCTTCTGAGCTGTGAATTTCTGGTTAAAGGCTTATAGTGCCTGCATATTTGAACTGTTTCTTACTGAAATTGGTACACCTTGTTTGCTGTAGCATAGACTAGATCCAGGCCTGCTGAATCTAGCTTTGTTTGTATGCTTGTTGTTTGTTTGCTTGTTATTTCCCTGAAATGCTAATTCCACCTAAAACACGGCTTTTCAGTGCTTCTGTGGATCCCTAGTGATATCTGCATTGCTTACTGTACTTATTTCCTTGTTTCACTTGAAAGAAAGTTACTGTTTGTCGTTTTTGCATTTAAGTTACCTGTAACACATTGCATTTAAGTTACCTGGCACTTGCTCACTAAGTCAGCACTATAAAATTAAAAGCACTACACCCTCACAAACTCCCCTTGAGTACCTTGTTCCCCACTGGCCCTTTTTTCAATTATAAAGGAATTCCCAATACTATTCTAGCATGTCCAAAGGTCAGTTGTCAATCTCCTCTCCAGTCCAGCTGGTGAATCTGGCAATCTTGAGGCAATGTTACAACTGCCTCATGTACACAGACAACCCTCTCCTCCTCCCAACAAATTCCAACACATGTGAGAGATGCAATCATATAGCCAAACTGGAGGCTAAGCTCTTGCAACTCAGTACTGGCGTAACCAGTCAGGAGGAGAAGGAAACCACACTCACTACAATTCCAGTCTCACATAGACCTACCACGACAGCAAACCAAATACATAAACACACAAAAACATACTCGGAGGCTCTAAATAAAAATCTGCCTAAGCAGCAGAGACTTCCAAAGTAGACACCCAAGCAACCGCTACCCCAAAACAAAACACATGCAACACATAGCTCACAAAGCCAGTGTGCCAAACAGTCACAGCCCTTAAGGCTAAACAACACACCTGATAGACTTGTAATAGATGACTCTATCGTCAGGCACACTGACGTCCCGCTCACCAGGCTGAACAAGGAGAAGGTCAAGGTGAGCTGCCTGTCGGGCGCTAGGATCCGTCACATAACACAAGCACTCAGGTCACTCCAAGGCAAGTACAAATATGACTCAGTCATTGTCCATGCTGGTGTGAATAACCTGAGACGTCTCTCCCTGGACTACATGAAAAGAGACATAGAGGAGCTCTCTGAGCATGTAGCCCAGGCCGGTATGACTCTGACCTTGAGTAGCATCTTACCCTCACCAAGAATGATGCCACAATATGAAGACAAGATGATCAATTTCAACAACTGGCTTAAGTATTGGTGTCGTTCAAAGGGGATCCAATGCCTGTCAGCCTGGGATGACGTGCTCGACAAGTCACGATGCTTCACTAGGGACGGCTTGCACCTGTCTCCCCTGGGCTTTCGGATATTGGCAAAGGCTCTTGCTACCCCCATAGTGCCTTTTTTAGGCAATGCTCAAAAGACAAACCCACCTCCATAGGTATCACAAGGGATAAGAAACTAAGAGTAATGCTACTCAACGCCAGAAGTCTAAACCTCAAGATGCATGCACTCAAAACTCTCCTTAGCATGGAGAACATCGATATCTGTGCAGTAACAGAAACCTGGTTCAAGGCTGCTGAGAGCACCCCAGCACTACCAGGTTATACCTCATACCATGCTTTTTGGCCCCAAAACTTGGACCAAACCACAAAAGGAGGGGGAGTATCAATATTCATCAAAGATACCCACACCTCCAGGTTGGTGGTACAGCACGAAGCATTAGAGACTATCCATGTGCAACTAACAGTGGGTAAAACTGCCTTCCAGTTTATAGCTTGCTACAGACCACCCTCCCAAACCCAGGAACCCCACTTGGCCTTTCTGAAAACACTGGAAAATATGAAGGTCTCTCCAAACACCATTATATTGGGCGACTTCAACTACCCTAACATAGACTGGGAGCATTACTCTAGCTCCAACACCCTAGCCCACATGTTCCTAGAATTTATAAACTCAAATGCTATGGAACAACTTGTTACCACTCCCACAAGAGGGGAAAACATACTGGACCTGATCATCACCAACATGGGGACTCTATGCTCCAGACCAGAAGTGTATCCCTCACTGGTAAGATCAGACCATAAACTAATCTCACTGGATATTCACATCCAGACCCCACCCCCTGCCCAGAAAACCACAGTGAAAAACTTCTCTAAAGCAAATTTCACACTCCTCAAAACTGAGGTGGAATCCTTCAAAGCCCTCGGGCCTGTGGAAAATATGGCCCAGACCGCAGAATCCTTTATAAACGCATTCTATGAACACCTTCAGGAATGCATGGATCATGCAATCCCAAATAAAACCAAGACCCAATCCTCCAAAGGCAGACGTCCTGTCTGGTGGACTCCAGCCATAAACAAACTATACAATAGAAGGAGGAAGCTACTACATGATAGAGCAAAATCCCAAAAAGGGAAGGCATCTCTGATCAGTATTAGCAAAAAACTACGGGCACTCATAAAATCGTCTAAGGCCAGCTTCGAGAGAAAAATTGCACAGGACACTAAGGATAATCACAAGACTTTCTTTAGTTATGTTAGGAACCTGGGTGGGAATTCCCAGATATGCTCAGAATTAGTCCAAAATGACAAAAAATACACCGAACCCACAGACATTGCCAACATCCTAGCTGACAGGTTCAGCACAAACGTCCCCCCCCCTCCCCACCAAAAGGGAAAATATCTATCCCAGCAGAGTGCTGCCCCCCTGACATCTCAGATGCTCAGGTAAGAGCCACCCTCTCCAAAGCAAAAAACACAGCATCAATGGGACCAGAGAGTGTCCCGGGCTGTGTCCTACATGAACTCCAAGAAGAGCTAAACCCTAACATAAAACTACTGTTCAATCTCAGCCTTACTACAGGATATGTACCCAAAGAGTGACGTACAGCAACAGTGGTCCCTCTCCACAAAGGTGGTGCCTCAATGGATCCTGGAAACTATCGCCCCATAAGCCTGACTAGCTTGGTCTGCAAAGCTATGGAAAGGATCATCATGGACCTCATAAATAAAGATATTGGGGGCCAACAGACACTGGATCCTACCCAGTTCGGCTTTGTTAAGGGCAGATCCTGCCTCTTAAACCTGGTCGATTTCTTTGAAACAGTCACCAAGGCCATTGACGAGGAGATGGTGGTCCACACAGCCTACCTGGACCTCACAAAAGCCTTCGATACAATACCCCACTCGGGCATTATAGATAAGCTCACCAGCTTAAATATAAACCCCTATGTCACTAGATGGGTTGCAAACTGGCTCAAGGACAGAACCCATATGGTTAGAATTACTGGAGCCATGTCAGACTCCAAACCAGTTACAAGTGGCATCCCACAAGGCTCAGTCCTGGGACCTCTCTTGTTCAGTATATATTTCTCGGAGGTACAGGCTAACGCGGAAGGACTGTGGCTGACCAAGTTTGCAGATGACTGCAAACTGGGCACCATAATCGACTCTCCAGCCGACACAAGCATCCTCCAAAAGGGCCTCATAGAAACAGACAACTGGTGCCAGAGCCATGGCCTCAAGCTAAACACCAAAAAGTGTATAGTCATCCCCTTTGGTAAAAACAAAGTGCCCACAAATTACCACATAGGTGGTAATCCATTAAGTACAGAAGAAGTAATTAGGGACCTGGGGACCCAAGTTGATAGCAATCTCTCATTTGACAACCACGTGGCCAAAGTGGTTAGACAAACATTTTATATAGCCCACCTAATCATGAAGGGATTCACATCTAGATCAGGGGAGGTCATCGTGCCTCTTTACTCATCCTTCATCAGGCCCATAATTGAGTACAATGCCCCTTTTGGGATGTACCTTACCAGACACCTGCAGCAACTGGAAAGACCCCAAAAGTACCTCACCAAGAGGATCAAAGGGCTCAAACAGATGCCATATGCTGCCCAGTTAAAGAAACGCCTGCTCAGAGGCAATCTGTGCCTGACTTATAAAGCCATGTCCAACCTGGAATTAATGGACATGCTGCACCTCAGAAAATCCAATTCCCATCGAGCTACGCGCTCAAGAGACTTGAACCTCAGCACTGAAATAAATAGGACATGCTGGAGGGACAGATTCATAACCCAGATGCTCCCTTCACTCTGGAATAAAATCCCAATCCAGGTTAGGCAGAGTCCCTCACTGACTCTCTTCAAGAGGAATCTTGATGAGTGGATGGGAGATCATAAGTTTACCCCGGGTATCACTTCTGTGTCACTGTTAGACAGAGGCACAGTATACTAACCTCGAAAAAGGGCATAGCAAAATTAATTTAAAATGGGTGGCGAAAGCCAAACACACTCTGGCTTATAAATGCCCTAGGGCAGATAGCCTAGTATGAACTTATAAACCTATGAACTTATGGACACGTGGTTTCCACAGCCCACCGCTTGCAGGATACTCAGGTTAACCTATATTGTAGCATGCTAGAATGCCATAGGTGTGTAATAGGGTTACCTGCAATCTGGTCCTACATATAACCCCCCCTAATGTTAGGCTGTGTCCATATGGGGCACCTGTCTGTGTTGTAGCAAGGCAGAACAGTGCAGCTGTGCAGGAAGGTGTTTTGAGATTGTGGACCTGATATCTGAATGTACCCCCCATAAATAGGTATGGATATGTGTCCATAAATATATATATATATATATATATATATATATATATATATATATATATATATATATATATATACATGTATATCCACAGATACACAGATACCCATATGTAGACATATATATAAACACATATATACATCATATATATCTACACATATATAGATATATATCTATATGCACGTCTACATATATACAAACACACACACACACACACACACATATATGTTTGTAAATACATATCCCCTATATTACCACCACAGTGCTGCATGTTATGTGCGAGAGAACAGCATACATAGCAATAAACACAGATATATACAGCTGTCAGTGTGTGCAACATGGACGGGTATGTCACATGTGAACCCCTTGTTGGGACCACATTACCCTTGTCTGTGAAGTAGTGAATGGGACTATAGGGATGTATTGCAGGTATAGTTGTGGAGGTGGCCCGGGTTGGTAGATATAGAGGACAGCCTCTGGTCTGCAATGTGGAAGCCCTATGGGCCCCAATATGGACACTGTAAATACTGTGGGAAGAAATAGCCAGGGAATTGTTATGGCTAGGCTTGTATAGGCCCTAGGGCTGATAGCCTAGTACCAACCTATGAACCTATGAACCTAAGTGCAACTAACTGTGGCCATAACTGCTATACAAATTGTAGCTTGCTACAGATTCCACACCATACCCCATGGTTAACGGCCCTCACTTCTTGGTGTACTGGAAAGTAGGGTTCAAACAGGAACTACTGATGTGCGACTGAAACTAACCCACACTTAACTGGGATACCTACTCATGTACCGCCACATTAGGCCAATGCTTTCTGGGATTCATAACTTCCAATCAGCTGGATCAACCTATCCACACCATCACCAGGGCCAACAATATCCTAGACCTGGACATTACCAACATGTGTGACTGGTGTTCTACACCTGAGGTTATCCCCTCTTTGGTCAGATCCGAACGTATGCTAATCACCCTTGTTATCCACATCCCGGCACCACACCCTTCATGGAAAACACAGTACAATACTTCTACAAAGCCAGCTTCAGGCTTCTTATGACAGCAGTAGTAAACGTCATAACACCCGTGCAGATGGACAATATAGTTACAAACGCTGAATCATACACAACTGCACTTAATTAGCACTTACACGACTGCATGGATCATGCTATCCCAAACAGAACCATGATGGTACCCACCAGAAAATGGACACCATTCTGGAGGTCCACTGCCATGGACATAATGTACAACAGAAGGAGGAGACTGTTGCAAAGTAGAGTACAATCCCATGGGTGCGGTAGCTCCCTGGTCAGCCTCAGTAGAAATCTGAGATCCCTTATCACATCCTCCAAAGCTAGCTATGTAAACATTACTGTGAGTCATTCCAAGGACTACCACAAAGCATTCTGGAGGTATGTCACTACTCTCGATGGCAATAACCACATCTGCTCTGACATACAGCGGTTAGGCATGAACATTACAGAACCAACTGATATTGGCAACATCCTGACAAATAGGTTCAATGCTAACTTTACACCCCTCTCACACCCTAAAGGGCCCAAATCTATACAGGAACAATGCAGAGTCCCTGCAGTCACAACTACGCAGTTCCAAGCTGCACTCTCTAAAGCCAGGAACACAGAATCCATGTGACCGTACAACATCCCAGGCTGCGATTTACACAAACTTCAAAATGGAATGGCTCCACACTTGGGCACCAAATTCACTAATAGCCTTGTATCAAGCATTGTGCCCCCTGAATGGTGCACAGCAACAGTTATCACACTCTGCAAAGGTGGCACCACAATGGACCAGAGGAACTATTGCCCTATATGCCTGACTAGACTGTTCTGCAAGGCTATGGAGCACATCATCATGGATCTCATTCACAGAGACATTGGTGGCCTCCAAACCTTTGATACCACCCAGTTTGGATTTGTTAGGGCCAGCCCATGACTCCTAAACCCGGTGGAGTCCTTTGAGACAGTTACCAAGGTAGTAGATGAGGGTAAGGAGGTCCACACAGCCTACCTTGTCCTCTCAATGGCTTTCAACACCGTTCCCCATTCTGGTATTGTCAACATACACATCCACCTGCACATCAACCCCTACATCACGAGATGTTATGCAAAGTGGCTCACGGACAGGGCCCACACAGTGAGGGTAGCATACCCTAGTTCCTACTGTAAATCAGTTACAATTGGCATACCCCAGTCCTCGGTCATAGGGCCCCTCATGTTTGGTATATGCTTCTCTGAAGTACAGGCTAGCACAGAAGGACTTACCCTGAATAGGTTTGCAGATGACTGCAAACTAGGGGCCATGATTGATTCACCAGCTGATACAGACACCCTTCATAAGGGTGTCACTGTGACGGATACCTGGTATCAATAACATGGCCTCAAGCTGCATGCCACAAGGTGCATAGACATCCCCTTTGGATTACACCAATCAACCACTGACTATCACATAGGTGGCAGTCCCCTACATACATAAGACATTATAAGGGATCTTAGAACACAAGTAGATAGCACCCACTCCTTTGACAACCATATTGCCAAGATGGTGTGGATATCCTTCTACATGGCCACCCTAATCTGTAATGGGTTTAAAGGCAGCCATTGTACTCATGCCTTATTAAACACATTAAAGAGTACAACACCCCATTTGGGATGTACCTTACGAGACAATAGCAATGGCTTTGAATACCACAACATTAACACACCAAGAGGATTACTGACCTCCGAAGGATGACGTATGCAGCCCAACTACAGAAACCCCAACTGTACTCATTTGCATACTGCATACTCAGAGGTGATCTCTGCTGAACATACAAGGCCCATGTCCAAAACAATATTGATGGATATGCTCCACATAAGCAAAAGCCACTGAGAGCCACATGCTCTGGGATATGTACCTAAACATAATGATGACTAGGACGTGCTGGGGGGATACATTCCTGAACCAGACACTCACCATGTCTTGGAACATGATTCCTATGTACATCAGGCAGGGACCCTCACTAGCACTCTTCAAGAGATACCGCGATGGGTGAATGGGAGACAGACATGTATGCCAGGGATCACTGCAGTGGCTCTACTCTACACAGGTGCAGGAAACAAATGGCTCTGCTGTTCACAGGCACAGGACACTAACCTAGGGAGGTGCCGCAAGTGAAAACACTGTAGTTGGGCTTATGAATGGACTTGGCCAGACAGCATAGTACCTAACTATGAACCTATGAAGCTATTACATGTCCTTTGTGCATGGATAATTGACTAGCTCTTCCATTTCAATTAGCTATCATGCTGATGTCTGGTCTGGTGACTACAAGTCATATGTCTCCTGTTATTGTGTATTGTACATGCCAATAGACATACCTGATGTTTGCATAATATAACAGTAATGCTATGTGAAATGTTAGACATATCTACCTACAATACTGTACATTTCACATTTTTGCAACAATATCCCATAATGCAAATCATAATTGCACAGCAGGACTACCTTAGACATGTTATTCTCAGTTATACGCCCATACATATACCTACTGTTACAGTATATCAACATATACTATCCCCTGTTATGGCACATACTTGTTGGACAAACCCTACCACTGACAGCGGCTGGAGTGGAATTGTTGTGTTAAAGTCCTTATGTAGCATCCCTTGTGGTGTATGAGGTGTTTACCTTGTGGCCCTACACACAATTTCTACAAGCGTTACTATGCTCAACAATACATAACTATATAATACCTTTTCTCACTATATGCATTGCGTACAATTTCATTAATACAGAACAGGCACTGCATACACTAACATACTGAGTGTTCGACATACTTTCTTAGTAGTCCGAGTTTACGAAAATATCAGTCTTATTCCGTTTCTGTTTTAATGGTTTTCTCGTATGTACATATGGTTTGAATGTATGACAAGCCATCCTTTTATACGTAGATACCAGTAACATGTGGTATCCTGCCACCAATTGGTGTTCCGGAGTAGATGATTACATGCACATCAGCTGTGCAGCTACTCCATTAGCCAATTACATGGCAACAGCGGGGTATAATTGAATATTCCACTTGGGCGTTGTTGCTTTGCCCTATCTTCAAGGAAGACGGCCTGGATGTGTTGTTTGTGATGAATTGCAACTGCTATATGGAGAGACACAGAGATATTTTAACTTCATGTCCCCCGTGGATTGTGTGTAATGGCTAGAGGATGTAGTTCTACATGTGAGTGTAGCTGTTATATCAGCTGTCTGATATGAGACTACTGCAAACAAAACCTGTAACATCGGCGTCTGTTCCATTGTACAACAGCAACAATTTCACATAGCACCATTATAGTGTGTCTCTCACAAGGTATATTAAGGCTTCTGCAGATGTAATTGAGTGAGTGGATGTTTGTGATGTTATTACAGTCTGTATTGCAATTGTTTTGGGTGTGGGAGAGATGTAGGTGGGTGTACATAGCAGATAAAGGTTTGTGGGGACTGCATTTATACATATTCCATATGTGTGTGAGGGCTCCTTCCCTAATTGAAGACCTATCATTTAGTAGACTAATACTATGGTTATTGCAGGCTTATTCATTAAGCCATTGATAATTGGTTCCTATATAGCATGCAGGTGATGCTGATCCTTCAATCCCTCCAGAAATACATCGGTATGTAATGGAATGTTTCTACATGAAAGCTGTCTCGTGTATTTCTGTCACAGATATTTTCACTCATTGGAGTCGTGTTAGTGACTGAACCTCTTTGGCTTGAGTTTCCACCTTTTCAAATGGCCATATTGGGACATTTGCAGGACACACATCAGATTTTAGAGGCCAACACATTCCCACGGTCAGTAGAAAGTATAGAACTTTACATATATGCCTATATAAAAGCTTATATTCTTGTAGCGGTTTATTTGCTTATCCTGTTTCTTGTTACATGTAGGTATGTTAGATACAGATGACTATTTTATGCAACCATTATATTAACTATGGAACATGTAGAACGTTTCAAGATTGTAGGACATTGGTATTTGTACTCATTTTGGTCAGGACACTACCGCACATAGAGGGACTGCCCCTCGCAAGGTGGGACAGGTGTTAACCCCATGTTTAGCTCATGTCCATAGCACATATTTGTAATAGTGTATTATAGCAATAACCCATGCCTGGGTGTGGGTAATGGTGAATTTACCCACAGTTGGTGTGGTTTGTTCATGAGGATGAAGCCCAAATGGCCAAACAAAGACAACCGTGGGTAAATCCAGCATTACCCACACCCAGGCATGGGTTATTGCTATAATATCCATATCCTTTGTTCATAGAGTTCAGTCGTGGCAAAATTTGTGATTGCTATGGTCCATGTTGTGCACATATTTGAAGACTTCAACTGCTGTATATGGCATACCTATGGATTCAGGAACGCACACATGTCCAACAACCACATTACCGTTCACAGACTCCCAAACCCCACAATACCGAGCACTCGAAGTCGCAACAGTCAAACTCCCGGAACTAACACAAACACAGAACACACACACAGACACACTGCTACCCATCACATCCAAACAAATCATCCAACACTACATATGGCCAGGTGGCCATGCCCCATACACACCCCATGTGGGTGGCTTCGCCCCACACCACACCCAGGAGTGGCCTTTGGTCAACTGGTGCCCTAGGCAAAGGGCACAATGGCACCCCCCCACCTCACCACCCTGTGCCCCCATCCTGGTCTACCTACACCAAATAAATACTGAAAAAGTGCCCCCACTAAAGCGGCACCCTAGGTGGCTGCTTAGTTGGCCTATGCCTAAGGCCGGCTATGACCACACCTACTGTAATAATCTACCTCCGAGTTAGCACAAACAGGCACATGAAGCAAACACACACACACACGCAGAGTGGGTGGGGAACAGTAGTTACACCCCAGTGATCCCGCAATTGGCTCTGCTCCACAGAGGGACAGTTAGTTAATCGATGGGGTGGTGACAGCAGACACATTTTGCCTAGGCTGATGAATGGTCTCTGACAATCAGGCATGTACCTACCGATGTACCTAGGAACCTATACATACAGTATCAACACATGCTGTTAGCTTCATTTACTGTTCAGGTGTTGACTTACCTTGTACCAATAGCTGTTGTGTGTGCAATAGTTGAGGGCTGCCTATGTAGGATTCACACAGTAGACCACCTATACATAACAATTTACAGGTGGTCGTGTGTGTGTGCCATCCATTTTACTGTGTGTGCAGGTGGAGAAGTGTGTCAGTTTGTAGGGGCCTACACTGTCAGTGTATGTGCTATACGTTCCCTCTTTGCCAAGGCATGGGCATATTGGGTATGCCTCCATCTGCCTACTGGGGCTGGCACAGGGTGTTTGTGGTCTGAATCCCTCTGTGCCTGTGATGCCCTTGGCAATTGTGGTGGGCTGTGAGGGCCTTCACCATTATGTCCCTGCTGCAGCTGTTTCCACAGGATCATATTATGTAGCATGGCACATACTATGAAGATGTGGGCACACATGCCTGGAGAGTACTGCAAGGCTCCACCAGATATGTCCAAGCAATGGAACCGTGATTTCAGCATCCCAAACACACATTCTATGATGATTCTGGTTTGTGCGTGTGCCTCATTATGGTGTTCTTGCATGGGTGTGTGTGCATTTCTGATGGGAGTCATCATCCACAGCTCCAGTGCATAGCCAGCATCCCCCACAAGGTGGCCATATGGGATGCCCCCCTGACAAATACCTGATACAGATGTGAGGCATGTGAGATGTGGGAGTCATGGTAGCTTCCAGGGCTGTCAGCACACACATCCGTGATAATGCCCTGGGCATTGCACATGACCTGGCAGTTGATGGAGTGGTATCCCTTGTGGTTTATGTAGTGCCTACCATGCTCACTGAGTGGTGACTTGATATGTATGTGCGTGCAGTCTATTGCACCCAATTCCTCTGGGTAGTCTGCCACATGGTGAAAGAGACGCATATTGCTGGCCAACTCTTCCTGAGTTTGGGGGAAGTATATATGCTCATTGGCAAGTGGTAACATAGCATCCAGGAACTGGTGGAGTACCCTGGATGCTGATGCCTGTGAGATCCCCATGATATCTCCAGTTGGCCTTTGAAAGGTACCTGTGGCTAGTATTTTCAAGCTTACACATACCTTCGTGTCCACTGGGATGGGTTCCCCTCTGTTGTTTCTGGCTCTGAGGCATGGCCGGCACAGCTCAACAATTTGCTGTATGATGTCCCTGTCCTCCCTGTAATATTCTACTATCTCCAGATCATGTAGCCCCTGGTAGATTACCCCTGGTCTGAACACTCTACTCCTCTGGAGCCTGAGGTGGTTGTCAGCATCATCCTCCACACCACCTTTAGTCTCCAACACATGGTGATGAATCACAGCTATGGCAGCTCCCAAGTACATTGTAAAAGTTCCCCATCTGTTTACACCAATGGTCTGCGGTGACAGTTCTCTTTTCTTTGCAATCCAACACCTCCCCTATCCTGTTCTGCAGGTTGCTACTAGCAGCCTTGTTAGCTGCCGTCAATGGCCCACTGTGAGTTAATAGTTGTTAATTACTCAGTTGTACTCCAATTACCCTACTGTGGCATTTCCTTATTGTCTTCCCGTAACCTTCCTGTTTCAGCTGTGGTGCTCGCCACGTGCGGCTGTTCACTGGGTTTCGAGCACATTGTCATCCACGTACACATGCTCTTTCAGGCACCATATGTGCTCTCAGCTAAGCAAAGCTATGGCTACATCCACGCCCCTATCCTGCAGCTTTGCTTAGCAACAGGCAACCCGAATTTGCAATGCTCCAATGTGCTTACAGCTATGGTGGCACACCCCACAGCTGATGTCATGTATACCTCCAGGCCACTCCTCGGTGTTGTATCACTGCACCGTATGGTACATCCTTAGGCCGGCGGGACGTTTGCGATTCAGCATTACTTGCCTCATTTGCATGGCATTGACTACTAATTCATAGTTACCACACCAAACACTGTCACAGACCCTTAGCAACCCTTGCAGCTTGATTGTGGTGTAGCATGCATACCATTGACTATTATGGTGAAATCATGATTTGTGTTACATTGCAGTTTTATGACATCTGTATATATTTTCCTTGTGTTCCCATTTGCGCACACATGCCCTGCGGTTGTACTTTGCGTTAGTGTGGCCATGACATTAAATGTTATTTTTTATGTGTTGTGTATATTTTTTATGCCATTGGCTGTATATTTAGCCAATGGCATATGTTAACTTTGTAATACGTACGTTTGGTCCGCTTTCATGGCACCGATGTTCTGTTTGGAAAAATGTAAACTGTTTTTTTTTGGTTTACATTTCTGTATGCTTATGCTACGCCTGCACCACTTCATGAATCTCTATGTACCTTCATTTGCATGCTGCACTACTGCCCATGGGGTGATAAGCATACATGAGCCGAGAGCTCGCTGGTAGTGCACATGGAACTGGATCGTACCTGAATCGCTCGGCGGCCATATTTGGTATTATACCGCCTGTGCCTGGCGCAAGCTTCATGAATCCCAGGGAGAGTCTTTCCATCTTGTTTGCTGCAGGTAAGCATTTCTTTTACTGATGGCTCAAACAAGAAAATGCCATCAAATGGGGCATTAATAAAGGACATCTTAAAAGGTTCTGCAAAGTTGCAAAGCTGCATCCAGGCAAGTCACCTTATGGCAATAATTAAACCTGCTGCTTGTGAGGTTCCTTCAGCATTGTGAGAGCTCAGCCTCATTGAAACATTGGATATGGACAAGACAGTGGCCAGTTGAGGATGTTCTTTTGAAATCCTCGGTAGATATGGACTCTGAGAGAGTATTTGAAAGCTTCTTGGTCAAATCTCTCTGAAGTTGAGTAAAATGTGCCGGGTAATATAGTGACCTCAGGGCAAAGGTTGCCAAGGCAAAACCTCACTTTTCAAACCTGTCCAACACTCTAGACTCCCTGCTAGGCAGATCTGGTAAACTACCTTTTTCTTGGTGACTACCACCACCACCAAAGAATCAACTGGGACCCCTTTGCTCCAGTGTAGTCTATTAGTCTGTGGGGCTAAAAACTTGTCGGGTCTTTTAGGACTGGGTTCAACAGTATCCAGTTCCTTCCATGTCCAATGGGAAACTAGATCAATAAGTTCACCTGCCAGAGGTGTAATCCAGGATGTATATGGGCCAGAAGCAAAAGCCTCCAAAAATACCAATTCTTTTGGTGAGGGGTTTTAGGAAGACAAGACACCTTTCTGTTTCAGAATCTCTAAAATCTCTGCAAAGGATATATCATCTTTAAGTGATCTGGGTTCCCCTCTCCTTCAACAAAATCAGTATCCTCTGTGGGGAGTCAATGTGTCTCCTTTTGCAGGTCCTCTTCTGATGTACCTCCTCTGTGGGATGTTCAAGCGAGATGTTGGAAGAGAGAGGGTAGTTCCTCTTATGGAACTGGCTGGACACTTATTGGTTCTGGCTGTCCCTGTGGAACAGGTCTGAATGACTCAGAGCTCAGAATCTATGGAAGAAAAAGAGTAAGATCCAAAACATGACAGACCAGTTCTCTGTGGAGAGAAAAAGCCCTTTCCACTACCTCAAAAGCCAATGGATCCAGAGATACCCTTACAAGCCTCCTCAGAGGCAAAACCCCAGATGAAGGTAGATCCAGGCCTCCCTCAGATCTGTGCCTTCTGAGTGGAACCAGATCCAAAATGTCCAGAGATGAGGGTCAGAGATGAAGGGATTGATCTGACAAAATTGGAGCTGAGCCAATTCCCTCAGATATGACACAGACACTTTGGCTCTCAGACCCATTCGGATCCAACAGTATCAGAGCAGAACTAGTCAAGGATATAGTCAGAGTGGAGGAAAAAAAGCTTTCTTTGGATCTGACCCCAAACCTCCAGGGTATCTCTGATCCCGGGGCTCTGAAACCGCTGGATGGATTGGAGAAGGACAGAAATTAGGAACTTATATAATAATCAAGAAAAATTACACACTAGAAGGAATTTGACTAAGAAAGAGGGAACACTATTGAGCCAGTTATGTTCTAATTCTCAAGTATGTGTAATAGAGCCTGACAAGGGAGGGGGCATTTCACCTCATGGATAAAATTGTATATGAGGGCAAAATACTTTCCCTATTACACACTGTAGATAAATATAGCCAGCTGTCCATTAATTAAATTAATATAGCTTATATGAAAATAGATTTAGCACTAAAGGACTTATTTGATCAAGGGGTGATGGATTTTCAGACATATACATATTTACAAAATAATTCACCCAAAGTTCCTTCAATATTTGGTATACCTAGGGTACACAAGGATGTGGGTACCCCCCCCCCCATTTAGGCCTGTAGTAGCCTCAGAGGGCTCTAAAATAGCACTGATAACAAAATTTCTGGATTGGAACTTAAAGGCTATATGGGGGGGGGGGGGTGTCTACATATCCTTAAGGATTCCTGGGATTTCCTTGGTAGAATACAGCCTGAATATAATGAGGATGATTTAGTATTTTTGTGTATTGATATTGTGGAGCTATTCTCAGTTATCCCACATGACACAGGATTATTGTGACTTGAGGAAGCACTAAGAAAGCAGGCCAATATTTCAGAAAATTATATTTTTCTTTGTCTGGAACTGGCAGAACTTGTGCTAAGAAATAATTTTTTTAGGGGGAATTTTATCGGCAGGAACAAGAGGTAGCTATGGGGGCCAGTTGTGCCCCCACCTATGCCGATATTATTCTGTCAGTTTGGGAACATAAATTCATATATACATGCCCTTATGCACAATGTTGGAATTTATATACCAGATATCTGGATGATATCTGTATATTTTGGACAGCAGATATGACTAAACTGGAAGAATTTATGAATTATTTAGGTCAAACTACAAATTTCTGCCAGTTTACATGCCAAATGACAACAGGGTAATGTAACTATTTGGACGTTACAATACATAATATTGGAAATGGGTTTAAATCCATGGTATATAGGAAATCTACATTTTCAAATACCTACATTAGTTATGGTAGTGCACACCCAACATTTCAGAAAAAAAGTATTATTAAAGGACAGTATGTTCATATAAGCCGTATGACATCCTGTGATGCAGATTTTCAGAAGGAATGTATGGTACTACAAAGTATGTTTATAGATGGGGGTTACCCAACAGAATGTATTGATAGTATACAAACAGAGGTCATACTAGGGAGAAAGAGCAAATATACGCCAGATTTAGGTACGGGTTTATTTACCCATACAACAGGACTCATAGGCAATGTGCAAGAAGATTTTAGTAGGAGCTTTGTTACTAATTTTAGTGGGACCACATACCAGGTTAAATCCATATTGGAAAGAGAATGGAAAAAATTCTCAAAGTTCACAGATTTGGAGGCATTTAAAAATAAGCCTCTCAAGGTAGTGTTTAAGAAAGGTCAGAATATCGAAAATATATTGGCATATGCAACTAATTTACAAGTATTTACACATAAAAGAAGAGGGACATTTAAATGTGGGGCTTGCAATCAGTGTAAACATATATTACAGGGTGAAGAATTGCACACAGAGGCTAGGAACAGGACAATTGTTAACAATAATTATTCCAATTGTAATTCAGAAGGTCTAATATATGTGGTTACATGTGGATCTTGTGATGCCTTCTATGTTGGCAAAACTGAGCGACATTTAAAGCGTAGAACTTATGAACATTTAAATGATGTGAAAAAGAAAAATAGTACCAACGCCCTATACAGGCATACACTTGATTGCAACAATGCCCAGTTCTTATTCTTTGTTATTGAAATTTATGTATTTATTTATTTATTTATTTATTTATTTGTTTGTTTGTTTATTTATTTATTTATTTATTTATTGCAGTTAGTTTACCAGGATAGTCCATTGGGCCAAAATGAACCCGTTTTCAATGGAGTCCTGGGGAGAAAAGCTCCAAACAATCAAGATTACAGTAGGTTATGAATGATAATTATACAAATGTAAAAAATATGAAAGATAATTATACAATTTAAAAAACAATTCAAGCAAACAATAACAAATAGTACACAAAAGTTACAAACTTATACAAAGTTGTGATTGAAACTAACACATGATACAAACTAAAAAAGGAATAGTGCAAGTAAATATTTAGAAGTCGTTTTGTCCTAGGATTCAAACACTTAAATGAGCAGCATCATATATTCATGCAAATATCATAGTAATATCCATGCAGATATCATAATAATAAGAATGGATGAGTTAGGAGTAATGAAACAGAGAAATGCTGGTGTAATCAGGGGAAGTAAGGAAGATGGGAAATGCCAATGCTAGTTATGTGGGATGGGAGCAAGAGCAATCCCAGAGGGATACTAGATGAGAATGAAGAGATTTTTTAAAAATAAAATGGTTAGAGCTGATACGAATTGATGGTGGCAGGGAGTTCCAGAGGCGAGCCAGACCATAGGATAGAAGATTTTTGCCTGGGGGAAGAGTTGGTTTGAACACTTCTAATAGATTTTGGTTATTAGACCTTAATACTCTATCAGGTAGGTGCATTTTAAAGGCAGTAGAAAGGGAGGGACAGAGAGAGGGGTTGAAAATCAGCTTGTGTGCAAGAGTTAGTTGAGTATAGGTGAGAAGATCGGGTAGTTCTAGCCATTTTAGTTTTTGGAGAGAGGATCAATGGTGGGTAGAGGACTTATGGCTGGTGGCAAACTTGGCAATTTTGTTGTAACAAGAGGAAAGTTGTGTTTTCAGAGAGGACTGCAGATTAGTCAGAAGTGGAGCTCCATAGAGAAGGGAGGGGATAAGAAAGAAAGTAGAGAGAGTAATTTTGGTGGCATGAGTAAGGTAATGATTTTGTCGATAGAGCATACCGAGTTTTTGATGTGTTTTTTTGATATTTAGTTGTAAATGAGAGTTGAATTTGAGCTGGTTGTCAATTTGGACCCCGAGTAATTTGGTCTCTGACACCAGTTCCAGAGGTGTATTATTTTGACTAGTAATAGAGAAAGTGTTTATATCGAGGGAGGTGACTTTAGAGGGTGTAAAAACCATTAGTTTGGTTTTAGAGGCATTGAGTGCTAGGTGATTTCATTTCATCCATTGCTCAGTGGTTGAAAAAGCATCTTGAGTAAGCTTTAGAAGTGTTGGGATAGATGTGGCAGAGCAGATAATAGTTGAATCATCTGCATATTGGATGATGTTTGAGAAAGGGATAGAGTTGCGGAAGTCATTTATAAATATATTAAAGAGGAGGGGACCCAATATGGAACCTTGGGGAACTCCAGTTGGGGTATTAAGAAATGAGGAGGTGGCCTTCTTCCATTTTACTGCTTGAAATCTATGGGATAGGTAGCTGGAGAACCAATTCAAAGATGAAGGAGATAGGTTAAGTTTTGAGAGTTTAGTTAAAAGCAGGCTGTGTGAGATAGTGTTGAAGGCCTTAGAGAGGTCTAGTAATAGGGTAAAGACAAATAGACCAGAGTCCCGGGCTTTGTTAATAGTTTCAAGGAAGGAGAGGAGGGCTGTCATAGTGCTGTGATTAGGTCTGAATCAGTGGTCCCAAAGAAAGTAAGAGGGGGTCCCTGGGAAACGAAATTAGAGTTTAGGGAAACTTTTTGGCAAATTACATTGGAAGCCAATAAATTCCCAGGGTTAAATGGTTATTTCTCCATTTTACACCTACTTAAGCTCAGAGCAGCTAAACTATAAATGTATTTATATAGTATTAAGGGAACTGTTTTTTTAACTTAACTTGAATTATTTCATGCTATTTAGACTGTATCTTTGTATGAAATTAATAATATTCATATCAAATATTTATTATATATCTGTTGAAATATTTATTATCTTAGGTTTATTTTATCATGGTTTTAGATGTTTCTGTATCATATTTGTACTTGATTTTGCTTAGGCAAATAATGTATTCCACTTTATACACATGCATTTTATAAACAATATGTCTTTAAAATTAAAAAAAAAAATTTTTAATCAGTCAATTTATCAGTTAAGGGATTAGTATAAATTAGGCCAATGTGGATGTTCATGTGTTTGATTCTTATGAAGTCTGGGGGATACTCGGACGAAAACGCTCTGTATATGTTTGGCGTTAAATACGTTAAAGCTGCTTTTTACAATTTTATTGGTGTCCTGCGTGGAGCTCCTCTACAATCCAGTATTTGTGATTTATAGGTCCAGGCCTCCCTCAGATCTGTGCCTTGTGAGTGGAACCAGATCCCAAAATGTACAGAGCTGAGGGTCAGAGATGAAGGGATTGATCTGACAAAATTGGAGCTGAGCCTATTCCCTCAGATACAACACAGACACTTTGGCTCTCAGACCCATTCGGATACAACAGTATAGGAGCAGAACTAGTCAAGGATATAGTCAGAGTGGAGGACAAAGCTTTCTTTGGATCTGACCCCAGACCTCCAGAGTATCTCTGATGCTGGGTCTCTGAAACCACTGGATGGATTGGAGAAGGACAGAAATTAGGAACTTATATAATAATCAAGAAAAAATACACACTAGAAGGAATTTGACTAAGGAAGAGGGAAGAGGGAACACTATTGAGCCAGTTATGTTCTAATTCTCAAGTATGTGTAATGGAACCTGACAAGGGAGGGGGCATTGTCCTCATGGATAAAATTGTATATGAGGGCAATTTTTTTTTCCTATTACACGCTCTAGATAAATATAGCCAAGTGTCCATTAATGAAATTAATATAGCTTAATAGATTTAGAACTAAAGGACTTATCTGATCAAGGAGTGATGGATTTTCAGACATATACATATTTACAAAATAATTCACCCAGAGTTCCTTCAATATTTGGTATACCTAAGGTACATAAGGATGTGAATGACCCCCCATTTAGGCCTGTAGTAGCCTCAGACGGCTCTAAAATAGCACCTGTAGCAACATTTCTGGATTGGAACTTAAAGGCTATATGGGGGGGGGGGTGTCCACATATCCTTAAGGATTTCTGGGATTTCCTTGGTAGAATACAGCCTGAATATAATGTGGATGATTTAGTATTTTTGTGTATTGATATTGTGGCTCTATTCTCAGTTATCCCACATGACACAGGATTATTGTGGCTTGAGGAAGCACTAAGAAAGCGGGCCAGTATTTCAGAAAATTATATTTTTCTTTTTCTGGAACTGGCAGAACTTGTGCTAAGAAATAATTTTCTATTTTTTTAGGGGCAATTTTATCGACAGGAACAAGGGGTAGCTATGGGGGTCAGTTGTGCCCCCACCTATGCCGATATTATTCTGTCAGTTTGGGAACATAAATTCATACATACATGCCCTTATGCACAATGTTGGAATTTATATACCAGATATCCGGATGATGTCTGTATATTTTGGACAGCAGATATGACTAAACTGGAAGAATTTATGAATTATTTAGGTCAAACTACAAATTTCCGCCAGTTTACACGCCAAGTGACAACAGGGTAATGTAACTATTTGGACGTTACAATACATAATATTGGAAATGGGTTTAAATCCATGGTATATAGAAAATCTACATTTTCAAATACCTACATTAGTTATGGTAGTGCACACCCAACATTTCAGAAAAAAAGTATTATTAAAGGACAGTATGTTCATATAAGCCGTATGACATTCTGTGATGCAGATTTTCAGAAGGAATGTATGGTACTACAAAGTATGTTAATAGATAGGGGTTATCCAACAGAACTTATTGATAGTATACAAACAGAGGTGGTACTAGGGAGAAAGAACAAATATACTCCAGATTTAGGTACGGGTTTATTTACCCATACAACAGGACTCATAGGCAATGTGCAAGAAGATTTTAGTAGGAGCTTTGTTACTAATTTTAGTGGGACCGCATACCGGGTTAAATCCATATTGGAAAGAGAATGGAAAAAATTCTCAGAGTTCACAGATTTGGAGGTGTTTAAAAATAAGCCTCTCAAGGTAGTGTTTAAGAAAGGTCAGAGCATCGAAAATGTATTGGCATATGCAACTAATTTACAAGTATTTACACATAAAAGAAGAGGGATTTTTAAATGTGGGGCTTGCAATCAGTGTAAACATATATTACAGGGCAAATAATTGCACATAGAGGCTAGGAATAGGACAATTGTTAACAATAATTATTCCAATTGTAATTCAGAAGGTCTAATATATGTGGTTACATGTGGATCTTTTGATGCTTTCTATGTTGGCAAAACTGAGCGACATTTAAAGCGTAGAACTTATGAACATTTAAATGATGTGAAAAAGAAAAATAGTACCAACGCCCTATACAGGCATACACTTGATTGCAACAATGCCCATTTCTTATTCTTTGTTATTGAAATGGTCCGAAAGGAAGTAAGAGGGGTCCCTGGGAAACGAAATTAGAGTTTAGGGAAGCTTTTTGGCAAATTACATTGGAAGCCAATAAATTCCCAGGGTTAAATGATTCTATCTCCATTTTGCCCCTACTTAAGCTCAGAGCAGCTAAACTATAAATGCATTTATATAGTATTGATGGTACTGTTTTTAACTTAACTTGAATTATTCCATGCTATTTAGATTGTATCTTTGTACGAAATTAATAATATTCATATCAAATATTTATTATATATCTATTGAAATATTTATTATCTTGAGTTGATTTTATCATGGTTTTAGATATTTCAGTATCATATTTGTACTTGATTTTGCTTAGGCAAATAATGTATTCCAACAATAGTAGACGAAAGGCAGGAGCAAAGCAATATGTTGTGCACTAAATAAATATTCAGTTTTATTTATCCATTGATCTGGTTCCAGTTTGTCTCAGTTCTACCTGCTATTTTGTAATATCGTTTGGAGTATATACTGTTCTGACAGCGTTTTGATTTTTACGCTATTTTCAGCGTATGTTTTTCAGTCACCCCTTCATTGCTTTGCTCCTGCCTTTCGTCTACTATTGTTGGATTATATTACTGGCTTTTTTGGCGAGAGCATTAACTCTGTGTGGGGCTTTTTTGATATAAATAATGTATTCCACTTTATACACATGCATTTTATAAACAATATGTCTTTAAAATTAAAAAAAAAAAACTTTTTTAATCAGTCAATTTATCAATTAAGGGATTAGTATAAATTAGGCCAATGTGGATGTTCATGTGTTTGATTCTGATTAAGTCTGGGGGATACTTGGATGAAAACGCTCTGTATATGTTTGGCGTTAAATAAAGCTGCTTTTTACAATTTTATTGGTGTCCTGTGTGGATCTCCTCTACAAATCAGCATTTGTGATTTATAGATCCAGGCCTCCCTCAGATCTGCACCTTGTGAATGGAACCAGATCCAAAATGTCCAGAGCTGAGGGTCAGAGATGAAGGGATGTATCTGACAAAATTGGATCTAAGCCTATTCCCTCAGATACAACACTGACACTTCGGCTCTCAGACCCATTCTGATCCAACAGTATCAGTGCAGAACTAGTCAAGGATATAGTCAGAGTGGAGGAAGAATATTTCTTTGGATCTGACCCCAGACCTTCAGGGTATCTCTGATCCTGGGGCTCTGAAACAACTGGATGGATTGGAGAAGGACAGAAAATAGCTTTGGAAGTAGTAGGCATACTCATGGATGCAACAGGGGACGGAGCTGGTAAGACCCCATCTGGATTTGAGCTCTGAGAAACATTTGCATCATCCTATCCACATCCACTTCCATCAAGCTCCTGGATGACCTGCAGGAAGAAGTGGATGGAGGCCTTTAATGCTTCTTAGGAGTTTGAAGCAATCTTGAAGGCAGGGTAGGTGAAACTGGTTTAATGGAAAACTCAGCAGTAGTACTCCTATAAGAGGTATCTTGCTTCAGATCCTATGGTCTAGGATCTGAGGATGTCACTGTAGGGCTTAATGTGATCAGTGAAGTTGAAGCCATAGATCCAAAGCCTTTGGATAAGATTGTTGAATCTTAGGATCCAATAGCATCGATCCAATATCTTTCTAGTCTTTGCTGGAGGCTCTGAGGAAAACTTGGGGGACTTTGGAGGGAGTGCTTCCTTTGCTCCAGAGGATCAGACTTGCTGTGCTTAGAGGGGGGTTGAGCCCCTGAAGAAGAAGTAGAAGGAAGAAGACCCCTTAGAATCAATGTATTTCATCTGTCAGCTAAAGCTCTAGGGTTGAATATGGAGCAGATCTTGCATGCAGTGTCCAAATATCCATCCCTAAGACAGCACACACACATTCATTGTAGGCATCTAAATTCAGGATCTTATGCCCACAAAAAGTGCACTTTTTAAAACTTGTGGGGTTGTCAGACATGTTTGAAGAAAAACACCTGCATTATTTTTACAAGACAGAATTGTACAGAAGGCAAAAAACTTTTTTATAGGAAAAGGTAGAAAGGAGAAAGAAAAGCTTAATTACCAACTATGGAAAACAAGAGCTATCTTGAGTGAAGGGTAAACAGAAAATACCAACGATGGTGCTAAGTTACTATATAACAATAGTACCAGGAAGCAAGAAAAAGCCCTAACACCAGTGAGATAAACTGAGAGGGAAGAAACTAAGTATGTATGTAGATATTAAAAAGGATAATATAAAAACAAATTGTAACTCACGAATACCTTAGACTAGCACTTGATAGCTTGGAACGTGCGTCTGTTTGCAATGGCGGCAGACAAGATCTGAGGCTATGGGGATGGAGTAAGGCATTCTGGTTAGAGGGAGGAGCTTAAGAGCTGGATCTGAAGTCTGGAATATGTGGCTGAGTCAGATCCGAGGATTGGATCCTAACCTGTACATTGAGGAAGAATGAAAAGGACATTAGTTACAAATACTGATCAACATTAACAGCAATTAATGCTAACTGGAAATGTGATCATATCCAAAATGTTCATAATTTGTAAATGCTTTCATAAATACTTTTACACATCTCATAGACAGCCAAGAATACTTCTCGGTCCATATATAGACTGTTGGAGGTGTTTGCATGATACAGAGGCAGACCATGAGTGTGTGTCTATAGGGAATGCCCAGATCTAACTTAGCATAAAACTGAACTGCATTAGCTTTGTGACAAAGTTCATATGGGGAACAAATACAATTGTTGCCAATTTATTTCTATTAGGATGAAATAAAAATGAATGACAAGATACGTACTAACATTATTAGCTGAAAAGACAATTACTAGAAACTGGAAGCAGACTGATCCCCTCCTTGTGCTTACTGCACTGTCAATAAGAGGTATTTTTGGGATTCAGAGCTGGATATTACTTAAACCAAAGACGAAAAAACTGAGACAATACTTATTATAGATGTTCAGCATACAGATTATGAGAAATAAAGCTTCTAACATTTAACAGAAATTTTGTGTTTAGAGCCAACAGCTAAAGAAACACATTTGTCTGAATTAAAAAAAAGAAACTGTATGAAATAACTATAAACGTTTTACATTGTTAGTTCTCTGCAAAGACAGTAAAACTAAACTTAAATCTATATATGAGTGCAAGTGGTGAAGTACAGTTGCATATATTTTGCTCTAGAGTTGTTCTACAACTAATATAGGGAAGAACAGATAGCCTTTCTCCATTGCTCAACCTCAAGTGACATCTAACAGTAGTCCATTTACCATTACATGCACATACTCATCCCAATACAACATTTGGACCTGCATTGCAAACCAGTCCCCAGTCCCACCTCTTCCAGAAGTGTTGGTATAAAACCCCTCCACATAGTGTTGAATGCCTTAAGAATATCAAACAAATAAAGCCACTCACTATTGTTACCTTGTCCTACTCCACCCTATTCAAGGAGTACTGCAACAACTGCAAATGGTCTTCAAACCCCTTGCCCTTCTCAAATCCTGTCTGAGTATCTGAAACCAGATAAGTAATAACCTTCTCCAACCTTGTTACTAAAGTCTTGCCACAAACAGCAGCATCTACATTAATCACTATGTGTCTGTAGTTGTCCAGATCTTTTATTTGGCAGTTGGCAAAGAGGGTTAAGGCAATGATCTTGTTCCAGATTTTGACTCCCTCAACTTCCATTTGTCTACTGTGTAAATCTGAGCAAGTCAGTTAACCAAACAGTACTCCTTGGTCAGCTCTAAAAAGGGGCACTTGTGTCTCATCAGCTTACATGGTCAATAAAAAAGTAAATACTGACTTCTTCTATTCATTCATATGTTCATTCCCTGATATCTGCTTTATCCTATTCAGAGTTGTGAGGAATCCAAAGCCTGTCCTGACAAGTAATGAGTACAACGCAGACAACCAAACCTAGACACGGCAACAGCCTACTGTAGGAAGCATGAAGACACTCATTCACAAACTGCATGCATACATACGGGCAATTGAGAAGACTGTCATTTCAACTAAAGGCTTGCCCTTGGGGTACAGAAAGAAACCAGAGCACTCAGCAAAAAAATTATACATAGAGAGAATAAAGGTTCTGCATAAAAGGAAGCTAGCCAATAACTTAACCACAGAACCAATACTTAGAAGGGAAAATGCTAACTACTGTACCACTGTGTTAATTTACTAAATTCATATGCTTCCTTAAAATTATTTTTCAGTGTTGTATTACCTTTGATGCTGTAAAAATACACAAAAAAATGAGAAATTAAAATGAAAGTGTTACACTAACTGCAACACTTGGAATTTACCTTTACTCTCTAAAGACAATACTTTGCTAACAACCTTGTATAAACATTCTGTCTGTATGGTTCACATTAAGTTAATTATAACATATGTAGTCCCTTTAATATGTAGGTTTTCTAAATACTCCATTAGACAATCTAAGAACTTTTTTGAAATCATTAGGCTTTGCATTAGTGCTGCTCGTGTGTGTAGTCTGTAGCATGGTTATATATTACCCTCGACCTTTCCTTATCTCTAGTAAACGTTTCTAAAGAGCAAGACTGTCTCCTTAAATGCCACTTATCTGAAATGGTAATTGTTAGGTCTTTAGGACCATGACTACATAAGGTTCAAAGAAAATGACCAAGAAAATGTTTTTCTTATCCATCTAGTTTCAGCAGAAACACCTGCTCTTTCCCAATACTGCATTATTTTGTATTTATTTATTAGCATTTGTTTACCAGGATATAGTCCAAATGGGCACCAGGCCTCTTTTCAGGGGAGGATCAGGGAGAACAGCTCTACACAATACATATATAAAGTTTACAAAAGACTACAGTAAGAGAGAGGAGTACAAATCTGATAAGAAGACATTAATAACAGTTAATGGTTAGACAAAAAGTACGTTTCACAGATGAATAGGTAGTCTTAACCATTAAATGAAAAGGGAAAAGAAATGAAATATGTTGAACATTAATAATTACTAAATAGAGCTGCTACACTACAGAAGTAACTCCTTTGCTTTCTACACATATTTAGACATGGCAAAAGTCTTAAATATTCAACTACAGAAAAGAGTGAGACGTATGAGCAATCAACAGCAAATAAGTAGCACTGCTTCAGTATAGGGTACATTATTTCCACTGGCTTATAAGTTTAGGCGTCTATACAGTATTCATAGATGAGTGAGTTGGCTGCTATAGGATGGGTAAAAGAGATGCTGGGAGTAGATTGTAAGGCATGGCAGAATTGTGGTAAATATCTGTAGGGATACTGTAAAATATGAGTAGTTTGTGATATAGTCAACGGTTATAAGTTATAAACCCATTGAGCTGAAGGGTGGAAGGGCACAGTGAGGTAGGATGACTGATGTGTGTGAATGAAAAGGTTTACCTAGGGTGAAGTGCTCATCTCTAATGATCAGCAAAGGCTTTCATTTTCCTTTTCTGATAATGGTTTCTTGTTCTCACAGTTTCAAAAGGAATCATCTGTACTTGTGCCACTAATGGAGCGCCAGTCTACCGACAGTCATTTTCATTAATACTTACAGACCAAAGTAAAAATGCCAAATGTTAACAGCTGAGTTTTCTCTTTTCTCCCACTATTAAGTTTAGGGGATGCTGGGAGGCTTGCCTTCAATTAAAAAAAAAAAAGAAGAGAAAAATACCTCTGCCGCTTTTTTGTTTTGTTTTGTTTTTGGTGACTTGACTTTCATGGAAAGTGAATTTGATTGCTCAACATAATTCCATATAGCCAAACATCTGTCTGACTAGTCTCACACTTACCATAATATGACATTATTGTATCACTTTAGTAACATGCTCACTTCTGTTTCATATTAACTTATCAATTATTTATTTTTCTTCTGTTTCCCTTTCTTTTTTCTTGCCCTAGTCATTACCATGTAATCTGTTGCTACCTTGTACTTATTTCTTTCTCATCTGTCCTCAGTATGGGAATGGGGGAGAGAAGTATCAGTCATCTGATTCCAAAGCAAGAAGGGAATGGATCTGGGAAGAATACATTAGGGACTCTTCCCCAGAATCCAGATCATCTTCCTATCAGAGGAATCAGAAATCCTAAGACTCTTAAAGAGAGTGGAAAAAAAAGCAATAGGTGAAGGTACTGCTAAGCATTGAGGGGGGTTTAAGGGCACTAGGCCTTAAAAAGACCTTGTGTCAAATCCTTCCACTCTTTACAGGAGTCCTTAGCTACAGGAACTACTGCCTAGTCTTTGTTTTTTTTTTTCTTAAGAGGAACTTAACAAGCTTAGGAGGTTCTGTACACTGTCTAACTGCAATAAGGGAACCAGGAACTTCTTCCCTAACCGGCATCTGTGGAATACCCCCTAGGACCTTAAGAGATAATCAGTTGCATCTCCCCTTCTTGTCTACAACAGACATAGGCTCAGCTTCAGCAAACATGTGGAAAACAAGCACTGTGTCAGCCTCCAATGGAGTTGCAACAAAGGGCACAGGCATCAAAACTAGACAGTCCTCGGGTTCTTCATCCAATCCTATGGAGATATCTGGTAGATGATGGACAGAAGACATTTCTAAATGAATCTTTTTTGACTTTGTGTTAGTAAGTGGTTCAACATATGGGTAGGTACATTCCAAAGCCATAGTTCCCCAAGCTAATAACTTCAGACATTAGTTTTCTAAATGCACACACAATAATAATAGACAACTGCACAGAGTCTTTGGTACAAAGTCTAGCAAATCTCACTGTGTGTGATCATGATCTTCCCATAAACAGGAAAGGCACTTTTCATGTCTATCCTAATGGAAAATCTGCCTCACACACTAATTTCCCTTTTCTGGATGACATGTAAAACAATTAACCAAGCCAAGAGAAAACAAGGAAGGGTCTGCCCTAGGCTCACTAGATGAGTCAATACAATGAACAACTGACAGACCAAATTCAAAAACAGTGTTCAGACTGGCAGCAAAAAGTTTCAGAGAATTTGACACTTATACATCACTTACATACCTTATTTCTGAAATGTAGAACATACATATGACATACGGCATTTGGAAGGGCTTAAGACCTTGGTATGCTGTCTGGATATACAGCTATCCTTGGCAGGATATCCCTTTTGTAAGGAATACTGCACAGTGATAAGGAAGGACATCATCTTTAAGCAAAGGAAAGGCTTTGTCATAGCCCAAAAGACATACAGAGGGATTCAGTAAAGCTTACAGGATAATTTTTACTGTGTACACATCACAGTGCAATGCACAAATGATTGCAAAATCTTTTAGATTCAGCAAACTCCACGTAGCAGCACGCAATCGCTCGCACTCACATGCAAATACAGAAACTTTTGTGACATACAAATTACAGCATAAGTAGCTGAATTTTATGCTAATGAAGCAAATCAACCAGTGAAGCAATTCAACAGCCTGTAAAGCAACCGTGTAGACTCCATGTTCGTGTTGGCCGTGTATTCCAAAATTTTCCGAATACAGCCACAGAAATGAGTCTACACAGAATCAAGAACAGGTAAAATCTCTTACATTTATACAGAACTGCCCTTAACATGTAACACCAGACAGATTCTGACCTAATTATACAGGGTGGATGCTAGAAAATCAGGGTAACAATTATAATAATATAATTTTAAGTGCCATGACATAAATGCAGCTTCACTCCTCCACGCCCAAATGAAGAATATACTTGTAAGTAATGCGGACTGCAAAAATGTGTAAACCTCCATTAAACAGAGTATTATACTGTAATGTAAGCATATGCAGGATGTAGCTGATGGATTACAGTATTACTCTGTTACAGCATTGGGCTGCCCTGCAGTTTCCCTGCCTACATGGTTACTAACCATGTAGATTCCAGGCTGACAAGCATGGTGAAGCTATAAATGAGGTCAAGACTCATTAGAATTGTTGAATCACAAAATCGATTAACCATGTAGGGATGTTCACTTCGTATAGGTACTTCCACAGTATTCGTGTTGAATGCATGGCAACAGTGAATGCTGATATCGGGGGGAGGTCAGGTTACACCTAGGGATGTGTTAGTGATGTGAAGGGTGAAAGTGCATGCAAGCAGTGCACAATTCCTAATTTCTGTGTCATCCTCATTTGTTTGTTAAATGTGTGGTCTCTATCTAGTTTACCCCTTTTTTTAATTACTTTTGCCACTGTTTTGTTTGCATGATGCGGTGCTTAGTGCAACCATGAGAAATAGAGGAGTGAATGGCAGGTTCCTCTTTGTTGTTATGTAACTATTCATGTGGCAGCACATGTATGTGTTAGGGCTGGAATATAGATGGTCCTGGGTTGACTCCAGGGTGTGCAAGATTTCCTTCACTTTTTATGGTTCATGTTTGCTCGATATCCAGAAAACGGAGGAAATATAAATTTTGCCTATGCTTACCTTATTTATGCGAAGATGCAGGGAGGTGCGCAGAGGTGTACATAGCTGCTCATAGCACACTAATGAGCAAGTAACAGGTGTGTTTAATAGATGCAAGTTATAGCATAAACATGTGAACTGCATGTTAATCAACCAATCCAACATGGTGGAGCTATTCAACAATGTATAAAGTATCCATGCAGCATACATCCTGTTTTTCCCTTTATTCTTCAATATCATTGGAGTAGAGACAAGGAAATTTTAACTGACACAATTCTACAGGATGCTGCAGCTATTCTACATCTACATGTGCTAGAGGCTGAAGCCAATGCTGCTGGTGCTGCTGACAACAGGCCTAGGCTGAGAAGGAGAAGAGTGTTCAGGCCCAGGGTAACTTTCCAGGTGCGACATGAGCTGGAGATTATAGAGCACTACAGGCAGGACAGTGACATATAACAAGGACTCTGCGAGCTCTGCCACCCTCATTTCAGAGTCAGAGTCAACCGAGAGGAGCCCATCCCAGTGGAAACGAAGGTATGTGTAGCTCTTATTATATTAGTAGCTTTCAAACATCAACTGGGGACATGATGGGTGTGTCACAGGCATGAGCCTCCAGAATCCTCCACCAATTTCTGGATGCTATGCTCATACATGCCAGTGACGACATATTTTTCTCCATATTTCTGAACAGAGGGTCAGCAATATGGAACTGTTTTACCTTGTAGAGCACTATCATGAAGTACTGGGTGCCATAGATTGCACTCCTGTACACATTAAGGCATCACCTGGTGAGCAGGGTAGAATCTACATTAACCACAAGAGATACCACTCCATCAAATGCCAAGTCATTTGTAATGCCCAGGGAATTATCTTGAATGTGGGTACTGGCAACCCTGGCAGTTATCATGACTCCCATATCTGGCACACATCACAGCTGTACCAGATGTTTGCCGGGGGAGACATCCTACAGGGCCATTTACTGGGGGATGCTAGCTATGTCGTGGAACAGTGGCTGATGACACCTAAGAGAAGTGCATACACACACCCAGGGAAGAAGGCCATAACGAGGTACATGCTCAAACTAGAAACATCTTAGACCATGTGTTTGGGCTTCTGAAGTCAAGGTTCCAGTCACTAGATATATCCGGTGGAGTCCTGCAGTATAATCCATGTACATGTACACAAATATTCACAGTATGTGCTATGCTCCACAGTCTAATCCTGCAGAAGCAGCTGCACCAGGATCAGTAAGGGGAAGGGACACATATCTTCCCACCAACACCTAGGTCACCACAGCCACAGTCAGATGAGGACTCAGAGGAGGAACCCCCAGTTGCTGTCCCTATAGGCAGACATAGGCATGCTCAGTATGCTCTTGTTTTGGCTAACAGACAATGCATAGCACATTCACTGACCACCTAGGGACTTTCTCCTACTCGCATACATATAGTAAAATTGATGCCAGGCAACTCACACAACATTTACCTCCCCATGTATTGACTGTGTACTGCTTGCATCATTCAGAGTTAACCTTGAACTAAAGGTGTGTCAACTGCTGCATTTGCAAGGTAAGTCCTGAATCGAGAGTGTATTCTTTAATAATATTATGGCATATCCTTTTATTTCCTAATTTGTTACAGTAAGCAAGTAAATAGTGATGGATTTGTACAGAAAGTACCTTAACATGTGACACCAGACACTTATTTTACTTATATTTGTCCATTAGTAATTGCTAGGCCTCAGACACGAAAGATTCACACAGTCATACCTCTGAAGAATTCTGATGCTCCCTGCATGGCCTCAGTTTAGCACCATACCTTTGTACTGGTAAATCATTAAAGACAGAAATTAGAAAGTGATGATACATATTGCAGTTTCAGACTTCAGACTTATTTGTGCTATAACAGTAACTGATCTTTGTTCCTTCCCAAAAAAGTGTACCCTTGTTCCTGTCATAACAGTAACTCAGTTATGCTACTCCCACAAAAACACTATATGTGTGTTTGCGCCATTCAGCCTATGCTGATCATTAGAGATGAGCACTTCACCCTAGGTAAACCTTTTCATTCACACACATCATTCAGCCTACCTCACTATGCCCTTCTACCTTTCAACTCAATGGGCTTATAACTTATAACCATTGACTACATCACAAACTACTCATATTTTACAGTATCCCTACAGATATTTATCACAATTCTGCCAAACCTTACTGGACTGGACTTCATTTGTTGGCAACTACATATCATATTATTCCCAGTTAATATCCTCTCACATGTTAAGGCCAATGATATAAAATAGGTTACACACTGCATGTGTTAGATAACTGAAGAATGCTCAAGAAACACAGAAAAGTAACACAGAGCAGTATATTTGTAAGCATAATTATGACAGGTTGTGTAATCACTAACTGCTCTATGTCCAAAGATAATTAAATATACAAATGTGATGAGAGACTTGGGGACACAGGTGGAGAGTGGTCTCACCTTCGATAATCATATCGCCACAACAGACAGGAAATCCTTCTATGTGGCACACCTCATCACTAAGGGCTTTTCATCCATAAAAAACGGAGGTCATTGTCCCACTGTACTCATCCCTCATTAGACCCATTATAAAGTACAACACCCCATTTGGTATGTACCTCACAAGACATCTGCAACAGCTGGAAAGGCCACAGAAATATCTCATTAAAAGAATCACAAGCCTAATGCAGATGCCCTATGCTGACCATCTAAAAAACCTCCAGCTATACTCTGTGGCATATTGTCTACTCAGAGGCGATCTCTGCTTAACATACAAGGCCATGTCAAACCCTGAGCTGTTGGACATGCTCCACTTAAAGAAATCCCAATCCCTCAGAGCCACACACTCCAGGGATCTAAACCTTGTCATCACAATGAACAAAACATGCTGGAGGTATAGGTTCCTGACCCAGAGACTCCCCATACTCTGGAATAGACTTCCCATACATGTCAAGCAGAGTGCCTCCTTGGCCCTCTTCAAAAGGAACCCTGACAATTGGATGAGAGATAGGAAATTCACTCTGGGGATCAAGTCAGTCACCCTGCTAGACAGGGGTCCAGGGAAGTAAATATTGTGGGAAGAAATATCTGGGAATTGTTTGGATAGGCTTGTATAGGCCATAGGGCCTATAGCCTAGTACCAACCTATGAACCTATGAACCTATAAATCCCAGCTGATGCTTTGATAGCAGTGTAAATTCTGATGCAGTTGGTCATGTGAAGAATGACTTTCCATTTTGTTGATTCAAAGCAGTTTGTGTGGCCAAGAGGACTAAGACATCCCTTCTGTTTTCTGAAGCTGTATTGGAGTGAAGGTTCAAATTCTGACATATGTAGAAATTTGTGATGTGTAATATCAAGTTTTCCTGTGCTTTTATGGATTTTGCGTATGTGTTCATAGGTTCATAGGTTAGTAGTAGGCTAACTGCCCTTTATGGGCCATTTTTAAGCCTAGCCATTTACCCCATGTCAGAATCAAACCCTGTACCTTGTGTTTCTAAGGTAAGCACCTTAACTATAATGCCAACCTCAAACCCCTGTGGTTTAGTTAAGGTGTTCCTTAGTTTTAATATCTTTTCCTATTTGTCTTCTTTTAATTCATTTTCTGCGATGTGCCACATCCCAAAAAAAGTTTGTCTAAGCTTATCTTGTTTGCATGATGTGCAGCACTGCAGAAAGAGGGGAAAACCAGATTTTCTAGAAAGCAGACAACCAAAAATAGAAACTGGATACAGTCAATTAATGGTCTTAGCCAGCATGAAAAACCGGCATGGAGTATAGATGGGACCAGAGTAAAATAGCAAGCATTAGCAATGTGCCTCATGTTTTCACACTGCTTCCCTGCCCACAAAAAGGCCTATCTCACATGCATGTACACTTTAAACAGCATGCAAATGCAAGGCTCATTGTGCTATGGAACTGTATAAATGATATTTTATCATTGTTGATTATTGTCTAGTTCCTTTGTATGACATAAAACTACATGTGGAAACATTGCAAACTAAGTGCACAATATGACTATATGTCATAAATTTACAATACTTCCATTTGTTTCCCTCAAAACGACCCCAAACAAACACTACAACCCTTGGGTCTCATCACTTTTTCCACACATATATCAACTACTGCACAAAATGTTATACATAATGTTGTGTACTGACTCATGGACAGAGCCACTTGGTGGTGCTCACAACCTTGTTCCACAAAAGTAAAACAGCCAAGTATGCTCAGTAAGGGTACTTGTGTTGTTACACAGCTAGTCTTCCAAGCAGCTTAATGCTATTAGGCTACTAGCCTCAGATGACACTATGAAGCAATGTACCTGTGCAGGCCTCCCCACATCTTGTCTCTCACATGGACTGTTGATGTGTACTATAAGTTCACATGCAGTCTTCTTGAAATCAGACTTGTGTTGTGGCACATGGGATAAGTACTGTATTCTGTGTTCTGTCTCCTCAATAGGTAGGGGTTCTCTTCTCCCTGCAGTCAACTGCGTGTGTGTCTGTGTCTACACAGAAAAGCAGAAGTGTGTATCCCATAGTTACCTCTCACATGGTATGTCAGTTTTTTGAGACTTGCACAAGCCTAAACATCCATTTCATGCAGACCTCCCAAGTTCTTGTCTCCCATATGGCCTGTTGATGTCATCTACTATAAGTTCACCTGCACAACTAACAAAAACAGACTTGTGCTTGGTGTGCTCGATAAGTGTTGTGTTCTGTAGTCTGTGTACTTAGACAGGTAGGGGTTTTATTCTCACTGCAGTCAACTTGCTGTGCGTGTGTCTACATAGAAGGGCAAAAGTGTGTATCCTACAGTTACCTCTTCAATGGCAAGGCTTGCCAGTTTTCTGAGAGTTGCACAAGCCTATACACCCATTTCATGCAGGTGTCCCAACCTCTTGTCTTCCACATTGCCTGCTGATATCATCCACTATAAGTTGACCTGCAGATATGTAAAGGTCAGACATGTGCCGTGGCACTTGTGTATAGTACTGTGTTCTGTGGTGTGTGTGTACTTAGATAGGTAGGAGTTATGTTCTCTCTGTAGTCAAACTGGGGAAATAGTTGGTTTGTGTGTGTGAGAGCTGTTGCTGGACTTTACAGTGAACCTTTTACAGCAGCCTGTGCAACATTATTATCTTGTTCTCAACAGACACTGCTGATGTCATCATCTATAAAGTGCTGTCTGACACACTTCAAGTCAGACTTAAGTTGTGGAGCTTGTGCTAAGTATTGCTTTCTGTAGTGTGTTAGTGTGTGTACTTAGGTAGGCGTTTTATTCTCACTGCAGTCAAATTGGGGGGGATTGGTGTGTGTCTGTGTGTGTGTGTGTGTGTGTGTGTGTGTGTGTGTGTGTGTGTGTGTGTGTGTGTGTGTGTGTGTGTGTGTGTGTGCATGCTTGTGCATGTGCATGTGTGTGCATGTGTGTGTGTGTGTGTGTGTGTGTGTGTGTGTGTGTGTGTGTGTGCATGCTTGTGTGTGCGTGTGTGTGTGTGTGTGTGTGTGTGTGTGTGTGTGTGTGTGTGTGTGTGTGTGTGTGTGTGTGTGTGTGAGTTATTCCTAGACTTTGCAGTGAGCCGTTTACACCAGCCTGTAGGACACTGTTTTCTTGTCCTGAGCAGACATACGCCTGTCATTACTAGGTTATACAGTAAGCAAAAGAAGCTACTGTCTACAAATACAAAAGTGAGAACCCAGAACTGGAAGACCACCCTCCTCAGCCTAAACAAGAAAATAAGACAACTTGTGCAATCTCTAACCCCAACCCTTATTTTCTCTTTTGTTTTTTTTTTTTGTTTTTTTGTTTGTTTATTTGTTTTGCTTCCCCTCACAGCACAGCAGGGTAGACCTGGCCCATGGGATCCACCTGCCTCCGCTCCACTGGCTATGTCACCAAGACCCAGCATGTCTGACCCTCAACCTGGTAGCATCCCTTGTGCTGCCCCTGCACTACCTGGCCCCCTCAGGTACTTCTGCACCAGAGGACAGGCCTGTGGTTCCCTTAAGCAGCAGTGGCAGAGGGGGTGATTTTAATATGTAAGAGGAACTACCAGGAATGGTGCATAGGATTATGTGCCTTACTGTGGCCACACTCCTACAGCAGATGGAGACACTGCTCTCCATCATTGTACTGAATAACACAAGGAGATGCAGATGTCAGACACTGCAGCCATTAGTGCAGTGAGGTGATAATGATGACAGTCCAGGGGTTGAGGACTCAATTTGAACTGTTAGCCAGCTTGACACCCATGGGTTTGCAAGGTCCACACCCTTATCCCAACCATGGTGTTCACCCTCTTCTTGTGTTCTTCACTGTCCTTGTCTTTTGCTTTGTATTTTCTGTCTGTCAGCAATTGATTCTTCCCTTTGCCAACTTACCTACCTCAGACATATCTATGTGCCTTCCCCAACATTCCTCTCTCTTGCTTCAAAAAGTAAATAGCGCTCTGTCCCAAAACAAATTGTCCCATACATAGCTCTCCATGTCACACACAAGTCTATGGACACACTTGATGTGGTCCAATTGGCTATACAACATGATTACATTGTTGTCACCTCTCTCTCAGGAGAGGACAGTCCAAATTCAGCTAATCTTCTGTACATATGATCAGTTTTTCAGGACACTTTCTCAGTATACATCATATACTCACAGTATATACATGTGTTGTCCACACTCACAAGGAGTACAACCCTGGGGGCTCAGTAGTTTTTACACATATATATCAACCACACTACAAAGTGCAATATATAATGTGTGCATCTTCGTGGACAGGGCCAGTCAGTGGTGTTGACAACTTTGATCTGCTAAAACTCAAACATCCAACTATGCTCAATAAGGGTACTTTTGTTTTTACACAGCTAGGCTTCTACACACCTAGGACACAATGTACAGTTAGGCTACTGGCCTCATATGAACCTATGAATCTATGTGCCTATGCAGGCCTCACAACCTGCTGTCCCTCACATGGCCTGCTGATGTCATCTACCATAAGTTCACCTGCAGCCATGTAAAAGTCAGACTTGTGCCAAGATACTTCTGCAAAGTATTGAGTTCTATTGTCTGTATACTTAGATAAGTAGCAGTTTTGTTCTCACTGCAGTCAACTGGGTGTGTACATGTCTCTACTTAGCAGAGGAGATGGTGCTATTCTACAGTTACTTCTCCAATGGCATGGCTTGTTAGTCTTTTCATACTTGCAGAAGCCTGCACATTCACTCCATACAGCCCTCCCAACCTCTTTTCTCCCACATGGCCTACTGATGTCATCCACTATAAGTTGACCTGCAGACATGTAAACATTGGCATGTGCCCTGGCCCTTGCATAAAGTACTGTATTCGGTAGTCTGTGTATTTAGATAGCAGTTCTGTTCTCACTGCAGTCGTGTGTGTGTGTGTGTGTGTGTGTGTGTGTGTGTGTGTGTGTGTGTGTGTGTGTGTGTGTGTGTGTGACAGATGTTACGTGACATTACAGAGATCATTTTACACCAGCATGTGGGACACTGTTATCATCATATGCTCAACAGACAATGCTGATGAAATCAGCTATATCAGATTATTGCATGTACAACCATCCCACCAGGCCAGGATCAGACACTGGCCTGCAGCTCAGGCAGATGTCACTTTAGGTTCATAGGAATTTACTAGGTAGTGGAATGGTGATGGGTATGCTTTGGGGTATGTCTGGTGGGGATGGAGGGGGTTACCCCAAACTGTCGGATAGCAGGTTGGCAATGTCCTCAGGGTCAGTATGAGTGGTACCATCCACTACTAGTTGGTCGCAAAGCTGGGCCTTCAATTTTAGATGTCTGACATAGCTAAAGAATGCCTCCTGATTATCTTAATTAGGGGTGCTAGTTTAGGTTTGTACATGGCTTTAGAGGACTTTTCAAGATAGTTAATTTCCCTGTTCAAGCTGTGGAGGGTGTCCTTCCTATGCTGAGTCAGTTTCCTCTTGCTCTTAGACATTACTTTCTTCCATTTGTTGTATAACCGATGTATGCTTAATGCCCACTAAGGTGGCTTGTTTTCAGTGAGGAACTTGTTTTGATCAGTTTACATTCAGCCAACTCTATAAATTTGTATAGCTGTCTATACAGGTCATTTGTCTACACCTCTGTATAGCAGTCTTTGTAGAAAGTGGTAGCATGGGCACTGCAACTCTTTATGGGATCAGTTAGGAGCCTATAGTTTGCTTTAGAGAAATGTTTCATCCTTTTCTGCTCTTCATGGGGTGTCGGGTACGACTGTGAATGTAAATGAGAATGAATTGTGATCTGACCTGACCAGGGTGGCCAACACACAGGGGTTACTGCAGGGAACCACTAAGTCTAGGACATTCAAGCCCCTTGTGGAAGTGCAGACTATCTGTTACACAGCATGTGTATTAACAAAGACCAGGAACCTTAGAGTGAGTGTGTTTGTGCACATATATGACTCCAAATTGATGGAAGGATAGTTGAAATCACACATGACCAAGATGTTTGGCTGTCTAGTGAGTAACTCAGTCAGGTCCAAGTAGACAGAGTCATTCTTGTGGTTCATGGTGGGGGACCTGTAGCTATCAATGATATGGAAGGAGGTTTTACATATAGTTAGTTGGACTTGAAGTAGCGCTACAGAGTCGTACTCTTTGACCAGTCTCGCAGTGCATTTTTCTTTAATGAATTTGTAAACACCTCCACCTTTAGTTCTTTCATGCTTGTTTTGTTGTGTGAACATGTGGAAGACATTGTACCTCTGCATGGTCAAGATGCTCTCTATGACCTTGAACCATGTCTGTGTGTCTGCAGAAACATGGGCATCTTCCAAAGTAAGGAGTTTCTCCAGTGACTGCAGCTTCTGATGTACACTCCTTGCATTAAGCAGCATAACCTTCAGTTTGTCTGTGGTGGATTCATTTATACTGGGACTTTACTTCTGACATTGCCTAAAAAGGCCACTATGGAGGAGGCAAGCACCTTCATATAGTACAGTGAGGTGCGTCTCCAGTCATTCACTGCAACATGGACTATGACAGAATCATAACGGTACTTGTTGAGAGACTTGCGTGTGTGATCTGATGAATCCTGGCACCTGTCAGGCAACTGACTGTGATCTTCTCCTTGTCCAGCCTGGTGAGGGAGACATCTGTGTGTCTCACTATGGAGTAGCTTATAAGCAAGACAATTGGTTTTGAGGTGTTTTGCCTTAGGGGCTTATTGGCTGAGACACTGGTGTGTGTATTATTATGTGTAGTGAATTCTGTTGGGTCTGCACTGTGTGCAGTAGGTTTGCACTTGGGAGGTCTCTGATCTTTAGTTAGGTTTCTAGCAAGTACCTTCACGTATGTGGATTTATGTGTTGTGAGCTTATATGCAACAGGTGAATTGCGTGTGCTGACAACATGTTTGATATCTGGTTTGTTGTTAAAAGAGAACTGATTCCAAATTCATAGTACAGATACAGCTCTCACATGTTATATTAGTTTGTTTTAGCAGTAACTGGTTGTCAGTATACATGAGGCAATTGCTGTGTTGCCTCAGAATGCCCATGTAAATCAGGCTGCCTGGAGAAGTGATGGGAAACTGTCCATCCATTAAGGAAGGTATATACTGTAGTAACTAGTGGGGAGTGGGCTAGATGGACCAGGTTTTGGTGTAAGACTAACAAAATATGACTATTCTATGCAGGGCTAGGGTTACAAAAAATGTGTCAATGTTTTACAATGCACAACTGAGGACAACAGTACAAGTTCTGAAAAGCTACAGTAAACAGAATACAAAGCCCCCAAAACACAATGCTGGAAAACAAGTGACGTCAACCTATTTTAAACAAGTAAAAAAGGGAAAGGCCAACAGTGAGCCTAATTCCAGCAATCCCCAAATCAGATGGGTTCTTGGCTGCACAGTTCTGTTACAAGGGTGCAGAGGGGTCTTCTTAATGTAAGAGGGCTGGTTTTATTGCTCCAGTGATACTAATGAGTTTTAATTCAGCAAGCCTGAATCAAGCCTATGCTATAAAATGCAAAAATACTAGAAACCTAAAGTGCAGAAAATTGCAATCACAACAGAAGAACAAACAGTTTAAATAAATCAGCAATTCAGTAGAATAATCCAATGAGAGTATAGACAACAAACCTTCCTAGTGTGAAATAAGTGGTCCACCCAAGTGCTTAAACCAGAACTAAGACATTTTCAGAATAACAGATACAATGAGCCGTCAACCAGCAATTCCAAGCTTAGAAGGGTGTAGGCTATCTTCCCCTGCCACAAGAGTCTACCTCACAGCCTTTCTTAATGTAAAATAACTGGTTTGGAGGCCAAGTGAGTAAACCATAACAAAGAGACTTGGAACAACAGCCACAATAAGCATTCAGCCAGCAATTCTCAGCTCAGAAGGGCAGAGGCTACCCTCTCCTCTTGCCAGAGTGTAGACTACAAACCTTCATAATGTAAGACAACTGGCCTGAAGCCCAAGTGCTTAAACCAAAAATAACAGGCTTAAAATAACAGTTACAATGTAATGCGATATCAGACAAATGATAGTGATGTGTCTTTTAATCTACCCACATACATCATGTCATGGTTAGTAGGCCCTATGCTATCTTGATGAGAAAGCCCTGTGGTCTGTCCAGCTGCTGCATGTGTCTGGTGAGGTTCCTGCAAAAGACAGCATTATACTGTATTATTGTTCTGATGAGTTTGTCTACACTGCTGTAATACAGTCTTGAGATTTACATGTGATGGTATGTCTTATGATGTGTACCATACGTATGTACTGGCAAATGTTAAAGACAAAGGTTATAAAGTAATGACACACATTGCAGTTCCTAATTTCATAACCCTTACAAGAGAATACACTGGAAAGTACTGTCATGATGATGCTATCCACTGTAACATTTGGCAAGGCAAATATGACAGGTACAATTATCAGTTCAACAACACAACTGCAAATATACTAGGCACTAATGTATCCTGTGCATCGGACACAAGAGAGAAAACAGGGATATGGCACAGTTATTCACACTTGCACAGGGTGCTGGGGGGGCAGAAGGCCTAGGCTGACACAAAAGGTAAGTGAGTGTGTGTGAGGGAGAAATGGAAACAGGCAGTGTGTGTGTGTGCGTGTGCGTGTGCGTGTGTGTGTGTGTGTGTGTGTGTGTGTGTGTGTGTGTGTGTGTGTGTGTGTGTGTGTGTGTGTGTGTGTGTATGTGTGTGTGTGAGTGTGTGCGTGTGTGTGTGTGCCTGTAGGGGTCCTCCATGTGAAAGTGGTGTGTGAGAGCATGCCAGCCAAGCTCAGTGCTAGCTCTACATCTTGGTATGTTGGATAGATGTCAGCCATGCATGGTGGAGATGGCCATTCATCATTGTCACCCTTGGCCACTGGAACTGGCTCTGCCAGGAGTTGCAGTGGTACCTCCACACCCAAGGTCAGATGGAGTGCTGCTACCTGAGCATGACCGCTGTCTGCTGGACATGCTCCCTTCACAGGAATGCCCAGAATCATGACCCCATGGCCTGTCATGTCTGAGTGTGGACAGTACACTCCCTGATGAACCATTGGAAGTACTGCCACTATGGGCACGTGATGGCCATGTTGGCTTTCAGCAGATGTTGTGGCTGACCTATGCTCACAAGGACACCATTCCCCCCCAGCAGATGTTCCATCACAGGCACTGTTCATTCTATGACAGATACCCCTCAGTCCATCACAGACATCCTGCATTCCGACATGTCATTCATCCAATCCAGGAAATTGATGCCACATTGGAGGCAGTCACACATGTCAGATTGTGCTACATCCACAACCCTGGGCATTTGTCTAGATCAACTTTCTGAATGTGCCTGTGCCTCCATGATGGTCCTAAACATACTTTGAGTGACACTGGAAGAGACACCTTCAACAGGTGCAGGAGGGACTGCAGGCCCTCTCTGAGTACTCCTATCAACACTCCTGCATGGCACCTCATCATCACTTTGGCTATGGCCAGACTCAACAGGCACTGAAGCTACAGTAGCCACACTTCTCTACTCAATCTTATCATCCTTCACCTGTCCTATATCTGTGGGATCAGTGGATTGGGTAGGCATAGGCCTACTGGCTGTGTCTGGGGAAAAAGAAGGGGGTGGCTGAATGTCAACCCCTGTGTCAGATTCAAACTGTGCACCCAACGACTGTGCCTCAATTTTGTCTCCATCATCATCAGTGTCTGATGAGACACTGGCATCAGGTGGCACACTACCCACACTCCCACTGTCATGATCACCTGTGATAAAAAGGGAGAAACACAGGCATACATTATACCTGCACTACTATGGTACAATATATGCTAAACAACTGGCAGTGCTACAACTATTACACAGAGTACAGCAATACACACAACAGGCCTAAATGAGACATTAGATTACTAGAAATTGATCCGCAGTACTGAAATAACTTAATTTAGCTTACCGCCTGCAGTAGGCCTATGTTGCTAGATTCCTGATGGTCCTGAAAGAAGTTAAGCAAGAGGTAAGGCCAACACCATCACATTTAACAATAAGACAGGCGGTAATACATGTACTGTCAATCAGCATGATGTGTTACTTTAACAAGAATGTGGCTGACAACTCCAAACTGAGCTTATCACTGTATTAATTAATATTTAATCCTCCTCCCAAAGACACAAGTGACACAAAAGTAACTTTTATTTCTTTTCTTTTTCTATACAACAGTATTGAACTGGTCATATAACAAAGCTTACCTGGAAGGTCTTCTTGGGACTGAGAAGGAGTTGCACCCACATCAAGGACATATTGTGGGCCACTTTGCTGTGAGTTGTCCTGTATCAGAAGATTCAACAGGAATTCCTCACTGAGGTGAGAAGTGGTTTTGGAGCAGGCCCACCCCCTGTTACCCTCTGGTCTGGGGCAACAGCAGCTGCACGCCTCCATGTAGATGTCAGCATGTCAGTGGCCCTGTGTCATAAGTACAGCCATGGCCGCCCACAGA